>NC_139989.1:77924857-78169857 GCF_964263955.1 Coregonus lavaretus
TTCATCCTTGGGAGCAATTTCCAAACACCTGAAGGTACCACGTTCATCTGTACAAACAATAGTACGCAAGTATAAACACCATGGAACCACGCAGACGTCATACCGCTCAGGAAGGAGACGCATTCTGTCTCCTAGAGATGAACGTACTTTGGTGCAAAAAGTGCAAATCAATCCCAGAACAACAGCAAAGGACCTTGTGAAGATGCTGGAGGAAACAGGTACAAAAGTATCTATATCCACAGTAAAACGAGTCCTATATCGACATAACCTGAAAGGCCGCTCAGCAAGGAAGAAGCCACTGCTCCAAAACTGCCATAAAAAAGCCAGACTACGGTTTGCAACTGCACATGGGGACATGGATCGTACTTTTTGGAGAAATGTCCTCTGGTCTGATGAAACAAAAATATAACTGTTTGGCCATAATGACCATCGTTATGTTTGGAGGAAAGTGGGGGGGACTTGCAAGCCAAAGAACACCATCCCAACCGTGAAGCACGGGGGTGGCAGCATCATGCTGTGGGGGTGCTTTGCTGCAGGAGGGACTGGTGCTCTTCACAAAATAGACGGCATCATGAGGAAGGAAAATTATGTGGATATATTGAAGCAACATCTCAAGACATCAGTCAGGAAGTTAAAGCTTGGTCGCAAATGGGTTTTCCAAATGGACAATGACCCCAAGCATACTTCCAAAGTTGTGGCAAAATGGCTTAAGGACAACAAAGTCAAGGTATTGGAGTGGCCATCACAAAGCCCTGACCTCAATCCTATAGAAAATATGTGGGCAGAACTGAAAAAGCGTGTGCGAAAAAAAAAAAAAGGAGGCCTACAAACCTGACTCAGTTACACCAGCTCTGTCAGGAGGAATGGGCCAAAATTCACCCAACTTATTGTGGGAAGCTTGTGGAAGGCTACCCAAAACGTTTGACCCAAGTTAAACAATTTAAAGGCAATGCTACAAAATACTAATTGAGTGTATGTAAACTTCTGACCCACTGGGAATGTGATGAAAGAACTAAAAGCTGAAATAAATCATGCTCTCTACTATTATTCTGACATTTCACATTCTTAAAATAAAGTGGTGATCCTAACTGACCTAAGACGGGGAATTTCTACTATGATTAAATGTCAGGAAATGTGATAAACTGAGTTTAAATGTATTTGGCTAAGGTGTATGTAAACTTCCGACTTCAACTGTATCTATAAAAGTGCTGATTCAATGAGGCGTGGTGGTTGACAACATATTTTTAGCTGCTGTTAAACCTGACAACATTAAACGTCTTTTATGTAATGATAGTGGTGAATTATCATTAAGTGATAACCGTTTTGGGGAACAAAGTATGATGATATCCACTACAGCAGATAAGACAGAGGGTATCACTTTCCAAAACAATGTCCCCTGGTCACTCCCAGTACATATGATTAAAGGAATCCAAGGCACCTTGATTACATAGATCACACAGAGAGGTTAAGATTTTCATTAAATTATGTTTTCTAGGTGTAAGGTGATTACAATGTATCAGCTGATGATTAGGATTGTCAGATGAACCCACTAAGTTCCTGATGAACTCAACTGGTGAGCCTCTTTAGCAGCTAGTTCCATGGACACACTGATTCCAATGTCCTTTGCCAAGGTCAGATGACTTTCAGTCAACAGTCTCTTTTGTGTAGCTTCATTCCGTAGCCCACATACTAGTCTGTCTCTAATGATGTCATTTAGAACAGCATTAAACACAGTGTTCTGGTAGTTTCTTTAATGCAGCAGCAAACATTGTTACTGATTCTCCCTCTTCCTGATGTCTCCTGTGGAACCTGAACCTTTCAGCATTAACTAGTGGTTCTGGTGAAAAATGTCCTTTAAGTATCTCCACAATATCCCCATACGTCTTATTACCTGTTCTGACTGGCTGTAGCAGGCTGCCTAGTAAATTAAATGTCTTTGGCCCCATTACACTAAAACATGTAGGCACAATGTTGTCCTCATCCATGTCATTTACAAGAACAAAATATTCAAACCGTTCTGTATATGAGCTCCACTGTTCAATACTTTTATCATACTGTCCAATGTTTCCAACAATTCCAATAATTGTTCATTTCTCAATAAGCTCCTGATTGTCACTCACTTCAATATTGTCCTCAACCACAGCAATATTTTCCTCAGTCACGTGATCTTCATTCACTTCACTCACTGACGTTTCCTCATAAGTTCGCTCATTTAGCAGATTTAATTAAAAGGTTTGTCTTCACAGTTGAATAAATGTTCTTTCCTTTAATCACTGTATATTCCTCCTTTTTAATCACATTGTTTTCCCACTCCGATGTCCGTCTCGAGTCATTTTCTGCCGTCCATGACGATGTTAACTCCAGTGGTGGAAAAAGTACCCAATTGTCATACTTGAGTAAAAGTAAAGATACCTTAACAGAAAATGACTCAACTAAAAGTGAAAGTCACCCAGTAAAATACTACTTGAGTAAAAGTCTAAAAGTATTTGGTTTTAAATATACTTAAGTATCAAAAGTAAATGTAATTGCTATAATATACTAAAGTATCAAAAGTAAAAGTACAAGTATAAATCATTTCAAATTCATTACATAAAGCAAACCAGACGATTTTCTTGTTTTTAAAATGTACGATCAGCCAGAGGCAAACTCCAACACTCAGACAATTGACAAACAAAGCATTTGTGTTTAGTGAGTCTGCCAGATCAGAGGCAGTAGGGAGGTTCTCTTGATAAGGGTGTGAATTGGACCATTTTCTGTCCTTGTCACGATCGTCAGGGAGAGACCAAGGCGCAGCGTGATGAACAAACATACTTTATTTAGTTAAAGTTTAAATACAAAACAAGAAACGACTCGTGACTTCCAACGGTATCAATGACCGAACACGGAACAAAAACCCACAACCACAAAGGGAAAACATACAGTTTAAATATGGCTCCCAATCAGAGACAACCAGCCAACAGCTGACACTTGTTGCCTCTGATTGGGAGTCACTCAGGCAAAACATAGAAATCAACACAACAGAATTACCAACATAGAAATACACACATAGAATGAACACACCCTGGCTCAACATAATGAGTCCCAGAGCCAGGGTGTGACAGTACCCCCCCCCCTAAAGGCGCGGACTGCGACCGCGCCTCAACTAAACAAAACAGGGGAGGGCGGGCATACCTCCTCGGCGGCGGTTCTGGCTCCGGCCTTGACCACCACCCTCCAATACACCCCCCATAGCGCCCCTGGTCCAGTCTGGCCCCGCCGGCTGGAGCCGAACTGGACTTAGCAGGAGCGGTTAGCTTCAGCTCCGTGGTGGAGCAGTTGACCGGTACCTTACCAGGCACCGGTGACCCAGGCACGGGTTGTGCTGGACTGACGACGCGCACCCCTGGCTTGGTGCGTGGAGGAGGAACGGGCCTTACCAGGCTGACGATGCGCACCCCTGGCTTGGTGCGTGGAGGAGGGACGGGCCTTACCAGGCTGACGACTCGCACCCCTGGCTTGGTGCGTGGAGGAGGGACGGGCCTTACCAGGCTGACGACTCGCACCCCTGGCTTGGTGCGTGGAGGAGGAACGGGCCTTAGCAGGCTGACATCTCGCACCCCTGGCTTAGTGCGAGTGGCAGGAACAGGCCGGGCCGGGCTGGCGACGCGCACCGTATACTTGGTGCGAGTGGCAGGAACAAGCCGGGCTGGCGACGCGCACCGTAGACTTGGTGCGAGTAATAATAAAATAATAATAATAATATGCCATTTAGCAGACGCTTTTATCCAAAGCGACTTACAGTCATGCGTGCATACATTTTTGTGTATGGGTGGTCCCGGGGATCGAACCCACTACCTTGGCGTTACAAGCGCCGTGCTCTACCAGCTGAGCTACAGACGAGTGGCAGGAATAGGCCGGGCCGGGCTGGCGACGCGCACCGTATACTTGGTGCGAGTGGCAGGAACAGGCCGGGCCGGGCTGGCGACGCGCACCGTAGGCTTGGTGCGTGGAGCAGGGACAGGTCGGGCTGGGCTGGCGACGCACACCGTAGGCTTGGTGCGTCGAGCAGGGACAGGCCGGACTGGGCTGGCGACGCACACCGTAGGCTTGGTGCGTGGAGCAGGGACAGGCCGGACTGGGCTGGCGACGCACACCGTAGGCTTGGTGCGTGGAGCAGGGACAGGTCGGGCTGGGCTGGCGACGCACACCGTAGGCTTGAAGCGTGGAGCAGGGACAGGCCGGACTGGGCTGGAGACGCACACCGTAGGCTTGGTGCGTGGAGCAGGGACAGGCCGGACTGGCTGGCGACGCACACCGTAGGCTTGGTGCGTGGAGCAGGGACAGGTCGGGCTGGGCTGGCGACGCACACCGTAGGCTTGGTGCGTGGAGCAGGGACAGGCCGAACCGGGCTGTGGAGACGGATAGGAGGCCTGGAGTGAAGAGCGGCCACAACCCGTCCTGGCTGAATGCCTACCCTCACACACTCTGTGTGAGGCATCCGCACAGGACGTACAGGGCGGTGTACCCCTGGCCTGGTGGCCTTCTGGATCCGCCCCTTTTTTGCCTCCGTCAGCCCCGTCGTCCATGCCGTGTGCCCCCCCCTAAAAAAATTCTGGGGTTGCCTCTCGACCGTCCGACGACGACCCTGATCACGCCATTGCTCCTCTCTCCGTCGCCTCTCCACTGTCTCACTCCATGGCCGGCGATCCATCCCGGCCAGGATTTCCCCCCAAGTCCAGGACCCTTTACCGTCCAATATCTCCTCCCATGTCCAGGCTGCCTGCTCCTGGACACGCTGCTCCTCTTTCGCCAGGGCCTTTCCCGGCGCTTCCTCCCATTTCCACCCCATTGGTCGTTGCATGATGGGTTTTTCTGTCACGATCGTCAGGGAGAGACCAAGGCGCAGCGTGATGAACAAATATACTTTAATTAGTTAAAGTTTAAATACAAAACAAGAAACAACTCGTGACGTCCAACGGTATCAATGACCGAACACGGAACAAAAACCCACAACCACAAAGGGAAAACATACAGTTTAAATATGGCTCCCAATCAGAGACAACCAGCCAACAGCTGACACTCGTTGCCTCTGATTGGGAGTCACTCAGGCAAAACATAGAAATCAACACAACAGAATTACCAACATAGAAATACACACATAGAATGAACACACCCTGGCTCAACATAATGAGTCCCAGAGCCAGGGTGTGACAGTCCTGCTAAGCATTCAAAATGTAACAAGTACTTTTGGGTGTCAGGGAAAATGTATGGAGTAAAACGTACATTATTTTCTTTAGGAATGTAGTGAAGTAAAAGTAAAAGTAGTCAAAAATATAAATAGTAAAGTCAAGTACAGATACCCAAAAAAAACTACTTAAGTAGTACTTTAAAGTATTTTTACTTAAGTACTTTACACCACTGGTTAACACTCTTTCTTAGCTAGCTTGACTATGCACTTGCCTCTGCTATCAATACACTGTGCTAACATTAGCCTAGACTGGACCACAGAAAATAACAGTTTTAAACAGTTGTAAAAACCCACTTCTTCCAGACAGAATAGTTCCTGTAGATTCAGACTTACTCATCACCAATCTTTTTTTATGTCTCGTGGGTTTCATAACCACGTCTGTATAACAATTCAATAATGATGAGACAGGAGACAGGAATCAGTTCAACCATTTATCTGGAACGTGATCATCTCAACACATACAAACCCCCATGATGCTCTGCAGCACAACCCCAATTTACAACAAATACATAGATAAGTAAATGGACACGAAACAAAACTCATAGAGGAATTTAAATGTTCAGTTGTAGAAAGTAGGGCCATGGGATAGGGTCAGAAAGGTCAGTATGTTTGATAACTGGTTACAGAGGTGACATAACAAGCATAAGGTCCATTATAACACAGTGAAGTAGAGGTGGGAGCTAAAAGCAGACATGGACAGTGAGACGGTGTGAGGAGGTCAGGGGTGAAACACTAGATCAGGACAGGTAGAAATGGCAGGGCTGGAAATAGACACAGAGACACATTCTGATCATGGCTCAGACCTGACCTGAGACACCCAAACAGAAGATGCCATAGCAAAGTCCTGTCCAGTAGGCTATATGGGATTTCCTTTCATCAACATCCAACACATGGAAATGTGTCCACTGTGTGTGTATGTTTCCAGTGTATGTGTGTGTGTTCAGTGTGTGTGTGTGTGTGTCCTGTGTGTGTGTGTGTTCAATGTGTGTGTGTCCAGTATGTGTGTGTGTTCAGTGTCAGTGTATGTGTGTGTTCAGTGTGTGAGTGTGTGTGTGTGTCCAGTGTGTGTCTGTCCAGTGTGTGTGTGTGTCCAGTGTGTGTGTGTGTCCAGTGTGTGTGTGTGTTCAGTGTGTGTTCTGTGTGTGTGGATGCGTGTCCAGTGTGTGTGTGTGTGTGTGTGTGTGTGTTCAGTGTGTGTGTGTGTGTGTGTGTGTTTGTGTGTTCAGTGTGTGTGTGTGTTTGTGTGTGTATGTGTGTGGGTGTGTTCAGCGTGTGTGTGTGTATCCAGCGTGTGTGTGTGTATGTGTTCAGCATGTGTGTGTTCAGTGTGTGTGTGTGTGTGTGTGATCAGTGTGTGTGTGTCCATTGTGTTTGTGTATCCAGTGTGTGTGTCCAGTGTGTGTGTGTGTGTGTGTGTTCAGTGTGTGTGTGTGTTCAGTGTGTGTGTGTGTCCAGTGTGTGTGTGTCCAGTGTGTGTGTGTGTGTGTCCAGTGTGTGAATGTGTGTGTGTGTGTCCAGTGTGTGTGTGTGGATGCGTGTCCAGTGTGTGTGTGTGTCCAGTGTGTGTGTGTGTGTCCAGTGTGTGTGTGTCCAGTGTGTGTGTGGTGTGTGTGTGTGTGTGTGTGTGTGTGTGTGTGTTCAGCGTGTGTGTGTGTCCAGTGTTTGTGTGTCCAGTGTTTGTGTGTCCAGTGTGTGTGTGTGTGTGTCCAGTGTGTGTGTGTGTCCAGTGTGTTTGTGTGTGTGTCCAGTGTGTGTGTGTGTCAGGTGTGTATGTGTGTGTGTGTCCAGTGTGTGTGTGTGTGTCCAGTGTGTGTGTCGTGTGTGTGTGTGTGTCAGGTGTGTGTGTCCTGTGTGCATGTGTGTGTGTGTCCAGTGTGAGTGTGTGTGTGTGTGTCCAGTGTGTGTGTGTCCAGCGTATGTGTGTGTGTCCAGTGTGTGTGAGTGTGTGTGAATGTGTGTGTGTGTCAAGTGTCTCTGTGTGTGTCCAGTGTGTGTGAGTGTGTGTGTCCAGTGTGTGTGTGTGTGTGTGTGTGTGTGTGTAAGCGTGTATGTGTGTGTGTCCAGTGTCTGTGTGTGTGTGTCCAGTGTGTGTGAGTGTGTGTGTAAGTGTGTATGTGTGTGTGTCCAGTGTCTGTGTGTGTGTCCAATGTGTGTGAGTGTGTGTGTCCAGTGTGTGTGTGTGTGTGTGTCCAGTGTCTGTGTGTGTGTGTCCAGTGTCTGTGTGTGTGTCCAATGTGTGTGAGTGTGTGTGTCCAGTGTGTGTGAGTCCTGTGTGTGTGTGTGTCCTGTGTGTGTGTGTCAGGTGTGTGTGTGTCCAGTGTGTGTGTGTCCAGCGTATGTGTTTGTGTCCAGTGTGTGTGTCCAGTGTGTGTGTGTGTTTGTGTGTGTCTAGTGTGTGTGTGTGTGTCCAGTGTGTGTGTGTGTCCTGTGTGTATGTATGTGTGTGTTTGTCCAGTGTGTGTGTGTGTGTGTCCAGTGTGTGTGTCCAGTGTGTGTGTGTCCTCTGTGTGTGTGTGTGTGTGTGTGTGTGTGTGTGTGTCCAGTGTGTATGTGTGTCCAGAGTGTGTGTGTGTGTGTTTGTCCGGTGTGTGTGTGTTCAGTGTGTTTGTTCAGTGTGTGTGTGTGTGTGTTTGTGTGTGTGTGTGTACAGTGTGTGTGTATCAAGTGTGTTTGTGTGTCCAGTGTGTGTCAGTGTGTGTGTCCAGTGTGTGTGTGTGTTCAGTATGTGTGTGTGTGTCCAGTGTGTGTGTGTGTGTGTGTCCAGTGTGTGTGTGTGTCCAGTGTGTGTGTGTGTCCAGTGTGTGTGTGTGTCCAGTGTGTGTATCCAGTGTGTGTGTGTGTGTCCAGTGTGTGTGTGTGTGTCCAGTGTGTGTGTATCCAGTGTGCGTGTGTATGTCCAGTGTGTGTGTGTGTGTGTCCAGGGTGTGTGTGTGTCCAGTGTTTGTGTGTCCAGTGTGTGTGTGTGTGTATGTCCAGTCTGAGTGTGTCCAGTGTTTGTGTTTGTCCAGTATGTGTGTGTGTGTGTCCAGTGTGTGTGTGTCCAGTGTGTGTGTGTGTGTGTCAGTGTTACCATGGTTATTATTTACAGGGACACTGAGGACTCATAACAAACCCAAAACCCTGGATAGAGGGTCTCAGTGAATGTGGAGTGGAATGTGTTCAGGTGGGTCAGTGTGTCAGAGGAGACTCTGTAGAAGGACAGAGTGCCGGCTGGCCAGTCCAGATACACTCCTACTCTGTGGGAGCTGGAGGGGGGGACGTCTATGGTAGTGGACTTATTATTGTGCCAGGCAGAGTAACTGTTGTCAGAGCAGAACAGACTCCAGGACTTGTCATTGTATCCAAGCCTACAGTCATCACCCCCTCCTCTCCTGCTGATTCCTTTATATGTCACTCCTATAACAGCCCTTCTCCCACTCCACTCTACCTCCCAGTAACAGCGCCCAGTCAGACCCTCTCTACACAGCACCTGTTCCCAGACCTCAAATCTCTCTGGGTGATCAGGATATGGCTGCTTCTCTCCCCTCCATGTCACCTTTCTTTTCTTCTTAGACAGAGAGAGACGTCTGTTTACTGTGTTTAGGTCCAGTGTGAGATCACAGACATCTGATGGATGAAACCAGACACAATATTAGAAATCATCATCATTCACATTAGAATGTTAACTCACTTTTCACTAATTCATTTAATGTAGATGTTTCTAGGTATCAAAAGGAGAAGTTAAGGTAACTTGAGACTTGTTGAATGATCATATGTTATACTGTATGGTAATATAAAACACACTTATTCCTGTTAATTACAAACACACACACACACACACACACACACACACACACACACACACACACAGACACTGAACACACACACAAACACACACACTGAACACACACACACACACACACACACACACACACACCCTGAACACACACACACATTTCTAAAGTAACACGAACACGCCACACACACACACAGACACACACATTGTCAAAGCAATTCTTTGTAAACTTTGGTGTCCCTGATTTGTGCTTCTGTAGAACTACAGCTGATATTTAATATGACCAAGTAAGTAATGATGGTGGTCTTTGACTTTGACTTCACTTGAATTAAGACTTATTCTTAGTCATATTCTTCACAGCAGTCAACACTCACATTTTCTAAGTCCAGGTTTCATTGTGTTCTCTCCACCATGTTCCACACTGTAGCGGTAAGCAGAAGAACAGACAGTCATTGAGGGATACACCTGAACTCACACACACACACACACACACACACACACACACACACACACACACACACACACACACACACACTGGACACACACACACACACACACACACACACACACACACACACACACACACACTGGACACACACTGGACACACAAACACACACACTGGACACACACCGGACACACACACACACACACTGGACACACACTGGACACACACACACACACACTGGACACATACACACACACACACACACTGGAAACACACACACACACACACACACACACTGGAAACACACACACACACACAAACAGTCAGTATATACATTTGTCCAAGTGTGTGTGTGTGTGTGTGTGTGTCCATTGTTTGTGTCCTGTTCGTGTGTGTGTGTGTGTGTGTGTCCAGTGTGTGTGTGTGTGTGTGTGTGTATGTGTCCAGTGTGTGTGTGTCCAGTGTGTGTGTGTATGTCAAGTGTGTGCGTGTGTGTGTCCAGTGTGTGTGTGTGTGTGTGTGTGTGTGTGTGTGTGTGTGTTTGTCCAGTGTGTGTATGTGTGTCCATTGTGTGTGTGTGTCCAGTGTGTGTTTATGTCTAGTGTTTGTGTGTGTGTCCAGTGTATGTGTGTGTCCAGTGTTTGTGTTTGTGTGTCCAGTGTGTGTGTGTGTGTGTGTGTCCATTGTGTGTGTGTGCGTGTGTGTGTCCAGTGTGTGTTTGTGTTTTTTTGTGTGTGTGTGTGTGTGTGTGTGTGTCCAGTGTGTGTGTGTGTATGTTTGTGTGTGTCCAGTGTGAGTGTGTGTGTGTCCAGTGTGTGTGTGTGTGTGTGTCCAGTGTGTGTGTTTGTCCAGTGTGTGTGTGTGTGTGTGCGTCCTTTGTGTGTGTGTGTCCTTTCTGTGTATGTGTCCAGTGTGTGTGTTTGCAGTGTGTGTGTGCGTGTGTCCAGTGTGTGTGTGTGTGTCCAGAGTGTATGTGTGTCCAGTGTGTGTGTGTGTGTGCACGTGTATCAGTACACACACTGGACACACATACACTCTGGACACACACACACACACTGGACACACGCACACACACACTGCAAACACACACACTGGACACATACACAGAAAGGACACACACACACAAAGGACGCACACACACACACACACACACTGGACAAACACACACACTGGACACACACACACACACACTGGACACACACACACTCACACTGGACACACACACACATACACACACACACACTGGACACACACACACAAAAACACAAACACACACTGGACACACACACGCACACACACACAATGGACACACACACACACACACACTGGACACACAAACACAAACACTGGACACACACATACACTGGACACACAAACAAACACTAAACATAAACACACACTGGACACACACACACAATGGACACACATACACACACTGGACAAACACACACACACACACACACACACACACACACACACACACACACACTGGACACACACACGCACACACTTGACATACACACACACACTGGACACACACACACTGGACACATACACACACACACACACACACACACTGGACACACACACACACACACGAACAGGACACAAACAATGGACACACACAAACACACACACTGGACACACACCGGACACACACACACACACACACTGGACACACACTGGACACACACACACACACACTGGACACATACACACACACACACACTGGAAACACACACACACACACACACACACACTGGAAACACACACACACACACACACACACACAAACAGTCAGTATATACATTTGTCCAAGTGTGTGTGTGTGTGTGTGTGTGTCCATTGTTTGTGTCCTGTTCGTGTGTGTGTGTGTGTGTCCAATGTGTGTGTGTGTGTGTGTGTGTATGTGTCCAGTGTGTGTGTGTCCAGTGTGTGTGTGTATGTCAAGTGTGTGCGTGTGTGTGTCCAGTGTGTGTGTGTGTGTGTGTGTGTGTTTGTCCAGTGTGTGTATGTGTGTCCATTGTGTGTGTGTGTCCAGTGTGTGTTTATGTCTAGTGTTTGTGTGTGTGTCCAGTGTATGTGTGTGTCCAGTGTTTGTGTTTGTGTGTCCAGTGTGTGTGTGTGTGTGTGTCCATTGTGTGTGTGTGCGTGTGTGTGTCCAGTGTGTGTTTGTGTTTTTGTGTGTGTGTGTGTGTGTGTGTGTCCAGTGTGTGTGTGTGTATGTGTGTGTGTGTCCAGTGTGAGTGTGTGTGTGTCCAGTGTGTGTGTGTGTGTGTGTCCAGTGTGTGTGTTTGTCCAGTGTGTGTGTGTGTGTGTGCGTCCTTTGTGTGTGTGTGTCCTTTCTGTGTATGTGTCCAGTGTGTGTGTTTGCAGTGTGTGTGTGCGTGTGTCCAGTGTGTGTGTGTGTGTCCAGAGTGTATGTGTGTCCAGTGTGTGTGTGTGTGTGCACGTGTATCAGTACACACACTGGACACACATACACTCTGGACACACACACACACACTGGACACACGCACACACACACTGCAAACACACACACTGGACAAATACACAGAAAGGAAACACACACACAAAGGACGCACACACACACACACACACACACTGGACAAACACACACACTGGACACACACACACTCACACTGGACACACACACACACACACACGACACACACACACACACTGGACACACACAGACACACACACACCGGACACACACACACACACTGGACACACACACACACACACACTGGACACACAAACACACTGGACACACACACACACTGGACACACAAACACACACACTGGACACACACACACACACACACACAGGACACACTGCACACACACACACACTGGACCCACACACATACACACACACACAAACACACACACCAAAACACACCAACACACACACACACCAAAACACACCAACACAAACACACACACACAAACATTATGTTTGTCTTAACTAGCCTGATAACTCCAACATGTCTGATATGAACATTGACATAAACCCTCTACATACTTGAGTTTCTCCAGTCTGCAGTGTGGATCCTCCAGTCCAGCAGAGAGCAGTCTGACTCCTGAGTCTCCTGGGTGATTGTAGCTCAGGTCCAGCTCTCTCAGGTGTGAGGGGTTTGACTTCAGAGCTGAGACCAGAGAAGCACAGCCTTCCTCTGTGACTAGACAGCCTGACAGCCTGCAAAGAGTCAAATCATATTAAAACCACACTGCTATTCTTTGGTGGTGGAAATATATTATTTAAACATTTTCAGATACATCAGAGTCCTGAAACCTGACATATATATTCATAAATTAATGTATCATTAATAGAACAAATCATAATATTGCGTGTAGAGAGAAAAATGTGTTGTACGAATATTTGAGTAGACTGACCAGAGCAGTTTAAAAAGCAGTATCAGTCAAAAGACAGACAGTGAGGTATCAGATTTAGATTGTAGTGAGTATACAGTCCACATCATATCTATTTTGACAGTGAAGCTAACATTTTAAATGTGGCTTTATACTCCAACATTTTGGATTTGAGATCAAATGTTTCATATGAGGTGACAGTATATAATGTCACCTTTTATTTGAGGGTATTTTAATACATATCTGTTTCACCATTTAGAAATGAAAGCACTTTATGTATCTAGTCCCCCCATTTGACAAAGTCAAGCGTATTCTGACCAATTCACTTATAATGCATTAAAGTAGTCAAAAGTTTAGTATTTGGTCCCAAACTCGTTGGTTGCATTTGTAGTTTGTTTTGGTTGTGTTTTGGGTTATGTTTTGCCCGATAGTAACTGAATGGTGGATGATGACTGGAGTAGTTTTCTGTCTAAGTGAGTAGATAACATGTTTCTAAACACTACTAAATTAATCCTGATGATGCCATGATTAAGAAAAATCATGAATGAATCATGAATAATAATGAATGAGAAAGTTACAGAGGCTACAACAAAACATGCTAACCTCTCACCATTACCAATAACAGAGGGGGTATGATCCTTGTTCCTCTGTAACTTTCGCATTCATCATCATTCACAATTCATTCATGCTTATTCATAATCATAGTAGCATCCACATGAATGTAGAAGTGTTCAGAAACATATTCTATTCTTACTGACAATACAAGTGAAGTGACTCCAAAATGACAGGACATTATTCACCATTCAGTTTCTATTGGGAAAAACATCATCCAAAACACAACCAAGACAAACTGCAAATGCATTCAACACGTTTGTAGAATCACAAGCTTGATGTAATCACTGCAGGTAAGGAATATGGGACCAAATACTAAACTTATGACTACTTCAATACAATATAAGTGAATTTGTCAAAATTATTACGACTTTTTCAAATGGGAGAACTAGATACATAAAGTGCTTTCATTTCTAAACAGTAACACAGATATGTATGAAAATAAGAACCTCAAATTAAAGGTGACATTATATACTGTCACCTAATATGAAACATTCTATCTCAAATCCAAAATGCTGGAGCATAGCACCAAATGTAAAACTGTAAGCTTCACTGTCCAAACACATATGGTGTGGACTATGTGTGCCTGGTAAACACATGTGGATCTGGTGAACAGTTATCACTTGTTGACCAACTACAGGAATACTGACCTCAGAGTCTCCAGTTTACAGTGGGGATTCCCCAGTCCAGCAGAGAGCAGCTTCACTCCTGAATCCTTCAGGTCATTGTTACTCAGATCCAGCTCTCTCAGGTGTGAGGGGTTTGACTTCAGAGCTGAGACCAGAGAAGCACAGCCTTCCTCTGTGACTAGACAGCCTGACAGCCTGCAAAGAGTCAAATCATATTAAAACCACACTGCTATTCTTTGGTGGTGAAAATAGTGGCAGTATATTTTTTCAACATATTCAGATATATCAGTGTCCTGAAACCTGACATATCTATTCATAAATGGATGTATCATTATTAGAAATGACAAATTATCAAAGTATTGCTTGTAGAGAGAAACATGTATAGTACAAATATTTGAGTAGACTGACCAGAGCAGTTTAAAAAGCAGTATGAGTCAAAAGACAGACAGTGAGGTATCAGATTTAGATTGTATTGAGTATCCAGTCCACACTATATCTATTTTGACAGTGAAGCTAACATTTTAAATGTGGCTCTGTACTCCAGCATTTTGGATTTGAGATCAAATGTTTCATATGAGGTGACAGTATATAATGTCACCTTTTATTTGAGGGTATTTTAATACATATCTGTTTCACCATTTAGAAATGAAAGCACTTTATGTATCTAGTCCCCCCATTTGACAAAGTCAAGCGTATTCTGACCAATTCACTTATAATGCATTAAAGTAGTCAAAAGTTTAGTATTTGGTCCCAAACTCGTTGGTTGCATTTGTAGTTTGTTTTGGTTGTGTTTTGGGTTATGTTTTGCCCGATAGTAACTGAATGGTGGATGATGACTGGAGTAGTTTTCTGTCTAAGTGAGTAGATAACATGTTTCTAAACACTACTAAATTAATCCTGATGATGCCATGATTAAGAAAAATCATGAATGAATCATGAATAATAATGAATGAGAAAGTTACAGAGGCTACAACAAAACATGCTAACCTCTCACCATTACCAATAACAGAGGGGGTATGATCCTTGTTCCTCTGTAACTTTCTCATTCATCATCATTCACAATTCATTCATGCTTATTCATAATCATAGTAGCATCCACATGAATGTAGAAGTGTTCAGAAACATCTTCTATTCTTACTGACAATACAAGTGAAGTGACTCCAAAATGACAGGACATTATTCACCATTCAGTTTCTATTGGGAAAAACATCATCCAAAACACAACCAAGACAAACTGCAAATGCATTCAACACGTTTGTAGAATCACAAGCTTGATGTAATCACTGCAGGTAAGGAATATGGGACCAAATACTAAACTTATGACTACTTCAATACAATATAAGTGAATTTGTCAAAATTATTACGACTTTTTCAAATGGGAGAACTAGATACATAAAGTGCTTTCATTTCTAAACAGTAACACAGATATGTATGAAAATAAGAACCTCAAATTAAAGGTGACATTATATACTGTCACCTAATATGAAACATTCTATCTCAAATCCAAAATGCTGGAGCATAGCACCAAATGTAAAACTGTAAGCTTCACTGTCCAAACACATATGGTGTGGACTATGTGTGCCTGGTAAACACATGTGGATCTGGTGAACAGTTATCACTTGTTGACCAACTACAGGAATACTGACCTCAGAGTCTCCAGTTTACAGTGGGGATTCCCCAGTCCAGCAGAGAGCAGCTTCACTCCTGAATCCTTCAGGTCATTGTTACTCAGATCCAGCTCTCTCAGGTGTGAGGGGTTTGACTTCAGAGCTGAGACCAGAGAAGCACAGCCTTCCTCTGTGACTAGACAGCCTGACAGCCTGCAAAGAGTCAAATCATATTAAAACCACACTGCTATTCTTTGGTGGTGAAAATAGTGGCAGTATATTTTTTCAACATATTCAGATATATCAGTGTCCTGAAACCTGACATATCTATTCATAAATGGATGTATCATTATTAGAAATGACAAATTATCAAAGTATTGCTTGTAGAGAGAAACATGTATAGTACAAATATTTGAGTAGACTGACCAGAGCAGTTTAAAAAGCAGTATGAGTCAAAAGACAGACAGTGAGGTATCAGATTTAGATTGTATTGAGTATCCAGTCCACACTATATCTATTTTGACAGTGAAGCTAACATTTTAAATGTGGCTCTGTACTCCAGCATTTTGGATTTGAGATCAAATGTTTCATATGAGGTGACAGTATATAATGTCACCTTTTATTTGAGGTTATTTTCATACATATATCTTTCACCATTAGAAAAATAAAAGCAGTTTACGTATCTAGTCCCCCTATTATAAACAAATATAAAAGTAAGAATACAGTGGTGTGAAAAAGTGTTTGCCCCCTTCCTGATTTGTTATTTGTTTGCATGTTTGTCACACTTAAATGTTTCAGATCATCAAACAAATTTAAATATTAGTCAAAGATAACAGAAGTAAACACAAAATGCAGTTTTGAAATAAAGGTTGTTATTATTAAGGGAAAACAAAATCCAAACCTACATGGCCCTGTGGGAAAAAGTGTTTGCCCCCACTGTTATAACACAACTCAACTGTGGTTCATCACACCTGAGTTCAATTCCTCTAGCCACACCCAGGCCTGATTACTGACACACCTGTTCTCAATCAAGGAATCACTTAAATAGGACCTGCCTGACAAAGTTAAGTAGACCAAAAGATCCTCAAAAGCTAGACATCATGCCGAGATCCAAATAAATTCAGGAACAAATGAGAAAGAAAGTAATTGAGATCCTTCAGTCTGGAAAAGGTTACAAAGCCATTTCTAAAGCTTTGGGACTCCAGCGAACCACAGTGAGAGCCATTATCCACAAATGGCGAAAACATGGAACAGTGGTGAACCTTCCCAGGAGTGACCGTCCGACCAAAATGACCCCAAGAGCGTAGCGACGACTCATCCAAGAGGTCACAAAAGACCCCACAACAACATCCAAAGAGCTGCAGGCCTCACTTACTCAGTTAAAGTCAGTGTTCATGACTCCACCATAAGAAAGAGACTGGGCAAAAATGGCCTGATGGCAGAGTTCCAAGAGGAAAACCACTGCTGAGCAAAAAAACTATTAAGGCTTGTCTCGTTTTTGCCAGAAAACATCTTGATGATCCCCAAGACCTTTGGGAAAATACTCTGTGGACTGACGAGACAAAAGTTGAACTTTTTGGAAGGTGTGTGTCCCATTACATCTGGCGTAAAAGTAACACCGCATTTCAGAAAAAGAACATCATACCAACAGTAAAATATGGTGTTGGTAGTGTGATGGTCTGGGCCTGTTTTGCTGCTTCAGGACCTGGAAGACTTGCTGTGATAAATGGAACCATGAATTCTGCTGTCTACCAAAAAATCCTGAAGGAGAATGTCCGGCCATCTGTTTGTGACCTCAAGCTGAAGCAAACTTGGATTCTGCAGCAGGACAATGATCCAAAACATACCAGCAAGTTCACCTCTGAATGGCTGAAGAAAAACAAAATGAAGACTTTGCAGTGCCCTAGTCAAAGTCCTGACCTGAATCCTATTGAGATGCTGTGGCATGACCTTAAAAAGGCAGTTCATGCTCGAAAACCCTCCAAGGTGGCTAAATTACAACAATTCTGCAAAGACGAGTGGGCCAGAATTCCTCCACAGCGCTGTAAAAGACGCATTGCAAGTTATCGCAAACGCTTGATTGCAGTTGTTGCTGCTAAGGGTGGCCCAACCAGTTATTAGGTTGTAGGGGGCAATCACTTTTTCACACAGGGCCATGTGGGTTTGGATTTTGTTTTCCCTTAATAATAACAACCTTCATTTCAAAACTGCATTTTGTGTTTACTTGTGTTATCTTTGACTAATATTTAAATTTGTTTGATGATCTGAATCATTTAAGTGTGACAAACATGCAAACAAATAAGAAATCAGAAAGGGGGCGAACACTTTTTCACACCACTGTAAAACTGAAAGCTTCACTTTCCAAACACATATGGTGTGGACTATGTGTGCCTGGTAAACACATGTGGATCTGGTGAACAGTTATCACTTGTTGACCAACTACAGGAATACTGACCTCAGAGTCTCCAGTTTACAGTGGGGATTCCCCAGTCCAGCAGAGAGCAGCTTCACTCCTGAATCCTTCAGGTCATTGTTGCTCAGATCCAGCTCTCTCAGGTGTGAGGGGTTTGACTTCAGAGCTGAGACCAGAGAAGCACATCCTTCCTCTGTGACTAGACAGCCTGACAGCCTGCAAAGAGTCAAATCATATTAAAACCACAGTGCTATTCTTTGGTGGTGAAAATAGTGGCAGTATATTTTTTCAACATTTTCAGTTATACCAGTGTCCTGAAACCTGCCACATCTATTCATAAATGAATGTTTCATTATTAGAAATGACAAATTATCAAAGTATTGCTTGTAGATAGAAAAATATAAAGTACAAATATTTGAGTAGACTGACCAGAGCAGTTTAAAAAGCAGTATCAGTCAAAAGACAGACAGTGAGGTATCAGATTTAGATTGTATTGAGTATACAGTCCACACCATATCTATTTTGACAGTGAAGCTAACATTTTAAATGTGGCTCTATACTCCAGCATGTTGGATTTGAGATCAAATGTTTCATATGAGGTGACAGTATATAATGTTACCTTTTATTTGAGGATATTTTTAAACATGTCTCTTTCACCTTTTAGAAAAATAAAAGCACTTTAAGTGTCTAGTCCCCCTATTTCAAGAAGTCATAAGTATACTGACCAATTCACCTATAGTGTATTAAAGTAGTCAAAAGTTGAGTATTTGGTCCCAAACTCATTGGTTGCATTTGCAGTTTGTTTTGGTTGTGTTTTGGGTTATGTTTTGTCCAATAGTAACTGAATGGTGGATGCTGACTGGATTAATCTTCTTTCTAAGTGGGTAAATAACACTACTGAATGAATCCTGATAATGCCATGATTAAGAAAAATTATGAATGAATCATGAATAATAATGAATGAGAAAGTTACAGAGGCTACAACAAAACAGCTAACCTCTCACCATTAACCTCAAATAAAAGGTGACATTATATACTGTCACCTAATATGAAACATTATATCTCAAATCCAAAATGCTGGAACATAGCACTAAATTTAAAACTGTAAGCTTCACTGTCCAAACACATATGGTGTGGACTATGTGTGCCTGGTAAACACATGTGTATCTGGTGAACAGTTCTCACTTGTTGACCAACTACAGGAATACTGACCTCAGAGTCTCCAGTTTACAGTGGGGTTTCCCCAGTCCAGCAGAGAGCAGCTTCACTCCTGAATCCTTCAGGTCATTGTTACTCAGATCCAGCTCTCTCAGGTGTGAGGGGTTTGACTTCAGAGCTGAGACCAGAGAAGCACAGCCTTCCTCTGTGACTAGACAGCCTGACAGCCTGAAAAGAGTCAAATCATATTAAAACCACACTGCTATTCTTTGGTGGTGAAAATAGTGGCAGTATATTTTTTCAACACATTCAGATATACCAGTGTCCTGAAACCTGCCATTTATATATTATTATCAGAAAAATTCATAATATTGTGTGTAGAGAGAAACATTTATATTACGAATATTTGAGTAGACTGACCAGAGCAGTTAAAAAAGCAGTATCAGTCAAAAGACAGACAGTGAGGTATCAGATTTAGATTGTATTGAGTATACATTCCACACCATATCAATTTTGACAGTGAAGCTAACATTTTAAATGTGGCTCTATACTCCAGCATTTTGGATTTGAGATCAAATGTTTCACAAGAGGTGACAGTATATAATGTCACCTTTTATTTGAGGGTATTTTCATACATATCTGTTTCACCATTTAGAAATGAAAGGACTTTATGTATCTAGTCCCCCTATTTGAAGAAGTCATACGTATTCTGACCAATTCACTTATAGTGTATTAAAGTAGTTCAAAGTTGAGTATTTTGTTCCAAACTCGTTGGTTGCATTTGCAGTTCGTTTTGGTTGTATTTTGGGTTATGTTTTGCCCAATCGTAACTGAATGGTGGATGATGACTGGAGTAATTTTCTGTCTAAGTGAGTAGATAACATGTTTCTAAACACTACTAAATTAATCCTGATGATGCCTTTATTAAGAATAATCATGAATGAATCATGAATAATAATGAATGAGAAAGTTACAGAGGCTACAACAAAACATGCTAACCTCTCACCATTACCAATAACAGAGGGAGTATGATCCTTGTTCCTCTGTAACTTTCTCATTCATCATCATTCACGATTCATTCATGATTATTCATAATCATGGTAGCATCCACATGAATGTAGAAGTGTTCAGAAACATCTTCTATTCTTACTGACAATACAAGTGAAGTGACTCTAAAATGACAGGACATTATTCACCATTCAGTTTCTATTGGGGAAAACATCATCCAAAACACAACCAAGTCAAACTGCAAATCTATTCAACAAGTTTGTAGAATCACAAGCTTGATGTAATCACTGTGGGTAAGGAATATGGGACCAAATACTAAACATATGACTACTTTAATACAATATAAGTGACTATGTCCAAATTATTACGACTTTTTCAAATGAGAGAACTAGACACATCAAGTGTTTTCATTTCTAAACAGTAACACAGATATGTATGAAAATAACCTCAAATAAAAGGTGACATTATATACTGTCACATAATATGAAACATTATATCTCAAATCCAAAATGCTGGAACATAGCACCAAATTTAAAACTGTAAGCTTCACTGTCCAAACACATATGGTGTGGACTATGTGTGCCTGGTAAACACATGTGGATCTGGTGAACAGTTATCACTTGTTGACCAACTACAGGAATACTGACCTCAGAGTCTCCAGTTTACAGTGGGGTTTCCCCAGTCCAGCAGAGAGCAGCTTCACTCCTGAATCCTTCAGGTCATTGTTATTCAGATCCAGCTCTCTCAGGTGTGAGGGGTTTGACTTCAGAGCTGAGACCAGAGAAGCACATCCTTCCTCTGTGACTAGACAGCCTGACAGCCTGCAAAGAGTCAAATCATATTAAAACCACACTGCTATTCTTTGGTGGTGAAAATAGTGGCAGTATATTTTTTCAACATATTCAGATACATCAGTGTCCTGAAACCTGCCATATCTATTCATAAATTAATGTATCATTATTAGAAATGACAAATTATCAAAGTATTGCTTGTAGAGAGACAAATATAAAAGTACAAATATTTGAGTAGACTGACCAGAGCAGTTTAAAAAGCAGTATCAGTCAAAAGACAGACAGTGAGGTATCAGATTTAGATTGTATTGAGTATACAGTCCACACCATATCTATTTTGACAGTGAAGCTAACATTTTAAATGTGGCTCTATACTCCAGCATTTTGGATTTGAGATCAAATGTTTCACATGAGGTGACAGTATATAATGTCACCTTTTATTTGAGGGTATTTTCATACATATCTGTTTCACCATTTAGAAATGAAAGGACTTTATGTATCTAGTCCCCCTATTTGAAGAAGTCATACGTAGTCTGACCAATTCACTTATAGTGTATTAAAGTAGTCAAAAGTTTAGTATTTTGTTCCAAACTCGTTGGTTGCATTCGCAGTTTGTTTTGGTTGTGTTTTGGGTTATGTTTTGCCCAATCGTAACTGAATGGTGGATGATGACTGGAGTAATTTTCTGTCTAAGTGAGTAGATAACATGTTTCTAAACACTACTAAATTAATCCTGATGATGCCTTGATTAAGAATAATCATGAATGAATCATGAATAATAATGAATGAGAAAGTTACAGAGGCTACAACAAAACATGCTAACCTCTCACCATTACCAAAAACAGAGGGGGTATGATCCTTGTTCCTCTGTAACTTTCTCATTCATCATCATTCACGATTCTTCATGATTCTTCATGATCATGGTAGCATCCACATGAATGTAGAAGTGTTCAGAAACATCTTCTATTCTTACTGACAATACAAGTGAAGTGACTCTAAAATGACAGGACATTATTCACCATTCAGTTTCTATTGGGGAAAACATCATCCAAAACACAACCAAGTCAAACTGCAAATCTATTCAACAAGTTTGTAGAATCACAAGCTTGATGTAATCACTGTGGGTAAGGAATATGGGACCAAATACTAAACTTATGACCACTTTAATACAATATAAGTGACTATGTCCAAATTATTACGACTTTTTCAAATGAGAGAACTAGACACATCAAGTGTTTTCATTTCTAAACAGTAACACAGATATGTAGGAAAATACCCTCAAATAAAAGGTGACATTATATACTGTTGCCTAATATGAAACATTCTATCTCAAATCCAAAATGCTGGAGCATAGCACCAAATGTAAAACTGTAAGCTTCACTGTCCAAACATATATGGTGTGGACTATGTGTGCCTGGTAAACACATGTGGATCTGGTGAACAGTTATCACTTGTTGACCAACTACAGGAATACTGACCTCAGAGTCTCCAGTTTACAGTGGGGATTCCCCAGTCCAGCAGAGAGCAGCTTCACTCCTGAATCCTTCAGGTCATTGTTACTCAGATCCAGCTCTCTCAGGTGTGAGGGGTTTGACTTCAGAGCTGAGACCAGAGAAGCACAGCCTTCCTCTGTGACTAGACAGCCTGACAGCCTGCAAAGAGTCAAATCATATTAAAACCACACTGCTATTCTTTGGTGGTGAAAATAGTGGCAGTATATTTTTTCAACATATTCAGATATATCAGTGTCCTGAAACCTGCCATATCTATTAATAAATTAATGAATGTTTCATTATTAGAAATGATCATATATTGATTGTAGAGAGAAACATGTATAGTACAAATATTTGAGTAAACTGACCAGAGCAGTTTAAAAAGCAGTATCAGTCAAAAGACAGACAGTGAGGTATCAGATTTAGATTGTATTGAGTATACAGTCCACACCATATCTATTTTGACAAAGATAACATTTTAAATGTGGCTCTATACTCCAGCATTTTGGATTTGAGATCAAATGTTTCATATGAGGTGACAGTATATAATGTCACCTTTTATTTTAGGGTATTTTCATACATATCTGTTTTACCATTTAGAAATGAAAGCACTTTATGTGTCTAGTCCCCCACTTTTGAAGAAGTCATAAGTATTCTGACCATTTCACTTATAGTGTATTAAAGTAGTCAAAAGTTGAGTATTTGGTTGTAAACTCATTGGTTGCATTTGCAGTTTGTTTTGGTTGTGTTTTGGGTTATATTTTGCCCGATAGTAACTAAATGGTGGATGATGACTGGAGTAATTTTAATAATGAGTGAGAGAGTTACAGAGGATGCAACAAAACATGCTAACCTCTCACCATTAACATCAAATAAAAGGTGACATTCTGTACTGTTGCCTAATATGAAACATTTTATCTCAAAACCAAAATGATGGAGCATAGCACCAAATGTAAAACTGTAAGCTTCACTGTCCAAACACATATGAGGTGGACTATGTGTGCCTGGTAAACACATGTGGATCTGGTGAACAGTTATCACTTGTTGACCAACTACAGGAATACTGACCTCAGAGTCTCCAGTTTACAGTGGGGATTCCCCAGTCCAGCAGAGAGCAGCTTCACTCCTGAATCCTTCAGGTCATTGTTACTCAGATCCAGCTCTCTCAGGTGTGAGGGGTTTGACTTCAGAGCTGAGACCAGAGAAGCACAGCCTTCCTCTGTGACTAGACAGCCTGACAGCCTGCAAGAGTCAAATCATATTAAAACCACACTGCTATTCTTTGGTGGTGAAAATATATTTTAAAAACATTTTCAGATACATCAGAGTCCTGAAACCTGCCATATATATTCATATATGTATATATACACTATCAGTCAAAAGTTTGAACACACCTACTCATTCAAATTTGTAAAAAAAAACATTGTAGAATAATAGTGAAGACATTAAAACTATGAAATAACACATATGGAATCATGTAGTAACCAAAGAAGTCTTAAACAAATTAAAATATATGTTATATTTGAGAATCTTCAAATAGCCACCCTTTGCCTTGATGACAGCTTTGCACACTCTTGGCATTCTCTCAACCAGCTTCATGAGGTAGTCACCTGGAATGCATTTCAATTAACAGGTGTGCCTTCTTAAAAGTTAATTTGTGGAATTTCTTTCCATGTTAATGCGTTTCAGCCAATCAGTTGTGTTGTGACAAGGTAGGGTTGGTATACAGAAGATAGCCCTATTTGGTAAAAGACCAAGTCCATATTATGGCAAGAACAGCTCAAATAAGCAAAGAGAAACGACAGTCCATCATTACTTTAAGACATGACGGCCAGTCAATACGGAACATTTCAACAACTTTGAAAGTTTCTTCAAGTGCAGTCACAAAAACCATCAAGCGCTATGATGAAACTGGCTCTCATGAGGACCGCCACAGGAATGGAAGACCCAGAGTTACCTCTGCTGCAGGGGATAAGTTCATTAGAGTTACCAGCCTCAGAAATTACAGCCCAAATAAATGCTTCACAGAGTTAAAGTCACAGACACATCTCAACATCAATTGTTCAGAGGGGACTGTGTGAATCAGGCCTTCATGGTCGAATTGCTGTAAAGAAATCACTACTAAAGGACACCAATAAGAAGAAGAGACCTGCTTGAGCCAAGAAACATGAGCAATGGACAATACACCGGTGAACATTTTTCCTTTGGTCTAGAGTCCAAATTTGAGATTGTTGGTTCCAACCGCTGTCTCTTTGTGAGAAGCGGTGTGGGTGAACGGATGATCTCCGCATGTGTAGTTCCCACCATAAAGCATGGAGGAGGAGGTGTTATGGTGTGGGGGTGCTTTGCTGGTGACACTGTCTGTGATTTATTTAGAATTTAACCACACTTAACCAGCATGGCTACCACAGCATTCTGCAGCGTCACGCCATCCCATCTGGTTTAAGCTTAGTGGGACTATCATTTGTTTTTTAACAGGACAATGACTCAACACACCTCTATTTGACCAAGAAGGAGAGTGATTGAGTGCTGCATCAGATGACCTGGCCTCAACAATCACCCAACCTCAACCCAATTGAGATGGTTTGGGATGAGTTGGATCGCAGAGTGAAGGAAAAGCAGCCAACAAGTGCTCAGCATATGTGGGAGCTCCTTCAAGACTGTTGGAAAAGCATTCCAGGTGAAGCTGGTTGAGAGAATGCCAAGAGTGTGCAAAGCTGTCATCAAGGCAAAGGGTGGCTATTTGAAGATTTTCAAATATAACATATATTTTGATTTGTTTAACACTTTTTGGTTACTACATGATTCCATATGTGTTATTTCATAGTTTTGATGTCTTCACTATTATTCTACAATGTAAAAATTTCAAACCCTTGAATGAGTAGGTGTGTCCAAACTATTGACTGGTACTGTATATAAATGAATGAATGTATCATTATTAACAGTAGATAACATGTTTCTAAACACTACTCAATTAATCCTTGTGTGTGTGTGTGTGTGTCCAGTGTGTGTGTGTCCAGTGTGTGTGTGTGTGTGTTGTCCAATGAGTGTGTGTCCAGGTTGTGTGTCTAGTGTGTGTGTGTGTGTATAGTATGTGTGTCCTGGGTGTGTGTGTGTGTCCAGTGTGTGTCCAGTGTATGTGTGTTCATTGAGTGATACAGGAATACTGACTTCAGAGTCTCCAGTTTACAGTGGGGATTCCCCAGTCCAGCAGAGAGCAGCTTCACTCCTGAATCCTTCAGGTCATTGTTACTCAGATCCAGCTCTCTCAGGTGTGAGGGGTTTGACTTCAGAGCTGAGACCAGAGAAGCACAGCCTTCCTCTGTGACTCCACAGCCTGACAGCCTGACAGAGAGATCATCATGATTTCACAAACACACTGTTAATTTAACACCAGTAGTGTAGAAGGACAATGGCAGATGCATTTGGTTTATTCTCTTAAACAACATATAGATTCATCTTCTGTCTCCTAGAATTGTATGGTCATATTGTTATACTAATGTGAACATCAATGCAGTGATTCAATATGTTTTTCAATATAGTATTATATACATACTATAATATATATTTTTCTCTAAACTGATGATTAGTACTTAAATATACTTTTATTTACTCACAGAGCAGCTCTGGAGGCTTTGACCACTGGCAGCAGCCTCAGAAGACCTTCCTCTGATCTGGAGTATTTCTTCAGGTCAAACACATCCAGCTCCTTTTCTGAAGTCAGCAACACAAAGACCAGAGCTGACCACTGTGCAGGTGACAGTTCATCTTCTGAGAGACTTCCTGAGCTCAGGTAGCTTTGGATCTCCTCCACTAGAGAATGGTCATTCAGTTCATTCAGACAGTGGAACAGATTGATGCACCTCTCTGGAGAGGGATTCTCCCTGATCTTCTCCTTGATGTACATGACTGTTTCTTCATGGCTCTGTGAGCTGCTTCTTGTCTTTGTCAGTAGACCTCGTAAGTGCTTCTGATTGGACTCCAGTGAGAGGCCCAGTAGGAAGCGGAGGAAAAGGTCCAGGTTTCCTGTTGCACTTTGTAAGGCTTTATCCACAGCACTCTTGTAGAAAGTAACTTTACGCTTGTGTCTGATCCTCACAGAAAAGTTGCAGGACGTTGATTGAGGTTCATCCATTAGATTCTCATTGTTGTTGATGAATGAGAGGAACACATATACAGCAGCCAGAAACTCCTGAATGCTCAGATGCACGAAGCAGTACACCTTGTCCTGGTACAGTCCACATTCCTCTTTAAAGATCTGTGTGCACAATCCTGAGTACACTGAGGCTTCATTGACATCAATGCCAGCCTCTTTCAGGTCTTCTTCATAGAAAATCAGATTGCCATTCACAAGCTGTTGAAAGGCCAGTTTTCCCAGTGACAGAATGCTCTCTTTATTCCAATGTGGACCTGTCTCTTCTTTCCCAAGATACTTTTCATTCTTCTGTTTGGTATGAAACAACACAAGGTGTATGAACATCTCAGTCAGAGTCTTGGGCATCTCTTCTGTCTTGTGTTTCAACATGTGTTCAAGGACTATTGCAGAAATCCAACAGAAGACTGGAATGTGGCACATGATGTGGAGGCTCCTTGATGTCTTTATGTGTGAGATGATTCTGCTGGCCAGGTCCTCATCACTGAATCTCTTCCTGAAGTACTCCTCCTTCTGTGGGTCATTGAACCCTCGTACCTCTGCCACCTGGTCAACACACACAGAAGGGATCTTATTGGCTGCTGCAGGTCGGGTAGTTATCCAGAGGAGAGCAGAGGGAAGCAGATTTCCCTTGATGAGATTTGTCAGCAGAACATCCACTGAGGTTGACTCTGTGACGTCACAACAGATCTTGTTCTTCTGGAAGTCTAGGGGCAGTCGGCACTCATCCAGACCATCAAAGATGAACAGAACCTTGTACTTGTCGTAGTTGGAGATTCTTGATTCTTTGGTTTCCATTGAGAAGTGATTGAGAAGTTTAATCAAAGTGTGTTTTTCCTTTTTCATCAAATTCAGCTCCCGAAAAGGGAATGAAAATACAAATTGGACATCCTGATTTGCTTTTCCTTCAGCCCAGTCCAGAATGAACTTCTGCACAGAGACTGTTTTTCCAATGCCAGCGACTCCCTTTGTCAGCACAGTTCTGATGAGTTTGTCTTGTCCAGTTAAGGGTTTGAAGATGTCGTTACATTTGATTGCAGTCTCTGGTCTTGCTTGTTTCCTGGTTGTTGTCTCAATCTGTCTCAGCTCATGTTCATTATTGACCTCTCCTGTTCCACCCTCTGTGATGTAGAGCTCTGTGTAGATCTTATTGAGAAGTGTTGGGTTTCCTTGTTTAGCGATCCCCTCAAATACACATTGAAACTTCTTCTTTAGATTAGATTTGAGTTCACGTTGAAGAATCACAGCACGCTCATCTGAATCTAGAAATAACACAGAGGATATTAATATTACATCTGTTTTAATGCCTACAGTATTGTAAGACTTTAAATTATAATCATTTATTCTCTTAACTGTCTGTATAAATCTGTAAATGTTTTCATAATGCATTACACACTGGTGTGACTGATTTATATCATTATTGGTATTATTGATGGCATTAATAATGCTCTCTCTCTCTCTCTCTCTCTCTCCTCTGTCTCTCCTCTTCTCTCTGTCTAAATTAATCACCACAACACATCCCTGCTGCTACTTGATGAGGTCACTAGGTGTTGTGTTAAGGCTGCTACAATATCATTTAGTTACACAGCTACTTTAGCTGTACTTTAGCTACAGCTTTTAAATGTTTGTTATAAAACAGCATTCAACATGAGGCAGACAGCTCTTACTTTTCTCCAGTGTGTCAGCAAGCTCCTTCTGGTTCATTTTCCTCAAGACGTGCAGTGTGATCTTCAGAGCCCCCTCTCTGGCACTGCTCTCCTGCTTCTCATCTTCAGCATCCACCACTTCCTTATCCTGCTTCTGACTCTCAAAGCCTTCTGGGAGTTCTGGACTAAGAATCCTCTTGAACATCTTCAGCTCCTTCTTCACAAATGTCATAATATTCTCTTCAAGCAACTGAAATAAATCAAGTAAATAAGTTAAGCAAGAGAATAAATGCTTTCTCATTAACACATTCATGAATGATTGACAGATCATCTTTACTTGAGGTAAACAAAAACAAATGTACATAACAGGACCACATACACTGAATATGGAGGCCAGGTCTGTTTGATGACTCTGGGAAGACTGACCACTGAGAATCTCTGACTCTGATCTCTCCTGTTGGTTTCTGTGGACAAAACATCAGATTACATTTCCTCATCCAGGGAGTGCACACACACACACACACACACACACACACACACACACACACAAACACGCACACACACACACACACACAGACACACACACACACACAGGGAGGGAATGTTTTGTTTGTTTAATATTGTTTCAGGACTATGAAAATGGAAAAAATGATTAGCCTATGGAATATTAAAACAACAAAAATAAATGGGAAAATGGGAGAGGAGAATTGACTAGAGACAGTGTTGTTTAACTCACTGACCATGACCCATGAGTTCTTCTTACCTTTGTTCAGTAGAAAATTCTCCCTCTCTGAAGTATATAGGAAGACCCTTAGACCGGTCACTCTTCATGGACACACAGCTGGGTACAGGGGAGGCTGGTCTCTCCTGCTTGATTGGGCTTCAACACAACAGAGACAAACATTACGTCTCTCATCTACTCTGAGCTCAGATGGGGAAACATGAGAAGAGTTTCATTCCAAAACGCTATATATCCATTTTCAGAAATGTTTGTCAATTATCTTCTATTTTTAAAGAAATTATGAAAGATATTGGTGTATTTTTTCACTAGCTAATCATGGCATGGGGTTGTTAAATGACAGACATGTATTTGTTTAAAATCTATCACTTGATGGTTTCATTTCAGAGAGACAAATAATCATGTTTTTTTGCAAAATGCTACATATCTGCCTCACTCGCAGAGAAATAAGTAGTACTGCTAGGTTTTACACAGTCAAATGTAGCAAAATTTGAAATGGTGAAATGGTGGATAAAAGTAGAGACTCAGCTAGAAAAAGGTATATCATACACTACAGTTGAGGAACAATGGGAAAGTAATTCTGCTTTGAAAGATGATAAACTTGTAACCTCAATTTTGAGAAAATGGCCTTTGAATGTTTTGGTTCACCTACTGGAGAGCTCTTCTTTATCTACAGTGGTGTTACTTTGGCAGATAATGTCAAACATCTAAATAAATAGTTTAAATATATATATATAGTTAACTAAATGTATGGTGTTTTTGGTTTTTGTCAGTTTCATTGTTTGTTATGCTACACATTGTTATGTTATGGTTGTAAGTGGTAAAATAAACTAGAAAATGTCATATTTTGCAATTCTGAGTAATTACTACTTTAGTAAGGATACACTTTATTCAGTACTACTGCAGTTACTAAATAATTCCAATAGATGGCAGCATAAGACCACAAATGACATTTCAGAAGGTTAGTTTAGTTTTCTCCCTGGATACACCATCACTCCCCCTCACGGGAAAACTCCTGCACACGCTTTTTACTGTCCCTTTCCACACTGCTAATGCAAGAGGAACGACTGAAAAAGCATTTAACAGATTACTGTGAAATAATATAATGATGATTCATGTTTATTATTAGCTGTTTTTATGCTCATGTTTTGAAATTATACTTCATTACTATAACAATTATCAATAAGCCTGAACATAAATTTAGTCACCTCTGGTCGAGAAAAACGTATTTTCCTAGTACATTCATTGTCAGATTCATCAACCAGCAGCGAGCACTCTGCCTTCTAGCACAAGCGAGGGGCATGTTGAGGTACATTTGCTAACCGCAAGGGTTACATTATGTAATTTATTGGCCGGCTGGAAGACGCACTCTTGTCTTATCTATTCCGAGGTTGTTTACTCCCAATATCAGATATTAAAATCATTTTTTATCATACATGTATACTAGGGTTGAGGTTAGTGCATCTGACTAGTGATTATTTACCCAGGGTTCAACACCTGCTATAGTCACTATTTTGTTGCTCTTCCAAAAGCATCACAGGCCTAATACGAGATTTATAGCTAACTAAAGTAATGAGTGACCATTTTAGATAATCATGGGACATATAGTATTTGGTTGCATCCTATTTTATGTCAATCAATATTGTTGCTTGTAGCCTATAACTGATGCTTTATGGTCTTATGCTGCCATCTATTGGAAATATTTAGCAATTCAAAGTAATTAATTAATGTACAGAAATTGGTGAGGCAGCTGAGAATTAAGTGTATTTTTCTTGTTAATTCCTTAGATCAGTCTCAAACCTTCCCCACCTATCCCACGCCAATTGCTGGACTTTCACATAGAGGTTACTAGGTCACCCAGTTCAAACCACATTTGAAAAATAAAACAAATGTGTATTATTTATCAAGCGTTCTGCCTTGCAATAATAAATATCATAAAATAACAAATAACAACGAAAAAACAGCAAAACACTTGACAGGTGTTGATTAACAAAATAATCAAAATGTTATTTAGTACTATAATTGTATTTACTAAAATAATATTATTACTAAAATGGTTTCTAAAAGTGTTCTAGGCTACCCTACCCTAGAATTAGGGGTTAGGGTTACGGCTAAAATCGGTTATAAGTAAGGTAACCTATTAATATATATATATATATATATATATATATATATATATATATATATATATATATATATATATATATATATATATATATATATATATATATATATATATATTCACTAACTGTAAGTCGCTCTGGATAAGAGCGTCTGCTAAATGACTAAAATGTAAATGTAAATGTAAGAGTTTCTGTATAGCACTTTGTGACATCTGCTGGTGTAAAAAGGGCTTTATAAATACATTTGATTGATTGTTAGGTTTAGGGATTTTAATGGGAAAACAGTATGGGTTTATAGCTCTCTTGCTCCTCCTTGTGGCCGTATGTGGGTACTACATAACTCATTCATGACACTTGCTAGGCTCATAATCTGAGGCAGCAACTGCATCAGATCTACAAATCCATTAGCTAGACCACCCGATTAGACAACAATCACCCCATTATACCCATTTGGTTTGCAACTCAGTGAACCTGCGCAGCATTCGCTCAATTTGATGCCTAAGAACGAAGATGTCGATGCATATGAAATTACCCAGCAGCCATTTAGATGCAACATGTTGTAAAAAAAATGGTTGTTTCTTAATTTAAAAAAATTATTCTGGCTGTTTAAATCGGCCACATCTTGAAAAAGAGGACAGGGACATGCGTTTTGTTTAGGTTGTACACCTTTTTCTGAAAACAAATATGGTTAACCATGACCAGAAAATGTTTAACGCTTGATGACTATCCGCCATCCATCCTAGCACTTTTGGTAATTGCAATATGTACGAAGGGGAACAGTGAGGGCGCTCACCAAGTAATTGAAAACTTGTTAATAATAATAAAGAAAATAATAAGATACTTGACCGTATTAACCTACAGGTTAAACTTCGGCGAAGCTGCAATTGTGATGCAAAATAATGGGCTGGGAATAGAATGTTCAGAAGGGGAGTCAATAGAACTAATAGGAGCTGGTAGGGTAAAAAATGACCTAAAATAAGGCCTGTTTTTTAACTAGGGACAAAAGGTAATATTATGAACCTGGGCTCCATGGCGGATGCAATGAACTAATTTTATCTGAAATAAACGTTGTAAAAAATGTCACTTGAGGCGCCCCAAAAACAATATTCAAAAGTTCAGTCCTTGGACACAGAGGGGTTAAACACTAAAGTTACTGTCCATCTAGTGAAGAGAGGAGAACCGGACAGAGGGAGCGTAGGCCAGCATCCGTCAACGAGAGAGGGAGAAGCCCTCCACGGTATTTAACAGGTGGAAGAAACAACCAGCGAGCTCCATCGGTCCACAAGAAATGCAGGCAGCCGGTGATGATGTAGTGGTAGCTAGTATAACTAGGATGCTGCTGGTAGAGTAGCTAGCTTAGCTAGCTGTACCGACTAGCTTGGCTAGCTAGCAGGTCGTTCGTCTGTCCCTCGAGGATAATGACGAATCCGGTGAACCACAAAATTAAACAAGGAAAGCGAGTGAAAAGGAACTGGCTACACTCATACTGTCCCTGACCGTAAAGCAAAAAGCAAATTGAACAATAATGTTGGGATCTATTTTCTTATAATTAGATGTGATGCCTAGCTTAGAAATAATACATTAATGATGAAACATAAGAGGTTTGTGCTGTACTGATATAGATTGTTTAACATAACAAGCTGTGATTAATGTGAGGAACCGTTAGGGGGTAGGCTGAGACAGACTTGTGACTCACACACACTCTGCCTCTTTGTTAAACCGCTCAAGGACATGTGTTCTGCCACAAAGAAGGACAAACTATGTCTGAGGTTGCTGACTCGAGACAAGTTGTAAAGATAACAACTAATGCCTGGCAACAGTGAAGCGCCAAGGGGCTGGGACCAGCCTGTGCGCCATCGATAGGCTGGGTAAGTTTAAACCACGCTCAGCCTCTACTCTGACAGGCCCAGCCTGGAGCAGGAACTATCTCTGTCAGAGTATTAAAGAAGAACATTGGGTTGAAAAAGTTAGTTCTCTGTCTGCCCTGCGTGGTTTTTCAGTGGGCCCGTATATACGAACATCATATTTACCAATTCAAGTGTCTCCATTAATTAAAATACTAGTACATTTTAGAAGACGTGTGTTCACCTCTTTTGTTCCAATACCAGATTCGAATTGACGCAACCTAACTATAAACTTCGGTGTCTCAACACTGTAACGTCCACTCTGCGCCTAACTGGAATCCGGTGAACCACAAGATGAAACAAGGATAGCGAGTGAAAAGGATCTGGCTACACTCATACTGTCCCTGACCATTACGCAAAAAAGCTAATTGAACAATAAACTTTGGCGTCTCAACACTGTAACGAACTCTGTCGTTGTTCCCCAACATCACCTCAGTCAACTCAGCGCGTAACTGGACAATATGCTTGGCGCCAAACCGTACGTGGACGCGGACAGTTCTGTACGGGGACGCGGACAGTTCCAGAACGCGGACATGAGCAGAGCCACATAATAAACTAAACCCAGTCTTTACAGTGGCTTATATTAGTAAAATTCATGTTTTATTATGTAAAACAAAGGAATTATTATTATTAAATTAAATTATTAAATTAAATTATTCGTTTTTACGTTTTTTCATTTATTTTCCTTTATTATTATTATTATTATTATTATTATTATTATTATTATTATTATGTAAAACAAAATTATTCATTTTTTCATAACAAGATTTTGAGATCTGGGCACGTATCCAAAAAGCGTCTCCGAGTAGAAAAATTGGTCCTCTCTCTCCCCAGACAGACTCATTTAATACTGGCTCGTTACAATATTTTGAGATCTGGGCCCATATCCAAAAAGCGTCTCAGAGTAGAAAATGTGTCGTATAAGTGCTGAGAATAAAGACTTCTACTCTTATGGGTATAAATTTAAGCTATGCATGAAGCCTCTAGTCCCACCTAGTCGGCAGATATTTAGGACACCTCATGAGCTGTCCTAACCAGTTAAGAGTTACCAGCAGGTGTCTTGATAATACTATAGAATAATGCAGTGAGTCAGTGGTTCCTGTGTCACATGTAATTGCTTTGGAGTAGTTTAAATAATATTTATATTTCTATATGATCAATCCATAAATAATATAGACCTACATGGAACAGTTTCTCTTCAGCTTTTGACAATGATTTCTGTATAATAAGTCTTGGTGATTCAATAGCCTAGTTAATCATTACATGTCTTTTAACACACTATCTATGTTTGGCTCAGTCTGGCAGTTACCCAGAACTATCAGAGGCTCTCTCTTGTGGCTGCTGCTGATGACAACTGCATGTACACTAACAACTATTATATAGTTTTGATGTCTTCACTATTATTCCACTATGTAGAAAATAGTAAATATAGTCCAAATGTCTGACATGTATGTTGTACTTCTACATCATAATAATGATGTCTGCATAACATTTTGTCTTCATTTTGGCAGATTAACTCTTGCTTATTTCTGAAGATTAACTCAGGTTTTCGCCCAGCGGCAAATGAGTTGGACCTGTGGCCGAAAAGTGTCCGGTTTGAATCCCGGGCCAGGCGCTGGAAAAAACGGGCGGAATTGATCTGATCACTGGAGGACTGCTGGGTTCCCGTCCTCAAAACATTCACCTTGAGCAAGGCCCTTAACCCCACAACATGCTCTCCATCCAGGGGCCCTGCACTGCAGCTTGAACCTGTGCTGGTCTCAACTGTATGAGTGAGGTCTGCTGTTTGGGGGTGGGTTAAGAACAGAGCAGACGACACACTTTTGTTGTTTGCTGGAACTAATGGACAAAGTTGTATTGTATTGTAACGTATTGTATTGTAAAGAAGTCAGCCAGAGTTGACGTGGGCCATCGTTCAAACAAAGAGATGCCTCCCTGGCCAACAGTGTGTTTGCATATAACCAAGATCAATTCTACCCCCATACAATACTTTTATACACAGTAATTACTTTTATATATATATAATAATAATAATAATAATAATAATAATAATAATAATAAATTATACACATTACATTTTTAATAGATAGTACTCAGACATCTATAGTGTTTACAGTAATGACTATTACCGATCATGATCTTTTTTAATCCCACCCCTCTGCTACTCTCAGCCCCGCCCACCTATCTCCCTAGAACATCCTCTTTTGATTTCCACCTGCCATATTTTTTTCAACTGCGCTGTGATGTCATACATGCATTTATAACCTTTCTAGTCACATAGTATCCACAGACTGTAAGTTAAAGATCAATATTTTTCATAAGAGTATTGTTCTATTGTTGATTGACTGGCTATGGCTTTCCAAATCCCCAGTACTGCTATTTCTAAGGATAATTTTTAATGAATATTGGGTTTTTTCAACCGTTCCTATTGTCCTATCAATTATATTCTTAGCAAAAAATATTCCTATTTAACAGTAGTAGCCATAATTCATAAATGGCACCATGCAGGGTTCTATATGGAACCATTTTGGTTCAGGGAAGAAGAACCTCTAGAGTTCTGATCAAAGAACCCTATAAAAGGGACTCTATATAGAACTTTTAGTGGTTCCATATATTAAGCAAGCGATATAACCCTTTTTGGTTTGAACAGGAGTGAAGAGTGTGTTGATTTGATGGTAGTATTGTCAAAATTCCCCTTGTAACAATGATCAGAATTAGTAAAAACAATTAGGTTCTGCATGACAACATATTAGACAATAACTAAGAGTAGGATAAATGATTGTGTCATGCAAAACTTCTATAGATGTGTGTGTGTATGCTGGTAAAGATGTGTGTGCGTGTGTGTGTGTGTGTGTGTGTGTGTGTGTGTGTGTGTGTGTGTGTGTGTGTGTGTGTGTGTGTGTGCTGGTGAGACAACCACATATCACAGTCAAATATACAGGATACAAACATTCTTAAACAACATTGTCATCTCACCTCTTAGCTTTGGTGTCATGTCCCCCAGAAAGACTTGTTTTAGAGGCAGGGACCCCCTCCTCTCTCTCCCCAGAGAGACTCATTTTAGAGGCAGAGCCCCCCTCCTCTCTCTCCCCAGAGAGACTCATTTTAGAGCACTGACCCCTAAACAGAGATCCAACAGTTTGGTTGTGGTTAACACAGTGACAACTAATTATTGAAGGTCAATTGTTCTATTTTATTCATTATCTCTCAGAAATAAAACATTTACTAACAGACACGTCCAAACAGTCAGGTGATTTAATGCAATCACATCAACATGGAGTTTAGTGAGCAGGTAGCTTAGTGGGTAAGAGCGTTGTGCCAGTAACCGAAAGGTCGCTGGTTCTAATCCCCGAGCCGACTAGGTGAAAAATCTGTCGATGTGCCCTTAATCAAGGCACTTAACCCTAATTGCTCATGTAAGTCGCTCTGGATAAGAGCTTCTGCTAAATGACTAAAATGTAAATGTCATGACTGATATTGTTATCCTTTTCTCCATGTAGTGGAACTAATAATAGTAATAATAATAATAATGGGGGATTGATGAAAGTTACAATCTATCTGAAATATTAAAGCCGATCTAAAACTAAAATAAACTAAAATAAAAATGATAATAATGTCTCACTTTCTCTTGTAATAATTCCACTCATTCTAGTGTGTTGCTTTGTTCAACAGGTCTGATATGATTATGATATTATTGAATTGAATTCATAATATCAATGTTAAGAAAAGTACGTTCAGGTTTCATACCAAATTACACAGGAAGTAGGAGCTCATTGTAATTTTGAAAACAACAAATGTTCTGATATTCTGAAAGATGATTTATAACTATGATACATACATTTTTTTACAAATTGTAAAATAACCACGATATATGAATCCTATAAAAGGAGATATGAACAACAATATGTTTTTGAATTTGACTTGCCTACGCCCAGTTAGCGCCATTTTGTATGATTGAACTGACACGTACCTGTCCCAGGTGAAATGGACTGTTAGATCTGAGTGTTTTACTGTCATTCTCTATACTATAATAACATCATATATTTAATTTCCCTACACACTTTACAATAATCCCTTGGAAGAGTCTTACCTTAGCCTGTATTCACAAACAGAACATGTCAAATCATTGAGATATTTTCCGTTGTGCTGAGAGAGCACCTTCCTGATGACAAGTGGCTCTGTATCTATGTTCTAGGTATAGTTGATCTTTGGATGCAATAATATCTGGTCAAAGTCTAGTGGCACAACACCATAGTATAGCATTAACAGAACAGTAGTTTAACCTTTGGCCAGTAATGGCCATGGCATACTATAAAATGTTGAATCATTATGACGGATCCAGTTTCAACATATCTCTAACTTAGAAGTATACAATAGGGTCCCAAAATATTAAATTAAATTATTTTATACTAATACAATTGCTCAGAGAAAGAGATTGTTTAACAAGTAATACTTTTTTTCTCAAAAAGGTAGCGGTCAAAATTGACACCCCCGTTCAGTACCTCCCTTGCGAGAACAGATTGGGAGGGATATTAGACCCTTTCCCCATACATAATCCTTCCAAATGAGCAACTACAGGAAGGTAAAGGTACAACTAAACACACAATAAAGAAACAAATCTCCCTAATTGACAGAAGGCTTGATTCTCAGTCATTTACCCACCGGCCTCTTACTACTATCCCAATGTATACATTCTACCAACATCATACATAAATAATCCCTGGTAGGATCCTTACTACTATCCCAATGTATACATTCTACCAACATCATACATAAATAATCCCTGGTAGGATCCTTACTACTATCCCAATGTATACATTCTACCAACATCATACATAAATAATCCCTGGTAGGATCCTTACTACTATCCCAATGTATACATTTGTCACGGTCGTCATAAGAAGTGGACCAAGGCGCAGCGTGATAGGCGTACATCTTTTAATGAGTACTTAATTTAAACAACAAAACAACAAAACGATACGTGAAGTCCTAGGGTTAAACACACACTTTACGGATCAAGATCCCACAATACTACAGTGCCAAAAGGCTGCCTAAGTATTGTCCCCAATCAGAGACAACGAGCTACAGCTGTCTCTGATTGGGAACCACTCTGGCCAACATAGATATACATAATCTAGAACTGAAACCTAAACATTGTCACGGTTTCGGCCGAGGCTGCTCCTCCTCCTGGTTCGGGCAGGCTTCGGCGTTCGCCGTCCCCGGAGTATTAGCTGGCACCGCTCTATGTTTCTGTGTTTGATTGCTTTTGTCTGTCTGTCACACCTGTGTCTGTTTGAGTGTTGATTACGTATCTTATAAGTTCCTTGTTTTGCTCTATGGTAATTGTGTGTTGTTATTTTCCGTTGCCTCTTTGTATATGATACGTGTTTGTTTTTCCGTATCATTTTTCTATGTTTAGTGTTTTACGCGTGTGCGTAATTTTCCCTCGCCTCTTCGTGTTATCGAGGTCGGGGTTGATACTATTGCATTTGAGACTATTAAAAGTCTTGTTGGACTAAACCTCTGCTTCCTGCGCTTGACTCCTCCACCACATCCACAACGGTTTATGACAGAAGAACACACAAACATGGAGTCAGCAGGATCAGCGGCGGCACCCGAATCCCTGCTGGACCGGATCAATTTCCAGGACGCCATGATCCAGAGACTCGGGACCGCCATGGACGAGGTGTCCAACGCCCTGCACCGATTGGTGAACTCTGAGGTGGCCAAGGACCCTTACAACATCACCTCACCAACGGCCAGTCCTCCTCTCTCAGTACAGGAACCCAGTGGCATTCGGCTCTCACTCCCGAGGGCATATGACGGTTCTGCAGCCGGGTGTCAGGGATTCCTCCTGCAGGTAGAACTGTACCTTGCCACTATACACCCGGCGCCCTCGGGATACGAGAGCGTCTCCGCCCTCATCTCCTGTCTCTCCGGCAAGGCGTTGGAATGGGCCAACGCCGAATGGAGGGGAATAGACGCCGCTACCATCACCTACGCGGAGTTCTCCCGCCGCTTCAGGGCTGTCTTCGATCATCCCCCTGAGGGGAAAGCGGCGGGAGAGCGTCTATTCCACCTCCGACAGGGGAAGAGGAGCGCACAGGAGTTCGCACTGGAGTTCCGGACACTAGCGGCGGATGCGGGGTGGAATGAGAGGGCCCTCATCGACCAGTACCGATGTAGTCTACGAGAGGACGTTCGTAGGGAGCTGGCCTGCAGGGACACCAACCTGTCGTTTGACCAGTTGGTGGACATTTCCATCCGTCTGGATACCCTGCTGGCTACCCGCGGACGTCCCGAGTGGGGGTCGTCCAGTCCACCCTCCAGCACCCCCGAGCCGATTCCCATGGAGCTGGGGGGTGCTGGCGCTAGAGAGAGGAGGAGAGGGAACCCGAGGGGGGCCATCCCCTGCACCACCTGCGGTCGTGGAGGACACACTGCGGCCAGGTGCTGGGGAGGGTCCCCTGGGAGAGGTGACACCAGGCCACGCACTGGGGAGTCATTTCAGGTGAGTAGGCGCCCCACTCACCCAGAGCTCTCTGTTGGTCACATGAGTATTCCTGTGAGGTTTCCACAGGTGGCACCTCATTCCCAGCATAAGGCGCTAGTAGATTTAGGCGCAGCTGGGAACTTTATTGATCGGGCATTTTGTAGTAGGTTAAGGATTCCCCTTCGGCCGGTAGACAATCCATTTCCTGTCCACGCATTAGACAGCCGGCCGTTGGGGTCGGGCCTGATCAGGGAGGTCACAGCGCCACTGACTATGACGACGCAGGGGGGTCATGAGGAAATCATTCAGTTCTATCTGATTGACTCTCCTGCGTACCCAGTGGTGTTGGGCCTTCCCTGGTTAAGCACCCATGATCCTACCATAGCGTGGCAACAGAGGGCTCTTATGGAGTGGTCTGCCCAGTGTGTAGGGAGATGTCTAGGTGTTTCCATAGGGGTGACCTCGGTAGAGAGTCCGAACCAAGTGCCCGCACTGCGCATTCCCCCCGAGTATGAGGATTTAGCACTCGTGTTTAGCAAATCGAGGGCAGCACGGCTACCTCCTCATAGACAGGGGGACTGTGCGATAAATCTCCAGACCGGAGTGGCTCTTCCCCGGAGTCATGTGTATCCCCTGTCTCAAGAGGAAACTGCGGCTATGGAGACATACATAGCCGAGTCCTTGGCACAGGGATACATACGGTTCTCTACTTCCCCAGTCTCCTCGAGTTTCTTCTTTGTGAAGAAGAAGGACGGGGGATTGCGCCCGTGTATTGATTATCGTAGTCTCAATCAGATCACAGTTAAATACAGCTACCCACTTCCACTGATTGCGACGATGACGGAGTCATTACGCGGAGCGCGGTTCTTCACAAAGTTGGATCTCAGGAGCGCGTACAATCTGGTGCGCATTAGGGAGGGGGATGAATGGAAGACAGCATTTAGCACCACCTCGGGTCATTACGAGTATCTCGTCATGCCATACGGTTTAATGAATGCTCCTTCAGTCTTCCAATCCTTTGTTGACGAGATTTTCCGGGACATGCATGGGCAGGGAGTAGTAGTTTACATTGACGACATCCTAGTGTACTCTGCTACTCGAGCCGAGCATGTAGCCCAGGTACGCCGAGTGTTGAGACGACTGTTGGAGCATGACTTGTAACGATCCCTGCAGTCTGAGTCGGTTCCTGTCTGTGTACTAGTTTTTCTGCTCGGGATCTCCAGTTTCCCGAGGGTTCTGGAACGCTCCCTGCCTGGTTGCCGGGCAACGTTGCTAGGCGGGAGATCTCCCGATTAACCGCACCTGCATCTCATCAGCAATCTGCACACCTGGTCCTGATCATCACCCTTCTTAAGCCCTGACCTGACATCCATTCCCTGCCGGATCGTTAGCCATGAACAGTATGTTTGTCCGTGTATCAGCCTTGGAACTTCTAGCGTTAGTTTTGTTGTTTTGCACCTTTTTGACTTGCTGTATACTTACCTCCGTTTTGTTCTATCTGCAGTCACTCACCCGGAACCTTCACCCAACCTCTGCCTGATGGTCGGCGGCTGCCGAGCCATTACTGGACCTACCACTGCACCCTCAACAACCCATCCACGCCACCCGCTCTGTTCCCTGGATTATTCAGCCTCACTCGTGGATCTATTAAATAAACACTCACCTTTGTTTGAACTTACCTTGTCCTGGTCTGCTTCTGGGTTCTGGCTTAGTAAACCGTGACAGAACGATCCGGCCAGTAATGAACCCAGCAGACCTGGACTCTGTTCGCCATGCCATTACCCATCAGGAGAAGATGTTGGGCCATCATAGCACGGAGCTACAGGAGATCGCGTTGGCAGTTCGGAACCTTTCTACCGGTCTGACGGAGGTCCAGAACCAGCGCAAGTTTCCGGTGGAGGATCCACTACCGGTTTCACCCATCTCGCCTGCCGCTTCTGGAGCTGTGTCCTTCCGTGAGCCCAAGGTTCCGACGCCGGATAAATATGAGGGGGAGCTGGGAAGATGCCGTTCTTTCCTTATGCAGTGTGGGTTAGTGTTCGATCTACAGCCCTACTCTTATGCCACAGACAAGGCTAGGATAGCCTTTGTGATTGAGTTGCTGCGTGGTCGAGCTTTGGAGTGGGCTTCAGCCGTTTGGGAACGACAGGACCCCTGCATGGCTTCATACCAGGGGTTCACGGCCGAGATGAGGAAGCTCTTCGACCATTCCGTCCGAGGGAGGGACGCAGCTAGGCGCCTGTTTTCGCTTCGCCAAGGAACTCGCAGCGTGGCCGACTTCGTGATCGAGTTCAAGACGTTGGCTGTGGAGAGTGGGTGGAATGAGGAGTCTCTGCAAGCGGCCTATTACCAGGGTCTGTCGGAGCAGCTCAAGGATGAGTTGATCTCCTATCCGGAGCCTAGTGACCTGGACAGCTTGGTAGCCTTGTCTATTCGGGTGGATAATCGAGTCCGAGAGCGAAGGAGGGAGAAGCAATGGGTTCCGTCCAATCGATCGGCTTCTCAGGTTCCAGTCGGGTCGGGGATTGGACCAGAATACGTCGATCATCGTCCACCACACAGGATTAGTGGAGAGGTCCTGTCTCCCGATTCTGAACCCATGCAAGTAGGGCGGCACGGGTTAACTAAGGAGGAACGCCAACTCAGACGAGGGACTAACTGTTGCCTCTACTGTGGTGGTTCGGGACATTACCTCGCCACTTGTTCCCGGCGGTCGTCAAACTGCGCGGCTCGCTAAAGTTGGGAGGACTTTTAGCGAGCCAGTTTCGACCTCTCAATACCTCTGTCAGACCCCGTTTCCCGGCTACCCTTATGAACAGGAATCAGAGCTTAGCGATTAACGCTTTTATCGATTCAGGTGCCGATGGAAGCTTTCTTGATGCCGAGTTGGTGGAACAGCTGGGGCTTTCCAAGGAGCAATTGCCGGAAGCCATTGAAGCGACCACTCTGAACGGCAGTATTCTGGCACGTATCACGATGAGGACTGAACCGGTTAAGATGCTGTTGTCGGGGAATCATTCGGAGATGATTTCATTCTTCATTCTGCCGTCTTCCCATGTTCCTCTGGTCCTTGGATACCCCTGGCTGAAGGAACACAATCACACGTTTGATTGGGTGACGGGCAAGGTAACGAGTTGGAGCCTTGATTGTCATGCTAACTGTCTCAAGACTGCCTGTCCCCATTCGGTTCCCAGTCAGGTGATTGAGGCTAAACCCCCAGATTTGTCCCTGGTTCCCGAGACATATCACGATTTGGGGGAAGTGTTCAGTAAGCAGAAGGCTCTGTCACTCCCTCCCCACCGACCATATGATTGTGCCATCAACCTGTTCCCTGGAGCCGTCTACCCCAAGGGAAGGTTATACAGTATCTCCCGACCTGAACGTGAGGCTTTGGAGACCTACATCAAGGAGTCCCTAGCTGCTGGTCTCGTTCGTCCCTCGTCATCACCCCTGGGGGCAGGATTCTTCTTTGTGGGTAAGAAGGATGGCTCTCTTCGACCGTGTATTGATTATCGGGGGTTGAATGACATCACGGTCAAGAACAAGTATCCCCTGCCCTTGATGAGCTCTGCCTTCGACTCCTTACAGGGTGCTACGGTGTTCACCAAGCTAGACCTACGCAATGCGTATCACATGGTCCGGATCAGAGAGGGGGACGAGTGGTTGACGGGTTTCAATACACCGATGGGTCACTTCGAGTATCAGGTGATGCCGTTTGGACTGACCAATGCTCCAGCGGTATTCCAGAGTATGGTGAACGACGTCCTGAGAGATATGATCGGTCTCTTTGTGTTTGTTTACCTGGATGACATTCTGATCTTCTCGAAGGAACCTTCCGACCACGTCCAGCATGTCCGGCAGGTTCTGCAGCGATTGTTGGAGAATCGCCTGTTCGTGAAGGCCGAGAAGTGCGAGTTTCACGCCCACACGACATCCTTCCTCGGGTACATCATCTCCAGGGGAGAGATTAGGATGGACCAGGAGAAGGTTAGAGCGGTTCTGGAATGGGCCCAGCCCGGTACGAGATTGCAGCTCCAGAGATTTTTGGGGTTTGCGAATTTCTACCGCAGATTCATCCGGGATTACAGCCGTGTGGCCGCTCCGTTAACTGCCTTGACTTCCAGTATCAGGACCTTCAAGTTGAATCCGGAGGCGGATCGAGCGTTTCTGGATTTGAAGAGGCGATTCACCAACGCACCGATTCTCTCTCAACCGGACACGGCCCGTCAGTTCGTCGTTGAAGTGGATGCGTCTGATGTGGGAGTTGGCGCCATCCTGTCGCAGCGATGCTCCACAGACAGTAAACTCCATCCCTGCGCCTACTACTCTCGTCGCCTTTCGCCTGCGGAGAGGAACTACGATGTGGGCAACCGGGAGCTTCTCGCGGTGAAACTTGCCTTGGAGGAGTGGCGCCACTGGTTGGAGGGGGCGGAGCAACCGTTTATTGTCTGGACTGACCACAAGAATCTTGCTTACGTGCAATCGGCTAGACGTCTCAACTCCCGTCAGGCCAGGTGGGCGTTGTTTTTCGGACGATTCAATTTTTCCCTGACGTTCCGACCTGGATCTAAGAACGGCAAGGCGGACGCCTTGTCCCGGATGTTCTCCAAGACGGAAGAGAGTGGGTCCAAGACCGAGACGATTCTCCCCCGGAACTGCGTCGTGGGAGCAGTTATGTGGAAGATTGAGGAGGAGGTGATGGCGGCCCTTCGGACGCAGCCCGGTCCCGGTAACGGTCCACCCGGTCGGTTGTTTGTGCCTGAGTCGGTTCGTCCTGCTGTCCTCAAATGGTCCCACGCCAGCAAGATGGCTTGTCACCCTGGCGTGGCTCGGACGATGGCGTTTCTTCGCAGACGTTTTTGGTGGCCTGCCATGGCCAAGGATACTCGGGGTTTTGTTGCTGCCTGTCCAGTGTGTGCGCAGAATAAGAGTACCAATCGGCCCAGCTCTGGACTACTTCACCCCCTTCCTATTCCCCGGCGACCATGGTCGCATCTGGCCCTGGACTTTGTCACTGGGTTGCCCTCTTCTGAGGGGAACACGGTCGTTCTGACTATCGTGGACAGATTCAGCAAGTTCGCCCACTTTGTGCCAATTGCCAAGCTTCCCTCTGCCTCGGAGACGTCCGAGATCCTGGTTAGGGAGGTTTTCAGGGTCCACGGTTTGCCCAGTGATATCGTTTCCGACCGTGGCCCTCAGTTTACCTCTGCTGTCTGGAAGTCCTTCTGTTTGGCCATTGGAGCTACAGTCAGTCTCACAGCTGGTTTTCACCCCCAATCTAATGGTCAGGCGGAGAGAGCCAACCAGAAGATGGAATCCACGCTACGCTGCCTTGTCTCCTCCAACCCCACCTCCTGGGTCTCTCAGTTGCCTTGGGTTGAGTATGCCCACAATACTCTCCCTACATCTGCCACTGGGATGTCTCCCTTCCAGTGCCTGTATGGCTACCAACCTCCCTTGTTCCCTTCTCAGGAGAAGGAGCTCTCAGTGCCCTCTGTTCAGGCCCATATTCGTCGTTGCCACCGGACCTGGCATCGGGCCAGAAAGGCACTCCTTAGAGTTTCGGACCGGTATCAGCTCCAGGCGAATCGTCGCCGGATCCCCGCTCCCACCTATACCATCGGAGATAGGGTCTGGTTGGCCACACGGGATCTTCCTTTACGGACTGAGTCTAGGAAGTTGTCACCGAAGTTCATTGGTCCGTTTGTGGTGGAGAAGGTGATCAATCCGGTTGCAGTTCGACTCAAACTACCGAGAACGCTCAGAGTCCATCCCACCTTTCATGTCTCCTGCCTCAAGCCTGTTCTCCTCAGTCCTCTGTTGCCTCCTCCGCCTCCTCCTCCTCCTCCTCGGATGATCGGAGGTGGTCCTGCCTACACGGTGCGACGCATCATGGATTCCAGACGGCGGGGCCGGGGTTTCCAGTATCTCGTGGACTGGGAGGGGTATGGTCCTGAAGAGAGGAGTTGGATTCCGCGGCGACGGATCCTAGATGCTGACCTCATTCGTGACTTCTACCGCCTCCATCCTGGCGCTCCGGGGAGTCCGCCCGGTGGCGTTCGTCGGAGGGGGGGTACTGTAACGATCCCTGCAGTCTGAGTCGGTTCCTGTCTGTGTACTAGTTTTTCTGCTCGGGATCTCCAGTTTCCCGAGGGTTCTGGAACGCTCCCTGCCTGGTTGCCGGGCAACGTTGCTAGGCGGGAGATCTCCCGATTAACCGCACCTGCATCTCATCAGCAATCTGCACACCTGGTCCTGATCATCACCCTTCTTAAGCCCTGACCTGACATCCATTCCCTGCCGGATCGTTAGCCATGAACAGTATGTTTGTCCGTGTATCAGCCTTGGAACTTCTAGCGTTAGTTTTGTTGTTTTGCACCTTTTTGACTTGCTGTATACTTACCTCCGTTTTGTTCTATCTGCAGTCACTCACCCGGAACCTTCACCCAACCTCTGCCTGATGGTCGGCGGCTGCCGAGCCATTACTGGACCTACCACTGCACCCTCAACAACCCATCCACGCCACCCGCTCTGTTCCCTGGATTATTCAGCCTCACTCGTGGATCTATTAAATAAACACTCACCTTTGTTTGAACTTACCTTGTCCTGGTCTGCTTCTGGGTTCTGGCTTAGTAAACCGTGACATGACTTGTATGTCAAGGCAGAGAAATGCCTGTTTTTCCAGGAGTCCGTCTCCTTTTTGGGTTATCGATTGTCCGCGTCTGGTGTGGAGATAGAGGTAGACCGGGTATCGGCCGTGCGTAATTGGCAAACTCCAACCACTGTAAAAGAGGTGCAGCAGTTCTTGGGTTTTGCTAATTACTACCGGAGGTTTATTCGGGGTTTTGGACAGGTTGCAGCTCCCATTACGTCCCTGCTAAAGGGGGGTCCGGTTCGCTTGCAGTGGTCGGCTGAGGCGGACAGGGCATTTGTCAAACTTAAGAACCTGTTCACCTCGGCTCCTGTGCTGGCGCATCCGGATCCCTCTTTACCATTCCAGGTTGAGGTAGACGCGTCCGAGACTGGTATTGGGGCAGTTCTATCACAACGGTCCGGCACGCCACCTAAACTCCCCCCCTGTGCGTTCTACTCCAAGAAGCTCAGCTCGGCGGAGAGTAACTATGATGTCGGGGACAGGGAGCTGTTAGCCGTAGTCCAGGCCCTAAAGGTGTGGAGGCATTGGCTTGAGGGGGCTCAACACCCTTTCCTCATTTTGACGGATCACCGTAATCTGGAGTACATCCGGGCAGCTAGGAGTTTGAACCCTCGTCAGGCTAGGTGGAACATGTTCCTAACCCGGTTCGTTTTTAAGATCACATACATCCCTGGGTCCCAGAATGGTAAGGATGACGCCCTGTCCCGGCGGTATGACACAGAGGAGAGGTCCAACGAGCCTACTTCCATACTGCCGGAGTCCTGTTTGGTGGCTCCGGTGGTGTGGGAGGTCGATTCAGAAATCGAGCGGGCACTGCGTACCGACCCTACTCCCCCCGAGTGTCCTGTGGGGCGGACGTACGTTCCGCTCGAGATTCGTGATCGACTTATTTATTGGGCTCATACATCACCCTCCTCTGGACATCCAGGTATTGGCCGGACATTGCACTGTCTTAGCATGAAATACTGGTGGCTAACGTTAGCCAGGGATGTGAGGGTTTATGTCTCCTCCTGCTCGGTATGTGCCCAGTGTAAGGCGCTTAGACATTTGCCCAGGGGTAAGCTACATCCCCTGCCCGTTCCACAACGACCATGGTCCCACCTATCGGTGGATTTCGTAACCGACCTTCCCCCCCTCCCAGGGGAATACCACCATTTTGGTCGTTGTGGATCGGTTTTCTAAGGCCTGTCGTGTCCTTCACATGCCGGGTCTCCCTACTGCCCTACAAACCGCTGAGGCCCTATTCACCCATGTTTTCCGGCACTATGGGGTCCCCGAGGATATTGTGTCTGACCGAGGTCCCCAGTTCACTTCCAGAGTTTGGGGAGCGTTCATGGAACGGTTGGGTGTCTCGGTAAGCCTTACCTCGGGGTACCACCCAGAGAGTAATGGGCAGGTGGAACGTGTCAACCAGGATGTGGGTAGGTTTTTGAGGTCCTATTGCCGGGACCGGCCGGAGGAGTGGTCGAGGTTCATCCCCTGGGCAGAGATGGCCCAGAACTCTCTCCGCCACTCCTCCACCAACTTAACACCTTTCCAGTGTGTTTTAGGTTATCAGCCGGTCCTGGCACCGTGGCACGAGAGCCAGATCGAGGCCCCTGCGGTGGACGAGTGGATTCGGCGCTCGGAGGAGACGTGGGACGCTGCCCATGTCCATCTGCAGCTTGCCATCCGTCAACAAAAGGCGAGCGCCGATCGCCACCGCAGTGAGGGACCGGTGTACGCACCGGGAGATCGAGTCTGGCTCTCGACTCGAAACCTGCCCCTCCGCCTGTCCTGCCGGAAGCTGGGTCGGCGGTTTGTGGGGCCCTTCAAAGTCCTGAGAAGATTGAACGAGGTGTGTTACAGGTTACAACTGCCAATTGAGTATAAAAATATTAACCCCTCGTTCCATGTGTCTCTTCTCAGGCCGGTGGTAGCTGGCCAACTCCAAGAAGATGAGATAGGAGAGACCCCTCCGCCCCCTTTGGACATCGAGGGGGTCCCGGCGTACAGGGTCCGGACCATCCTGGACTCGAGGCGCCGGAGGAGTGGTCTCCAGTATCTCGTGGAGTGGGAGGGGTACGGTCCGGAGGAACGGTGCTGGGTGCCCAGGGGTGACATACTCGATCCATCCCTCCTGACTGAGTTTCACAATGGGCATCCCACGCGCCCGGGTCCGCGTCCTCCTGGCCGTCCCCGAGGCCGGGGTCGGCGCGCGGCTGGAGCTGCGCGTCAAGGGGGGGGTACTGTCACGGTTTCGGCCGAGGCTGCTCCTCCTCCTGGTTCGGGCAGGCTTCGGCGTTCGCCGTCCCCGGAGTATTAGCTGCCACCGCTCTATGTTTCTGTGTTTGATTGCTTTTGTCTGTCTGTCACACCTGTGTCTGTTTGAGTGTTGATTACGTGTCTTATACGTTCCTTGTTTTGCTCTATGGTAATTGTGTGTCGTTATTTTCCGTTGCCTCTTTGTATATGATACGTGTTTGTTTTTCCGTATCATTTTTCTATGTTTAGTGTTTTACGCGTGTGCGTAATTTTCCCTCGCCTCTTCGTGTTATCGAGGTCGGGGTTGATACTATTGCATTTGAGACTATTAAAAGTCTTGTTGGACTAAACCTCTGCTTCCTGCGCTTGACTCCTCCACCACATCCACAACGGTTTATGACAAACATAGAAAATCCACACCCTGGCTCAACATATAAGAGTCCCCAGAGCCAGGGCGTGACAACATTCTACCAACATCATACATACATAATCCCTGGTAGGATCCTTACTACTATCCCAATGTATACATTCTACCAACATCATACATAAATAATCCCTGGTAGGATCCTTACTACTATCCCAATGTATACATTCTACCAACATCATACATAAATAATCCCTGGTAGGATCCTTACTACTATCCCAATGTATACATTCTACCAACATCATACATAAATAATCTCTGGTAGGATCCTTACTACTATCCCAATGTATACATTCTACTAACATCATACATGAATAATCCCTGGTAGGATCCTTACTTTGCAGCCTGAATAAAAAAATAAAAAAAATAAAAAAATGATTGCCTTGGCAACATCTATTTGGGGATCCCAATAAATAACTAAATACTTAACATGACCACAATAATGTCAGCTGTAGTTGTTGTAAGATGCCCATCATACACTGGTGGCAGGTAGCCTAGCGGTTAAGGGTGTTGGACCAGTAACCGAAAGGTTGCTGGTTCGAAACCCTGAGCTGAATAGGTAAAAAAAACTGTAGATGTGCCCTTGAGTATCTTTGGATAAGAGCGTATGTTAAATGACGAAAATGTAAATACTATTATTTAAAATGGTCAAGGGCTTTATGAATGTATTTTAATGCCTATCATCTGCCATGTAAAGTGTTACCATGCAATTTCTGTGAAAAAAGCCTGAAATGGTGGAAGGTCAAAGATCATGAGTATTTGATGTCTGTGTCTCTCTCAGTCTCTGTCTGTCTCTAACCCCAGTTGTCAGTAAAGAAAACTGTTAGCTACACCTCATGGTTAATGGTTTATCCTCGTGGTGTGTAGAACGCATACCTATATAAAAGTATATTTGTTCTTGTCCAGCCATTACATATTTTTAGATGACAGATCAGGATATCCTATAAACTCTAAACTGGAGAGAGGACAGAGCAGGATATCCTATAAACTCTAAACTGGAGAGAGGACAGATCAGGATATCCTATAAACTCTAAACTGGAGAGAGGACAGAGCAGGATATCCTATAAACTCTAAACTGGAGAGAGGACAGAGCAGGATATCCTATAAACTCTAAACTGGAGAGAGGACAGAGCAGGATATCCTATAAACTCTAAACTGGAGAGAGGACAGAGCAGGATATCCTATAAACTCTAAATTGGAGAGAGGACAGAGCAGGATATCCTATAAACTCTAAACTGGAGAGAGGACAGAGCAGGATATTCTATAATCTCTAAACTGGAGAGAGGACAGAGCAGGATATCCTATAAACTCTAAACTGGAGAGAGGACAGAGCAGGATATCCTATAAACTCTAAACTGGAGAGAGGACAGAGCAGGATATCCTGTAAACTCTAGTAAGTATATGTTTAATCAAGGAAGTGTGTGTCTCCTAAATGGTGTGTGAGTCTTTTTATCACACTGTAATTCTGGAAGTTGGAACACACTCCTAAGATGAGTGTCTCTGAGGAGAGAGAGGAGGGGGGCACTGCCAACCCCCAGACCCAGAGAGCAGTCTCCAGTACCCAGCTGTCTGTCTATGACTGGTCCATGTACAATCCTCTCAATGTTATCAGTGGACCAATGCCCTTTGACCCAAAGTAAGATTACTGCCATACATTATAGATTATAAAAGGGGAACTCCTCAAAGATCTGTGGAGAATGTGAGAGGTAGTCTGGTAGGGAGGTTGGGAGTTCAACGTTATATCAATCATTTATTTATAAAGCTCTTTTACATCAGCAGTTCAATGTGGGGAGAAATAGAGGGAAATGTCTGACATGATGAATGATGCAGGGTGATTTCTCATACTACTGATCAACATTACTGTATGAAATATTATTAAAAAACTACATTGTTGGTTAAGGGCTTATAAGTAAGCATTTCACTGTAATGTCTACACCTGTTGTATTCGGCGCATGTGGCAAATAAAATTTGATTTGATTTGAAAATATATTGGGGTTTGTCTGTCAGAGACTCCAACCAGACCCAGAGAGTAGAGTCTCCAGTACCCAGCTGTCAGAGACTCCAACCAGACCCAGAGAGTAGAGTCTCCAGTACCCAGCTGTCAGAGACTCCAACCAGAACCAGAGAGTAGAGTCTCCAGTACCCAGCTGTCAGAGACTCCAGACCCAGAGAGTAGAGTCTCCAGTACCCAGCTGTCAGAGACTCCAACCAGACCCAGAGAGTAGAGTCTCCATTACCCAGCTGTCAGAGACTCCAACCAGACCCAGAGAGTAGAGTCTCCAGTACCCAGCTGTCAGAGACTCCAGACCCAGAGAGTAGAGTCTCCAGTACCCAGCTGTCAGAGACTCCAACCAGACCCAGAGAGTAGAGTCTCCAGTACCCAGCTGTCAGAGACTCCAACCAGACCCAGAGAGTAGAGTCTCCAGTACCCAGCTGTCAGAGACTCCAACCAGACCCAGAGAGTAGAGTCTCCAGTACCCAGCTGTCAGAGACTCCAACCAGACCCAGAGAGTAGAGTCTCCAGTACCCAGCTGTCAGAGACTCCAACCAGACCCAGAAAGTAGTCTCTATTACCCAGCTGTCAGAGACTCCAACCAGACCCAGAGAGTAGAGTCTCCAGTACCCAGCTGTCAGAGACTCCAACCAGACCCAGAGAGTAGAGTCTCCAGTACCCAGCTGTCAGAGACTCCAACCAGACCCAGAGAGTAGAGTCTCCAGTACCCAGCTGTCAGAGACTCCAACCAGACCCAGAAAGTAGTCTCTATTACCCAGCTGTCAGAGACTCCAACCAGACCCAGAGAGTAGAGTCTCCAGTACCCAGCTGTCAGAGACTCCAACCAGACCCAGAGAGTAGAGTCTCCAGTACCCAGCTGTCAGAGACTCCAACCAGACCCAGAGAGTAGAGTCTCCAGTACCCAGCTGTCTCTATGAAGAGTGACTGGTCCATGGACAATCTCCACATTTTATCAGCAGAACGACGCCATTTGATCAAAGGTAATATTACTTTTATTGTTCAGAGGGTTTTGAGTTCACTTCCTGAACCGACCTGAAACAGGATACTTTTATCCTCAATGAAATGGGCATTGTGTTTTTCCCCTTTTGTGTAAAATGCTAAATCCCTACTATAACTATGGCAACGAGGACCAGATATACTGAATTACTGTGTTGATGTGTCTCTACAGCTGATCAACTCTTTCCATAATGGAGGACCAGATATACTGAATTACTGTGTTGATGTGTCTCTATAGCTGAACAACTCTTTCCATAATGGCCTTGTCATTGAACAAGCCCAGAAGGCCAAAGCCTCTTCTGCACACAACATGATGGACAATATCTTTAAACAATATCTTCAATTAAAACCCTTCATTAAAACCCACTAAATATAATTTTAGTGAATCCCTTGTCCTTCCAGGTGTTAGACTATTAACAGTGAGTCAGGTGTTCTCTGAACCTGGTCCTGGAGAGCCACTGGGTGTGAGCTCTGTGGGCTACGGAGTGAAGCTACACAAAGAGACTGTTGACTGAAAGTCATCTGACCTTGGCAAAGGACATTGAAATCAGTGTGTCCATGGAACTAGCTGCTAAAGAGGCTCACCAGTTGAGTTCATCAGGAACTTAGTGGGTTCATCTAACAATCCTAATCACCAGCTGATACATTTTAATCTCATACACAGGGTATACCTTCCACCTAGAAAACATAATTTAATAGAAATCACAACCGCTCCTCTGTGTGATCTATGTAATCAAGGTGCCTTGGGCTCCTTTAATCATATGTACTGGGAGTGACCAGGGGACATGTTTTGGAAAGAGGTATCCTCATACCTTGTTCCCCCAGACTGTTATCACTTAATGATAATTCACCACTGTCATTACAGCAAAGCAATGATCTCCTCCCTAAACTCCCATACTCTCTTGAGAGAATTAGGCCTACCCTTACTTAGCTACCGAACCTCATCATGTAAAAGTATATCATGATGCTCAGCAGACCACGAAACATCAATGTTGAAGGATAAATGTTGATCGGATAAAGTTTATGATAGTCATAACTGAGTCCATTGTTTTTTAAGTCAATGCTGAGTTTAGCCAAAGCACGCTCTGGCAGTGTAGTCTTATCAGTGGCGAAAGAGCCAGTAGGCGGGAAGACAGTCCCTGTACCCCTGTTAGCAGCTCTGATTGGCTGTAACTGGTATGTTACTTATATTGATTGACAGCACTTAATGGGCAAGACTATAGGAAAACAGATTCTCCCATTGGAGAATATTGAACGAGGGCTCATTTTGGCCCTAAACATTCCATTTTTACAGGGATTGTTTTGCAGATTATTTTTAATTAATGTTCAGCATTTATCAAAGGGCCATTCTAAATTGATAAATGGTATGGATCTTGCCTGTGGGCTGCCAGTTGAATAGCCCTGACCTAGATGTTTAGAAATGTGTTTGCTAGAGCTTTGCTTCCTTCTGTTTTTATTTTGGAAGCCAGTCAATTCAACCTCTCATAAGATCCAAGTCACTGACATGAGGATTGTCATTTCATTACTTGAAATGGTTCTTATTTGATTAATTTTTCAGTCGAGCCAAAAATTGACAATACATCTGTTTCAACCAGAGAAGTGGTTCCGCAACTGGAAAGAACAGAGAGTGTATTTGTAAATATCAATGTACAGTATATCACACAGGGTTGGGGTCAATTCCATTTTTACATTTTACATTTTAGTCATTTAGCAGACGCTCTTATCCAGAGCGACTTACAGTTAGTGAATACATATATATATATATATATTTTTTATACTGGCCCCCCCGTGGGAATCGAACCCACAACCCTGGCGTTACAAAACACCATGCTCTATCAACTGAGCTACATCCCTGCCAGCCATTCCGTCCCCTACCCTGGACGACTTGTGCGCCACCCCATGGGTCTCCCGGTCGCGGCCGGCTATGACAGAGCCTGGATTCGAACCAGGATCTCTAGTGGCACAGCTAGCACTGCAATGCAGCACCTTAGACCACTGTGCCACCCGGGAGACAATTCCATTTCAATTCCAGTCAATTCAAGAAGTACACTGAAATTCCAATTCTCTTCAATAGTTTTCAATTAGGAAAATGTGGAATTGGAATTTGGTTTACTTTTTTAATTGAATGGAATTTAAATGGCATTGACCCCAAACCCTTATATCTCAACACAAAATGGCTGTGATTATTTCATTCTTGCACAGGTACTAACCACTTGTGTTAGGGAAATGTTTTTGGGATACTTGTGCAGTAGCCATTTTGGGGCTTGTTTCAATTCCAAAGTTTAGTATGTGTCCCATATTCATAGCACGCAATGGATACATCAAGCTTGTGACTCTTCAAACTCGATGGATGCATTTGCAGTTTGTTTAGGTCGTTTCTGATTATTTTGTGCCGAATTGAAATGAATGCTAGATAATGTATTGTGTTGTTTTCTAAACACTGTGGATGCTACAGACGTCTTACCATGCCCCCACCCCAATGGATGTTTCATGCTGAATAACCACCACTAGTCAGCTTCCTGCTCCCCCTGGCTGTCACAGAAGAGGTAGAGGAAGACCATGAGCTCAGGCCAAAATACTGTGGATATCATCTTTCTACACTCTTAGGGGGGGGGGGGGGGGGGGGGAGTGCTATCTAGAACCTAAAAGGGTTCTTTGACTGTCCCCATAGGATTTGGGGTGTGTACTATTCTGTGCATTAGCCCACAAAATAGGTAATGGAATGATTACAGTTTTTCTTTCTTGATTATATGAAATAATCCTTTTCAGAAAAATCAGGACATGATTGAACAGTTATTGGTTTAGTAAATAAGAGTTGATGTGTTGGAGTAAAACAGTTCATGTTTTCAGCGACCAGACAATGTATTCAGTAAAACAACTGTATGAATTCTGATTGTTTTTATGATTTCAGCTCAACAAACAAATGCTTGGATATGATTCTGAAGACTCAATCAGCAACATAGAAACAACAGAAGATGAATATGTGCCAGGAACAGAACGTGGCAACGAGAGCAGTTTAGAGCTTTACTGTATGGAAGAACAAAGGCCTATAAGGGACATAGAAATACTGAGTCTGACACCTCTGTGCAAGAATCCGCAAGTTCACTTGAAGTCATGCACGTTACAAAGACTAAAGATTGATCAAAACATTACTGTCTCTTTTGTGAGAAACCACAATCAAAAATTGCCCGGCATCTGGAAATGATTCATAAAGGTGAAGCTGAAGTGGCAAAAGGCCCTTTCTTTCCCAAAGAACTCCAAAGACTGGAAGCTCCCACTGACCATACTGAGACAACGTGGGGACAGAGCACACAACAGGCAAATCATAAGAGAAGGCAAAGGTGTTATAGTTCCTTGTAAACAAAGCAGTTTCCCAAATGGAAATCTGAAAGATTTCTTGCATTGTGCAAACTGCCAAGGACTCTTTAAAAGAACATTCCTATTGTTCAGCATTCACAATGGCATTTTCTGTTGTGACAGGATTGTGATGTTTGGTCTCTCAAGTTTCCACTCTGATGCTGCGTTTGTAACCATGTGGAAGTTGGGAATTTACCAGTTCTGAAGTTGTAAAAAGCAGTTGGATGCATTCATTTAATTTTAACTCATTGATATACGGTGGTTGGCTAATGGCCAACAACATCGTCAACCATGAACTAAAAGTACAGTTATCATGTTTGTAACCAAATTCTAGAGTTCAAAAACAGATAGATTTTTATAAATAATGTTTTGTTGTTGCATTTAACTGCCAAAAATGCGGTTATAGAAACCATTTCCTTAGTAGGTGAGGTCAGAGGTCACCATGTGGGAGAAGTGGGCGCTCAGGATGATAGACCAGTTTACCACTAGTAATTACCAGTTGGAGAGCCGTTCAAGTGGATTTTTCCCAGTGTTATGTAGTAAATTCCCACTTCCCACTTGGTAACAAACACACCATGACACTGCCTCCTTCAGTGCCTGATGCGTACTTGTGACTCTCATAAAGGGGGCTTGTCTGTAGCACGGTACATCTCCCACTCCAGGTAATGTGAAAGCCTTGCCCCCACTAAGCCACGCCTCCTAAATCATTTCCCAGTGTGTCTTGCCTTTTATAGTGAATTGTAACGTTACCACTGACTGTACTTGTTAGTGACAGAGACATGGTCGTTGAATTCGTTCATTTTCAGTCCTGTGGCCTTAACCAAGTTAGTTCCTAGACATATATTATCATCATAAAGTCTATCATCATAAAGTATTTGACAATACATTACATATCTCTGAAGGTACATTGTGTATTTTGATATTTTTGTAATCCAGGGAACTATACTGTACCCATATTTCTAAGTGTGTGTATACAGTCGTGGTCAAAAGTTTTGAGAATGACATAAATATTCATTTTCACAAAGTCTGCTGCCTCAGTTTTTATAATGGCAATTTGCATATACTCCAGAAAGAAGAGTGATCAGATGAATTGCAATTAATTGCAAAGTCCCTCTTTGTCATGAAAATGAACTTAATCCCCAAAAAACATTTCCACTGCATTTCAGCCCTGCCACAAAAGGACCAGCTGACATCATGTCAGTGATTCTCTCATTAACACAGGTGTTTGTTGACGAGGACAAGGCTGGAGATCACTCTGTCATGCTGATTGAGTTAGAATAACAGACTGGAAGCTTTAAAAGGAGGGGGGTGCTTGAAATCATTGTTCTTCCTCTGTTAACCATGGTTATCTGCAAGGAAACACGTGCCGTCATCATTGCTTTGCACAAAAAGGGCTTCACAGGCAAGGATATTGCTGCTAGTAAGATTGCACCTAAATCAACCATTTATCGGATCATCAAGAACTTCAAGGAGAGAGGTTCAATTGTTGTGAAGAAGGCTTCAGGGCGCCCAAGAAAGTCCAGCAAGCACCAGGACCGTCTCCTAAAGTTGATTCAGCTGCGGGATCGGGGCACCACCAGTGCAGAGCTTGCTCAGGAATGGCAGCAGGCAGTTGTGAGTGCATCTGCACGCATAGTGAGGCAAATACTTTTGGAGGATGGCTTGGTGTCAAGAAGGGCAGCGAGGAAGCCACTTCTCTCCAGGAAAAACATCAGGGACAGACTGATATTCTGCAAAAGGTACAGGGATTGGACTGCTGAGGACTGGGGTAAAGTCATTTTCTCTGATGAATCCCCTTTCCGATTGTTTGGGGCTTCCGGAAAAAAGCTTGTCCGGAGAAGACAAGGTGAGCGCTACCATCAGTCCTGTGTCATGCCAACAGTAAAGCATCCTGAGATCATTCATGTGTGGGGTTGCTTCTCAGCCAAGGGAGTGGGCTCACTCACAATTTTGCCTAAGAACACAGCCATGAATAAAGAATGGTACCAACACATCCTCCGACAGCAACTTCTCCCAACCATCCAAGAACAGTTTGGTGACGAACAATGCCTTTTCCAGCATGATGGAGCACCTTGCCATAAGGCAAAAGTGATAACTAAGTGGCTCGTGGAACAAAACATCGAGATGTTGGGTCCATGGCCAGGAAACTCCCCAGACCTTAATCCCATTGAGAACTTGTGGTCAATCCTCAAGAGGCGGGTGGACAAAAAAAACCCCACAAATTCTGACAAACTCCAAGCATTGATTATGCAAGAATGGGCTGCCATCAGTCAGGATGTGACCCAGAAGTTAATTGACAGCATGCCAGGGCGGATTGCAGAGGTCTTGAAAAAGAAGGGTCAACACTGCAAATATTGACTCTTTGCATAAACTTAATGTAATTGTCAATAAAAGCCTTTGACACTTATGGAATGCTTGTAATTATACTTCAGTATACCATAGTAACATCTGACAACAATATCTCATGAGAGAGAGAGAGAGAGAGAGAGAGAGAGAGAGAGAGAGAGAGAGAGAGAGAGAGAGAGAGAGAGAGAGAGAGAGAGAGAGAGAGAGAGAGAGAGAGAGAGAGAGAGAGAGAGAGAGAGAGAGAGAGAGAGAGAGAGAGAGAGAGAGAGAGAGAGAGAGAGAGTGTTAAGGTACTGTGGGATTCTTTAATCAGTTTGGCTCATTGGACAGGTCAGAGTCTATGTTTGAATATGTTGAGTGGTTTTTGGCAATACACTGTAGATGTATTCATGGATTTAGCTGTTGAAATTCCTTCCCGGACCCCCCTACTGCTATGGGCTAAGCCACCGATGTCTTCAAATCCTAGAGGAGAGAGGAGCTGATACCCCTGGGGAGAGAGGAGCTGCTACCCCTGGGGAGAGAGGAGCTGCTACCCCTGGGGAGAGAGGAGCTGCTACCCCTGGGGAGAGAGGAGCTGTTACCCCTGGGGAGAGAGGAGCTGTTACCCCTGGGGAGAGAGGAGATGCTACCCCTGGGGAGAGAGGAGCTGCAACGAAGAGAGACTGCGACCCTGCTCGGGAAGAGCTTAACGATTGGTGATTGTTGGGGCACGTTTGGCAGGATCTTCATTGATGAAGACTGCTGAACTTGCTGATGTTTCACAATATGCCATGGCCGTCTCAGTCACCAGGTCTCAACCCAATTGAAGACAACCATCAACAAAACACCAAATTATGGAATTTCTTGTGGAAGAATGATGTCACATCCCTCCAATAGAGTTTTCTTTTTTTTCAACCTTGACAATAAACATTTTAATGAACCACAAACACTTGATGTTTAGGGATGGCACACACATAGGGAGACAGTTTGCGTTCCTTCTCACATATGCACCTAGGAAGATGCAGTGTTTCTCAACCTGTCATTTTACATAATGTTGCAAGACACATACCATCAAATGAATCCATAGACTTTTGTCCATATTTACAGAAGGCTGTCATTTCACAAATTGTTCCTATATTGAAAGGACATAGGGAAAATAAAGTCAAACATTTCAATACAAAATAATAAAAACAATCACAGCATCACCGAATGATCATTCCAGACTCTACTTCTATTGAGAGACATATAAAAGGTAAGACGACGATTGTTATGATATTAATATAGTTGATGATATTGTTATGTGTATTCATATAGTTGATGATATTGTTATGTGTATTAATATAGTTGATGAAATTGTTATGTGTATTAATATAGTTGATGATATTGTTATGTGTATTCATATAGTTGATGATATTGTTATGATATTAATATAGTTGATGATATTGTTATGCGTATTAATATAGTTGATGATATTGTTATGTGTATTAATATAGTTGATGATATTGTTATGTGTATTCATATAGTTGATTATATGTTTTGTGGACAGTGTTATAATAGGCCTACTCTCCTTAAAATGTTTTGGATATAAATTCGATGCGTGGGGTGAATTCCTTCTGTTTCCATCTGTGTGCCCCAGGGTGATCGCTCATACACTTTCTAGAATCTAAAAGGGTTCTTTGGCTGTCCCCATAGGAGAACCCTTTGTAGAACCCTTTTTGGTCCTAGGTAGAACCCTTTTGGGTTCCATGAAGAATCCTTTCCACAGAGGGTTCTACATGGAAGCCAGAAGGGTTTTACCTGGAACCCAAAAGCGTTCTCCTATGGGGACAGCCAGAGGACCCTTTTGGAACTCTTTTTTCTAAGAGTGTACTGTATCATAGGTCTATAGACTTGTCTTCTCAAAACAGGCTTAAAACACAACAAGCAACAACATTTTCTCTTTCTAATCTACTGTTAACTCTTTTCACTCAGGAAGGTATGTTGTGTGAAAGAGAGACAAATAAATACTGTGGAAAGACTAACAACAATTTACACTTCCTCAAAACAGGTTGTGTGTGTTCATTAGTGCCCACCGTAGCAAAACGTTTTGCAACAGAAACCGTTTAGGTCACGTTGTACAGCGTTTGGAGTAAACTGTTTATGCATTGTTGCAAAACTGTTGGTTGCTGAGTAAACTAATGAATACAACCCAGGTAGTAGCCTACAACTCGGCTGTTGATGCCTGCCTCATGCTGAAACCTGAACTTAGCCTGAGGGGTGTACTATGATGCTAGCTAGATATACTGGTTTTCTAAAGCTAGCTTCAGTTAGCTTCACATTCCAGCTCAGGCCTCATCCATAGGAATGTACAGAGAGCCAGTCATCAGGAAGGTGCTCTCAGCAGAATGGAAAATATATAATGACTTGACAGTTTAATCATACAAAATGGCGCTAACCGGACGTGGGCAAGTCAAATTCAATCAGTGGAGGTTGCTGAGGGGAGGACGGCTCATATTAATGATACCATTCCACCTATTCCGCTCCAGCCATTACCACAAGCCCGTCCTCCCCAATTAAGGTGCCACCAACCTCCTGTGAATTCAATATATCAATATTCATTCATCATAGTTCTACATTTCACATTTCGTATGATAAATGTAATTGTATCATAGTTCTACTATAGTGTAGCGATCTGTGCAACTTCCGGCGTGAGTTTACTGTGAACACTGAGGCTGTACCCACTTTAAGTTACAGTTTTAACAGAGACCAAGTAGGCTATTTGATCATAATGTAAAAACGACATCCAATAACATTTAACATGGAACTGGCTGTTCTATCATTCAGCCTACAGTAGCAGCCAATGTGTGGTGTTCAATGTAAGCCTACATTCCATGAGACATTCCAAAAAACATGCAGAGCTTGACATTAACCTGTTTATCTACTTGTCCTTCACACAAGGAGGAGGTGACTGAAAATGTTGTTGTGTTTGATGCAAGAAACCACTTTACTAAATAAAATGCATCGTTATTCCCATGTACTATGATGCAATTCCAACCAAGTAACCCAATTGGCGCCAATGGCGCGATGCGTAGGTTGTTTGCCTTTTTACAAGTGCAACCTGGGTTCACTTCCCTGCCCCGCTGTTTGCTACATTGGTGTCAGAAGTAGTATGGTGTCTGTGAGGCCATCAGATTGCACGGCCCGGATGTGTGAGGGGTCTGAGTAGTCGAAGCACAAGACTTGCTTTTATAGGGGGCAGTGTGAGACAGGTTACAATTCCCATCGCAGCAATAGGGTTAACCTAGTTTTGGCCAGCGACCTGGGTTCACTGCCCTGCCCCGCTGTTTGCTACAATATTAATATCACAGGCTACCCGACGTCCGTTGAACAAAGAGACACAACAATATGAGTGAAAGGATTTTAGGATAATATCAGTAAGTGTTGATTTAAAGTTGTCTTCTGGGTTCAGCCTTCTAGCTTCCTTTATCAATTGGGTGAAATATAACAAATTACATGGTCTCAAAGTTTGGAGATAACCAGTCCCAGTTTAAATCGCCCATGATTTCCATTTCATTATTTCCCCAGAGCAGCAAGGGAATCTAGAGACTCAACCTTTGCAGAATCAGAATCACCTTTATTCGCCTAAGAACATTTGCATGTACATATGTAGGATCTTAATTTGAGCCAGTTTGCTACAGCAGGAAAATATTCCTGCAGCAACAGGAAATGTGATTTATAATTAATGGACATTTTTGTATCGGTTGATACATTTTTAGTAAGGGAAACTCAAGTCTGCCATTTCTAAGTGGAAATTACAAACTTCAGAAGCCTTTTAAAACCTCAAATACACTAAAAGTTTTACATTTACTGCGTTGAGGGAAAGTTATTCTGCAGTGGAGGGTGATCAAATTAAGATCGTACATCTGTACACATAATTCTACATGGTGATTTTTTAAATTTTAGTCATTTAGCAGACGCTCTTATCCAGAGCGTCTTACATACATTGCGAGTGCATACATTTTTTTTTTTTATACTGGAATCGAACCCACAACCCTGGCGTTGCAAATGCCATGCTCTACCAACTGAGCTACATCCCTGCCAGCCATTCCCATAATAATTCAAATGTCCTGTTGCTGCAGGATTATTTTCCTGCTGTAGCAAACTGGCTAAAATTAAGATCCTACATCTGTATCAATGCACCTCTCTTTGATGTACATGGCTATATCAGGATTGACTTTTGACCATTTGACATCTTTTATTTACTGTTGTTTAGGCTGGTTGAATGAGTCGCCTATAAAAGCTACTTCATCTGCAAGAGAACAGGCGGCTGCACCAGCGACTGTAAGAAGTTATGTGATTTCCTCATATGAACGTGAAAGTAAGTGTGTAGCCTACGCAGTTACACAATGGCTGTTGAAACTGTGGCACATATTTCTCTGTAACATTAGAAGTCGGATAAATGTGTTGATATGTAGGAAAGACGGGCAGACTCTCGTAGGTCTAGGCTAAACTACAAACTATTATAAGGTTATGTCAACGTCAGACATTCAATAGTCAGAGTAGGTTTGAGCTATGATCACTTATCATGCTGACAAACCTGATGGTCTCCGTTTGAAATGGTGTGTAAAATACCATGCCTAGGGTACAAGCTCTGTCCTGCTACTGTTAGGTCTATAACGTTATGGGAACTGATCTGAACAGGTTTAGGCTGGTCATCTAGGATATGTAGGCTATAGCTGAGGTATAGACCTCCATCTGTATCAGGACTAGGCTCCTGCTACTGTTACTGTTATAACGTTATGGGAACTGATCTGAACAGGTTTAGGCTGGTCATCTAGGCTATAGCTGAGGTCAGTGGTGATTTTAGCATGTCAATCTTGGTGGGGCAAAACATAAATAAAGGGGGATGCATGCCAGCAAAGCCACTCCACAACACAACACTAAACAATACATTCATTGCACTATAACGGTGACAAACGGTGCCCACAAACTGTTAGGGCCTACATAAAGCAGAGTCCCAACAGCAGAGTCCCAACAGCAGAGTCCCGACAGCAGAGTCCCGACAGCAGAGTCCCGACAGCAGAGTCCCGACAGCAGAGTCCCGACAGCAGAGTCCCGACAGCAGAGTCCCGACAGCAGAGTCCCAACAGCAGAGTCCCAACAGCAGAGTCCCAACCGCAGAGTCCCAACAGCAGAGTCCCAACAGCTGTCCTATCATTTCTCTTCATTATTTCTCTTCATATGACAAGGATTAAAAAGGATTTGCCTGTAGATTGTCAACTTGATTCGTGATGATGACTGCTGGCTAAGATTTTGAAAGTATGATGTTGACATGATCAGTCCAATCAAAGCTACTGTAGATATAATGTGATTTGACGTCATTTTATCTGTGGCCAATGACCTTCTTGAATGGGCACATCTAATGTAACTCTGTGGCAGCACCCAATGGGCTTGAATTTTCTAGCTCTACCCTTAGACTTGGCGGTGACATAGTGTCCCCATGAGTGACAGAACACTGAGCCAATCACGGAGCAAAGCTCCGTATTTTCTTCTGGCTGCCCCACCACCACAGAAAGCACTGAGCTAGGCTGAAACACCTGCATTTTGGAGCTGCCTTACTCAAGAAAGCAAAAAAGATTTTTTTGCAAACTGATATGTGACACGTATTAATGCCAAAATAACATGCAAAACAGGAAAGGCCACCTGCCCTTAATGACGGGTCGCTGGTTGAGAGAATGCCAAGAGTGTGCAAAGCTGTCATCAAGGCAAAGGGTGGCTATTTGAAGAATCTCAAATATAAAATATATTTTGATTTGTTAAACACTTTTTTGGTTACTACATGATACCATATGTGTTATTTCATAGTTTTGATGTCTTCACTATTATTCTACAATGTAGAAAATAGTACAAAAATAAAGAAAAACCCTTGAATGAGTATGTGTTCTAAAACTTTTGACCGGTAGTGTATATATTTTTTACATTGTTAGCAAACTGATTTGTGACATGTATTAATGCCACAATAACATGCAAAACAGGAAAGGCCACCTGCCCTGAATGACGGGTCGCCACTGGCTGAGGTATAGACCTTGATCTGCTTTACACAACAACAAAAAAACTGTTTTACATTATAACCTAGCCTACTTTAAATAATATAAAATCTCTTAATTGTTGCAAAAACCTTTCTGTATAGATCACTGATCCCCCCCAGATCAATCAAGCCTGTTTTAGCCCTTCTGTCTACATTCTCAGATACGTTTAGAAAAGAACAGATTCAAAGATAATAAATGGCAACTTTTAATGAATACAAATAAGTGTGAAACATGGCCATGGTGAAGAGATGTCACAACTACATATTCATGTGATTGCATTAAATCACCTGACTGTTTTGATATGTCTGTTAGTAAATGTTTTATAAGAGATTATTAATAAATGATAACAATTGACATTTGTGTTAACTACAACCAACATGTTGGATCTCTGTTTAGGGGTCAGTTGTCTAAAATGAGTCTCTCTGGGGAGAGAGAGGAGGGGGGCCCTGCCTCTAAAAGGAGTCTCTCTGGGGAGAGAGAGGAGGGGGGCCCTGCCTCTAAAATGAGTCTCTCTGGGGGACATGACACCAAAGCTAAGAGGTGAGATTACAATTTTGTTTAAGAATTATTAAGAGTTTATTTCCTAAATGCTATTTCCACCATTTTTCACATGTGTTTTTTAATCAGAAATGGTTGCTTATGGGTACCTTCAATATTACTGTTCTCAGATGTTTAATTAATAGATTTGAGATGTATATCATTATTATTATTTTTATTGCAAAACGCTATATATCCATTGTTTAGCTGAAATTGAATGTTCGTATCCTGTATATTTGACTGTATTATCTGGTTGTCTCACCTAGCTATCTTAAGATGAATGCACTTACTGTAAATCGCTCTGGGTAAGAGCATCTGCTAAACAGGTGGGGCTCTGCCCTGAATGACAGGTCACCACTGCTCCAAAGCAATTACATGTTGCACAGGAACCACTGACTCGCTGCATGTTTCTATTATCAAGACACCTGCTGGTACCTCTTAACTGGTTAGGACAGCTCATGAGGTGTCCTAAATATCTGCCAACTAGGTGGGACACTTATGAATAAAGAGGCTTCATGCATAGCTTTAATTAATACCCATAAGAGTAGGACTAAAATGGCTTTATTCTCAGCACTTATACGACACATTTTCTACTCTGAGAAGCTTTTTGGATATGGGCCCAGATCTCAAAATATTGTTTTAAAAAACGAATCATTTTTGTTTTACATAATAAAAAGTGAATATTACTAATGTAACTGACTTTAAAGACTTGGATTAGTTTATTGTGTTGCTCTACTCATGTCCGCGTTCTGGAACTGTCCGCGTCCCCGTACAGAACTGTCCGCGTCCACGTACGGTTTGGTGCCAAGCATATTGTCCAGTAACAGTGGGGGAAAAAAGTATTTAGTCAGCCACCAATTGTGCAAGTTCTCCCACTTAAAAAGATGAGAGAGGCCTGTAATATTCATCATAGGTACACGTCAACTATGACAGACAAAATGAGGAAAAAAATACAGAAAATCACATTGTAGGATTTTTAATGAATTTATTTGCAAATTATGGTGGAAAATAAGTATTTGGTCAATAAAAAAAGTTTCTCAATACTTTGTTATATACCCTTTGTTGGCAATGACACAGGTCAAACGTTTTATGTAAGTCTTCACAAGGTTTTCACACACTGTTGCTGTTATTTTGGCCCATTCCTCCATGCAGATCTCCTCTAGAGCAGTGATGTTTTGGGGCTGTCCCCGAATGGGGCCACATTTCATCTTCAATGCCCTTGCTGATACATGGTACACGATACATGGCCCCATTAATTCTTTCCTTTACACGGATCAGTCTTCCTGGTCCCTTTGCAGAAAAACAGCCCCAAAGCATGATGTTTCCACCCCCATGCTTCACAGTAGGTATGGTGTTCTTTGGATGCAACTCAGCATTCTTTGTCCTCCAAACACAACGAGTTGAGTTTTTACCAAAAAGTTATATTTTGGTTTCATCTGACCATATGACATTCTCCCAATCCTCTTCTGGATCATCCAAATGCACTCTAGCAAACTTCAGACGGGCCTGGACATGTACTGGCTTAAGCAGGGGGACACGTCTGGCACTGCAGGATTTGAGTCCCTGGCGGCGTAGTGTGTTACTGATGGTAGGCTTTGTTACTTTGGTCCCAGCTCTCTGCAGGTCATTCACTAGGTCCCCCCGTGTGGTTCTGGGATTTTTGCTCACCGTTCTTGTGATCATTTTGACCCCACGGGGTGAGATCTTGCGTGGAGCCCCAGATCGAGGGAGATTATCAGTGGTCTTGTATGTCTTCCATTTCCTAATAATTGCTCCCACAGTTGATTTCTTCAAACCAAGCTGCTTATCTATTGCAGATTCAGTCTTCCCAGCCTGGTGCAGGTCTACAATTTTGTTTCTGTTGTCCTTTGACAGCTCTTTGGTCTTGGCCATAGTGGAGTTTGGAGTGTGACTGTTTGAGGTTGTGGACAGGTGTCTTTTATACTGATAACAAGTTCAAACAGGTGCCATTAATACAGGTAACGAGTGGAGGACAGAGGAGCCTCTTAAAGAAGAAATTACAGGTCTGTGAGAGCCAGAAATCTAATTTGCAAATAAATTCATTAAAAATCCTACAATGTGATTTTCTGGAATTTTTTTCCTCAATTTGTCTGTCATAGTTGACGTGTACCTATGATGAAAATTACAGGCCTCTCTCATCTTTCTAAGTGGGAGAACTTGCACAATTGGTGGCTGACTAAATACTTTTTTCCCCCATTGTATTTGTTACATTTAACTGTGTAAAATCTAGCATTACTACTTATTTCTCTGAGAGTTAATTACATATATAGCATTTTGCAAAAAAAACATTTGTCTCTCTGAAATGAAGCCATTAAGTGATTGATTTTAATCAAACACATGTCTGTTATTGAACAACCCTGCCATGATTAGCTAGTGAAAAAACACAACCATTTATTTGATCATTTCTAATTTACGAACATTTCTGAAAATGGATATATAGCGTTTTGGAATGAAACTCTTGTTATGTTTCCCCATCTGAGCTCAGAGTAGATGAGAGACGTAATGTTTGTCTCTGTTGTGTTGAAGCCCAATCAAGCAGGAGAGACCAGCCTCCCCTGTACCCAGCTGTGTGTCCATGAAGAGCGACTGGTCTATGGGTCAACCTATACAGTTTAGAGAGGGAGACTTTTCTACTGAACAAAGGTAAGAAGAACTCATGGGTCATGGTCAGTGAGTTAAACAACACTGTCTCTAGTCATTTCTCCTCTCCCATTTCACCATATATTTTTGTTGTTTTCATAATTTATAGGCTAATATTTTTTTTCCATTTTCATAGTCCTGAAACAATATTAAACTAACACAACATTCCCTCCCTGTGTGTGTGTGTGTGTGTGTGTGTGTGTGTGTGTGTGTGTGTGTGTGTGTGTGTGTGTGTGTGTGTGTGTGTGTGTGTGTGTGTGTGTGTGTGTGTGTGTGTGTGTGTGTGTGTGTGTGTGTGTGTGTGTGTGTGTACTCCCTGGATGAGGAGATGTAATCTGATGTTTTGTCCACAGAAACCAACAGGAGAGATCAGAGTCAGAGATTCTCAGTGGTCAGTCTTCCCAGAGTCATCAAACAGACCTGGCCTCCATATTCAGTGTATGTGGTCCTGTTATGTACATTTGTTTTTGTTTACCTCAAGTAAAGTTGATCTGTCAATCATTCATTAATGTGTTAATGAGAAAGCATTTAGTCTCTTGCTTAACTTATTTACTTGATTTATTTCAGTTGCTTGAAGAGAATATTATGACATTTGTGAAGAACGAGCTGAAGATGTTCAAGAGGATTCTTAGTCCAGAACTCCCAGAAGGCTTTGAGAGTCAGAAGCAGGATAAGGAAGTGGTGGATGCTGAAGATGAGAAGCAGGAGAGCAGTGCCAGAGAGGGGGCTCTGAAGATCACACTGCACGTCCTGAGGAAAATGAACCAGAAGGAGCTTGCTGACACACTGGAGAAAAGTAAGAGCTGTCTGCCTCATGTTGAATGCTGTTTTATAACAAACATTTTAAAAGCTGTAGCTAAAGTACAGATAAAGTAGCTGTGTACCTCAATGATATTGTAGCAGCCTTAACACAACACCTAGTGACCTCATCAAGTAGCAGCAGGGATGTGTTGTGGTGATTAATTTAGACAGAGAGGAGAGAGAGAGAGAGAGAGAGAGAGAGAGAGAGAGAGAGAGAGAGAGAGAGAGAGAGAGAGAGAGAGAGAGAGAGAGAGAGAGAGAGAGAGAGAGAGAGAGAGAACCAATAATAATAATATAATCAGTCACACCAGTCTGTAATGCATTATGAAAACATTTACAGATTTATACAGACAGTTAAGAGAATGAATTATTATAATTTAAACTTTATAACACAGTTTTACAAAACTGTAGGCATTAAATCAGACGTAATATTAATATCCTCTGTGTTATTTTTTCATTCAGATGAGCTTGCTGTGATTTGCCAACGTAAACTCAAATCTAATCTAAAGAAGAAGTTTCAATGTGTATTTGAGGGGATCGCTAAACAAGGACACCAAACACTTCTCAATAAGATCTACACAGAGCTCTACATCACAGAGGGTGGAACAGGAGAGGTCAATAATGAACATGAGCTGAGACAGATTGAGACAACAACCAGGAAGCAAGCAAGACCAGAGACTGCAATCAAATGTAACAACATCTTCAAACCCTTAACTGGACAAGACAAACTTATCAGAACTGTGCTGACAAAGGGAGTCGCTGGCATTGGAAAAACAGTCTCTGTGCAGAAGTTCATACTGGACTGGGCTGAAGGAAAAGCAAATCAGGATGTCCAATTTGTATTTTCATTCCCTTTTCGGGAGCTGAATTTGATGAAAAAGGAAAAACACACTTTCATTGAACTTCTCAATCACTTCTCAATGGAAACCAAAGAATCAAGAATCTCCAACTACGACAAGTACAAACTTCTGTTCATCTTTGATGGTCTGGATGAGTGCCGACTGCCCCTAGACTTCCAGAAGAACAAGATTTGTTGTGACGTCACAGAGTCAACCTCAGTGGATGTTCTGCTGACAAATCTCATCAAGGGAAATCTGCTTCCCTCTGCTCTCCTCTGGATAACTACCCGAGCTGCAGCAGCCAATAAGATCCCTTCAGTGTGTGTTGACCAGGTGACAGAGGTACGAGGGTTCAATGACCCACAGAAGGAGGAGTACTTCAGGAAGAGATTCAGTGATGAGGACATGGCCAGCAGAATCATCTCACACATAAAGACATCAAGGAGCCTCCACATCATGTGCCACATTCCAGTCTTCTGTTGGATTTCTGCAACAGTCCTTGAAAACATGTTGAGTACAGACAAGAGAGAAGAGATGCCCAAGACTCTGACTGAGATGTACTCACACCTTGTGGTGTTTCATATCAAACAGAAGAATGAAAAGTATCTTGGGAAAGAAGAGACAGGTCCACACTGGAATAAAGATAGTTTTCTGTCACTGGGAAAACTGGCTTTTCAACAGCTTATGAATGGCAATGTGATCTTCTATGAAGAAGACCTGAAAGAGGCTGGCATTGATGTCAATGAAGCCTCCGTGTACTCAGGATTGTGCACACAGCTCTTTAAAGAGGAATGTGGGCTGTACCAGGACAAGGTGTACTGCTTCGTGCATCTGAGCATTCAGGAGTTTCTGGCTGCTGTATATGTGTTCCTCTCATTCATCAACAACAATGAGAATCTAATGGCCGAACCACAAGTTACTGAAGTTACTGTCTACAAGAGTGCTGTGGATAAAGCCTTACAAAGTGAGACGGGAAACCTGGACCTTTTCCTCCGCTTCCTTCTGGGCCTCTCACTGGAGTCCAATCAGAAGCACTTACGAGGTCTACTGACAAAGACAAGAAGCAGCTCACAGAGCCATGAAGAAACAGTCAAGTACATCAAGGAGAAGATCAGGGAGAATCCCTCTCCAGAGAGGTGCATCAATCTGTTCCACTGTCTGAATGAACTGAATGACCATTCTCTAGTGGAGGAGATCCAAAGCTACCTGAGATCAGGAAGTCTCTCAAAAGCCAAACCGTCACCTGCACAGTGGTCAGCTCTGGTCTTTGTGTTGCTGACTTCAGAAAAGGAGCTGGATGTGTTTGACCTGAAGAAATACTCCAGATCAGAGGAAGGTCTTCTGAGGCTGCTGCCAGTGGTCAAAGCCTCCAGAGCTGCTCTGTGAGTACATAAAATGACATTTAAGTACTAATCATCAGGAAGAAATATTCATTTTAGAGAAAAATATATATTATAATATGTATATAATATATTATATTATATTGAAAAACTTACTGAATCAGTGCATTGGTGTTCACATTAGTATAACAGTGTGACCATGCAATTCTAGGAGACGGAAGATGAATCTATATGTTGTTTAAGAGAATAAACCAAATGCATTTGCCATTGTCCTTCTACACTACTGGTGTTAAATTATCAGTGTGTTTGTGAAATCATGATGATCTCTTTGCAGGCTGTCATTCTGTGGACTCACAGAGAAAGGCTGTGCTTCTCTGGTCTCAGCTCTGAAGTCAAACCCCTCACACCTGAGAGAGCTGGATCTGAGCAACAATGACCTGAAGGATTCAGGAGTGAAGCTGCTCTCTGCTGGACTGGGGAATCCACACTGTAAACTGGAGACTCTGAGGTCAGTATTCCTGTAGTTGGTCAACAAGTGATAACTGCTCACCAGATCCACATGTGTTTACCAGACACACATAGTCCACACCATATGTGTTTGGACAGTGAAGCTTACAGTTTTACATTTGGTGCTATGCTCCAGCATTTTGGATTTCATTATAGAATGTCACCTTTTATTTGATGTTAATGGTGAGAGGTTAGCATGTTTTGTTGTAGCCTCTGTAACTTTCTCACTCATTATTATTAATGATTCATTCATGATCTTTCTCAATCATGGCATCATCAGGATTACTTTAGTAGTGTTTAGAAACATGTTGTCTACTCACTTAGAAAGAAAATGACTCAACACCAACGAATAGCAGTGTGGTTTTAATATGATTTGACTCTTTGCAGGCTGTCAGGCTGTCTAGTCACAGAGGAAGGCTGTGCTTCTCTGGTCTCAGCTCTGAAGTCAATCCCCTCACAACTGAGAGAGCTGGATCTGAGTAACAATGACCTGAATGATTCAGGAGTGAAGCTGCTCTCTGCTGGACTTGGGAATCCCCACTGTAAACTGGAGACTCTGAGGTCAGTATTCCTGTATCACTCAATGAACACACACACACAGGACACACACAGCTGGACACACACTGGACACACACATACACACACACTCTGGACAGACACACACACACTGAACACACACACACTGGACACATTCATTCAAGGGTTTTTCTTTATTTTTACAATTTTTACATTGTAAAATAATAGTGAAGACATTAAAACTATGAAATAACAAATATGGAATAATGTAGTAACCAAAAAAGTGTTAAACAAATGAAAATATATTTTATATTTGAAATTCTTCAAATATCCACCCTTTGCCTTGATGACAGCTTTGCACACTCTTGGCATTCTCTCAACCAGCTTGACCTGGATTGCTTTTCCAACAGTCTTGAAGGAGTTCCCACATATGCTGAGCACTTGTTGGCTGCTTTTCCTTCACTCTGCCGTCCGACTCATCCCAAACTATCTCAATTGGGTTGAGGTCAGGTGGTTATGGAGGCCAGGTCATCTGATGCAGCACTCAATCCCTCTCCTTACACAATTTGGAAGTGTGTTGGGTCGTTGTCCTGTTAAAAAACAAATGATAGTCCCACTAAGCCCAAACCAGATGGGATGGCGTATCGCTGCAGAATGCTGTGGAAGCCATGCTGGTTAAGTGTGCCTTGAATTCTAAATAAATCACAAACAGTGTCACCAGCAAAGCACCCCCACACCATCACACCTCCTCCTCCATGCTTTACGGTGGGAACTACACATGCCGAGATCATCCGTTCACCCACACCGCTTCTCACAAAGACACGGCGGTTGGAACCAAAAATCTAAAATTTGGACTCCAGGCCAAAGGACAAATGTCCACCTGTGTAATGTCCATTGCTCGTGATTCTTGGCCCAAGCAGGTCTCTTCTTATTATTGGTGTCCTTTAGTTGTGGTTTCTTTGCAGCAATTCAACCATGAAGGCCTGAGTCACACAGTCCCCTCTGAAAAGTTGATGTTGAGATGTGTCTGTGACTTGAACTCTGTGAAGAATTTATTTGGGCTGCAATTTCTGAGGCTGGTAACTCTGATGAACTTATCCTCTGCAGCAGAGGTAACTTTGGGTCTTCCATTCCTGTGGCGGTCCTCATGAGAGCCAGTTTCATCATAGTGCTATATATTTTTTGCGACTTCCCTTGAAGAAATTTTAAAAGTTCTTGAAATGTTCCTTATTGAATGACCGTCACGTCTTAAAGTAATGATGGACTGTCGTTTCTCTTTGCTTATTTGAGCTGTTCTTGCCATAATATGGACTTGGTCTTTTACCAAATAGGGCTACCCCCCCCCCCCCCCCCCCCCCTACCTTGTCACAACACAACGGATTGGCTCAAACGCATTAAGAAGGAAATAAATTCAACAAATTAACTTTTAAGAAGGCACACCTGTTAATTGAAATGCATTACAGGTGACTACCTCATGAAGCTGGTTGAGAGAATGCCAAGAGTTTGCAAAGCTGTCATCAAGGCAAAGGGTGGCTATTTGAAGAATCTCAAATATAACATATATTTTGATTTGTTTAACACTTCTTTGGTTACTACATGATTCCATATGTGTTATTTCATAGTTTTAATGTCTTCACTATTATTCTACAATGTAAAAATTAGTTTTTTTTTTTTTTTTTTTTTACAAATTTGAGTGAGTAGGTGTGTTCAAACTTTTGACTGATAGTGTATATATACATATATGAATAGATATGGCAGGTTTCAGGACTCTGATGTATCTGAATTTTTTTTTTAAATATATTTTCACCACCAAAGAATAGCAGTGTGGTTTTAATATGATTTTACTCTTGCAGGCTGTCAGGCTGTCTAGTCACAGAGGAAGGCTGTGCTTCTCTGGTCTCAGCTCTGAAGTCAAACCCCTCACACCTGAGAGAGCTGGATCTGAGTAACAATGACCTGAAGGATTCAGGAGTGAAGCTGCTCTCTGCTGGACTGGAGAATCCCCACTGTAAACTGGAGACTCTGAGGTCAGTATTCCTGTAGTTGGTCAACAAGTGATAACTGTTCACCAGATCCACATGTGTTTACCAGTTACACATAGTCCACACCATATGTGTTTGGTCAGTGAAGCTTACAGTTTTACATTTGGCTCAATGCTCCATCATTTTGGATTTGAGATAAAACGTTTCTTATTAGGTGACATTACAGAATGTCACCTTTTATTTGAGGTTAATGGTGAGATGTTAGCATGTTTTGTTGTAGCCTCTGTAACTCCACCATTCAGAAACTATCGAGCAAAACATAACCCAAAACACAACCAAAACTAACTGCAAATGCAACCAACGAGTTTGGAACCAACTACGAAACTTTTGACAACTTTAATACACTATAAGTGAATTGGTCAGTATACTTATGACTTCTTCAAATAGGGGGACTAGATACATAAAGTGCTTTTATTTTTCTAAATGGTGAAACAGACATGTTTAAAGATAACCTCAAATGAAAAGTGACATTATATACTGTCACCTCATAGGAAACATTTGATCTCAAATCCAAAATGTTGCAGTATAGAGCCTCATTTAAAATGTTATCTTCACTGTCAAACTAGATATGGTGTGGACTGTATACTCAATACAATCTAAATCTGATACCTCACTGTCTGTCTTTTGACTGACACTGCTTTTTAAATTGCTCTGGTCAGTCTACTCAAATATTCGTACTATACATTTTTCTCTCTACAAGCAATATTATGATAATTTCTAATAATGATACATTCATTTATGAATAGATATGGCAGGTTTCAGAACACTGATATATCTGAATATGTTGAAAAAATATACTGCCACTATTTTCACCACCAAAGAATAGCAGTGTGGCTTTAATATGATTTGACTCTTTGCAGGCTGTCAGGCTGTGGAGTCACAGAGGAAGGCTGTGCTTCTCTGGTCTCAGCTCTGAAGTCAAACCCCTCACACCTGAGAGAGCTGGATCTGAGTAACAATGACCTGAAGGATTCAGGAGTGAAGCTGCTCTCTGCTGGACTGGGGAATCCCCACCTTAAACTGGAGACTCTGAGGTCAGTATTCCTGTAGTTGGTCAACAAGTGATAACTGTTCACCAGATCCACATGTGTTTACCAGGCACACATAGTCCACACCATATGTGTTTGGACAGTGAAGCTTACAGTTTTAAGTTTGGTTTTTAGATACAATGTTTCATATTTTGCAACAGTACAGAATGTCACCTTTTATTTAAAGATTTTCATACATATACAGGGAGCGAAAAAAGTATTTGATCCCCTGCTGATTTTGTAAATTTGCTCACTGACAAAGAAATGGTCAGTCTATAATTTTAATGGTAGGTTTATTTGAACAGTGAGAGACATAATAACAACAAAAAAATCCAGAAAAACGCATGTCAAAAATGTTATAAATTGATTTGCATTTTAATGAGGGAAATAAGTATTTGACCCCCTCTCAATCAGAAAGATTTCTGGCTCCCAGGTGTCTTTTATACAGGTAACGAGCTGAGATTAGGAGCACACTCTTAAAGGGAGTTCTCCTAATCTCAGTTTGTTACCTGTATAAAAGACACCTGTCCACAGAAGCAATCAATCAATCAGATTCCAAATTCTCCACCATGGCCAAGACCAAAGAGCTCACCAAGGATGTCAGGGACAAGATTGTAGACCTACATAAGGCTGGAATGGGCTACAAGACCATCACCAAGCAGCTTGGTGAGAAGGTGACAACAGTTGGTGCGATTATTCGCAAATGGAAGAAACACAAAAGAACTGTCAATCTCCCTTGGCCTGGGGTTCCATGCAAGATCTCACCTCGTGGAGTTGCAATGATCATGAGAACGGTGAGGAATCAGCCCAGAACTACACGGGAGGATCTTGTCAATGATCTCAAGGCAGCTGGGACCATAGTCACCAAGAAAACAATTGGTAACACACTACGCCGTGAAGGACTGAAATCCTGCAGCGCCCGCAAGGTCCCCCTGCTCAAGAAAGCACATATACATGGCCGTCTGAAGTTTGCCAATGAACATCTGAATGATTCAGAGGAGAACTGGGTGAAAGTGTTGTGGTCAGATGAGACCAAAATCGAGCTCTTTGGCATCAACTCAACTCGCCGTGTTTGGAGGAGCAGGAATGCTGCCTATGACCCCAAGAACACCATCCCCACTGTCAAACATGGAGGTGGAAACATTATGCTTTGGGGGTGTTTTTCTGCTAAGGGGACAGGACAACTTCACCGCATCAAAGGGACAATGGACGGGCCATGTACCATCAAATCTTGAATGAGAACCTCCTTCCCTCAGCCAGGGCATTGAAAATGGGTCGTGGGTGGGTATTCCAGCATGACAATGACCCAAAAGACACGGCCAAGGCAACAAAGGAGTGGCTCAAGTAGAAGCACATTAAGACTAGCCAGTCTCCAGACCTTAATCCTATAGAACATTTGTGGAGGGAGCTGACAGTTCGAGTTGCCAAACGTCATCCTCGAAACCTTAATGACTTGGAGAAGATCTGCAAAAAGGAGTGGGACAAAATCCCTCCTGAGATGTGAGCAAACCTGGTGGCCAACTACAAGAAACGTCTGACCTCTGTGATTGCCAACAAGGGTTTTGCCACCAAGTACTAAGTCATGTTTTGCAGAGGGGTCAAATACTTATTTCCCTCATTAAATTGCAAATCAATTTATAACGTTTTTGACATGTGTTTTTCAGGATTTTTTTGTTGTTATTCTGTCTCTCACTGTTCAAATAAACCTACCATTAAAATTATAGACTGATCATGTCTTTGTCAGTGGGCAAACGTACAAAATCAGCAGGGGATCAAATACTTTTTTCCCTCACTGTATATTTTACTGTTTAGAAATGAAAGTACTTTATTATGTAGTTCTCCCATTTGAAAAAGTCATAATTATTTAGACAAATTAATTTAGTCAAAAGTTTAGTGTTTGGTCCAATATTCTTTGCCTGCAGTGACTACATCAAGCTTGTGATTCTACAAACTTGTTGAATACATTTGCAGTTTGTCTTGGTTTTGTTATAGATTATATTTTACCTAATAGAAACTGAATGGTGAATAATGTCCTGTCATTTTGGAGTCACTTCACTTGTATTGTCAGTAAGAATAGAAGATGTTTCTGAACACGTCTGCATTCATGTGGATGCTACCATGATTATGAATAATCATGAATGAATCGTGAATGATGAAGAATGAGAAAGTTACAGAGGCACAAGGATCATACCCCCTCTGTTATTGGTAATGGTGAGAGGTTAGCATGTTTTGTTGTAGCCTCTATAACTTTCTCACTCATTATTATTCATGATTCATTCATGATTTTTATTAATCATGTCATCATCAGGATTAATTTAGTAGTGTTTAGAAACATGTTATCTACTCACTTAGACAGAAAATTACTCCAGTCATCATCCACCATTCAGTTACTATTGGACAAAACATAACCCAAAACACAATCAAAACAAACTGCAAATGCAACCAACGAGTTTGAGTCACAAGCTTGATGTAGTCATTGTGTTCAAGGAATATCGGACCAAATACTAAACTTTTGACTACTTTAAAACACTATGAGTGAATTTATGAAAATACTTATGACTTCTTCAAAAGTGGGGGACTAGATACATAAAGTGCTTTCATTTCTAAACGGTGAAACAGATAAGTATTAAAATACCCTAAAATAAAAGGTGACATTATATACTGTCACCTCATATGAAACATTTGATCTCAAATCCAAAATGCTGGAGTATAGAGCCACATTTAAAATGTTATCTTTGTCAAAATAGATATAGTGTGGACTGTATACTCAATACAATCTAAATCTGATACCTCACTGTCTGTCTTTTGACTGATACTGCTTTTTAAACTGCTCTGGTCAGTCTACTCAAATATTTGTACTTTAGGTTTTTCTCTCTACAAGCAATACTTTGATCATTTGTAATTTCCAATAATCATACAGTAATTTTTTTATAAATATATATGGCAGGTTTCAGGACACTGATGTATCTGAAAATGTTGAAAAAATATACTGCCACTATTTTCACCACCAAAGAATAGCAGTGTGATTTGAATATGATTTGACTCTTCGCAGGCTGTCGGGCTGTCTAGTCACAGAGGAAGGCTGTGCTTCTCTGGTATCAGCTCTGAAGTCAAACCCCTCACACCTGAGAGAGCTGGATCTGAGTAACAATTACCTGAAGGATTCAGGAGTGAAGCTGCTCTCTACTGGACTGGGGAATCTCCACTGTAAACTGGAGACTCTGAGGTCAGTATTCCTGTAGTTGGTCAGCAAGTGATAACTGTTCACCAGATCCACATGTGTTTACCAGGCACACATAGTCCACACCATATGTGTTTGGACAGTGAAGTTTACAGTTTTACATTTGGTGCTATGCTCCAGCATTTTGGATTTGAGATAGAATGTTTCATATTAGGTGACAGTATATAATGTCACCTTTTATTTGAGGATATTTTCATACATATTTACATTTTAGTCATTTAGCAGACGCTCTTATCCAGAGCGACTTACAGGAGCAATTAGGGTTAAGTGCCTTGCTTAAGGGCACATCGACAGATTTTTCACCTAGGAGGCTCGGGGATTAGAACCAGCGACCTTTCGGTTACTGGCACAACGCTCTTACCCACTACGCTACCTGCCGCCCTGTACATATCTATGTTACTGTTTAGAAATGAAAGGACTTTATGTGTCTAGTTCTCCCATTTGAAGAAGTCTTAATAATTTGGACATATTCACTTATATTGTATTAAAGTAGTCTTAAGTTTAGTATTTGGTCCCATATTCCTTACCTGCAGTGATTACATCAAGCTTGTGATTCTACAAACTTGTTGAATACATTTGCAGTTTATTTTAGTTGTGTTTTGGATGATGTTTTTCCCAATAGAAACTGAATGGTGAATAATGTCCTGTCATTTTGGAGTCACTTCACTTGTATTGTCAGTAAGAATAAACGATGTTTCTGAAACTTCTACATTCATGTGGATGCTACTATGATTATGAATAATCATGAATGAATCGTGAATGATGATGAATGAGAAAGTTACAGAGGAACAAGGATCAGACCCCCTCTGTTATTGGTAATGGTGAGAGGTTAGCATGTTTTGTTGTAGCCTCTGTAACTTTCTCACTCATTATTATTCATGATTCATTCATGATTATTCTTAATCATGGCATCATTAGGATTAATTTAGTAGTGTTTAGAAACCTGTTATCTACTCTCTTAGACAGAAAATTACTCCAGTCATCATCCACCATTCAGTTACTATCGGACAAAACATAACCCAAAACACAAACAAAACAAACTGCAAATGCAACCAACGAGTTTGGAACCAACTGCTCAACTTTTGACTACTTTAATACACTATAAGTGAATTGGTCAGAATACTTATGACTTCTTCAAATGGGGGACTAGATACATAAAGTGCTTTCATTTCTAAACTGTGAAACAGAAATGTATGAAAATACCCTCAAATAAAAGGTGACATTATATACTGTCACCTCATATGAAACATTTGATCTCAAATCCAAAATGCTGAAGTACAGAGCCACATTTAAAATGTTAGCTTTACTGTCAAAATAGATGTGGCGTGGACTGTATAATCAATACAATCTAAATCTGATACCTCACTGTCTGGCTTTTGACTGATACTGCTTTTTAAACTGGTCTGGTCAGTCTACTCAAATATTTGTACTATACATTTTTCTATCTGCAGGCAATACTTTCATAATTTGTCATTTCCAATAATGAAACATCCATTTCTGAATAGATATGGCAGGTTTCATGACACTGATATATCTGAATATGTTGAAAAAAATGTACTGCCACTATTTTCACCACCAAAGAATAGCAGTGTGGTTTTAATATGATTTGACTCTTTGCAGGCTGTCAGGCTGTCTAGTCACAGAGGAAGGCTGTGCTTCTCTGGTCTCAGCTCTGAGGTCAAACCCCTCACACCTGAGAGAGCTGGATCTGAGTAACAATGACCTGAAGGATTCAGGAGTGAAGCTGCTCTCTGCTGGACTGGGGAATCCCCACTATAAACTGGAGACTCTGAGGTCAGTATTCCTGTAGTCGGTCAACAAGTGATAACTGTTCACCAGATCCACATGTGTTTACCAGGCACACATAGTCCACACCATATGTGTTTGGACAGTGAAGCTTTCAGTTTTACATTTGGCGCTATGCTCCAGCATTTTGGATTTGAGATAGAATGTTTCATATTAGGTGACAATATATAATGTCACCTTTTATTTGAGGATATTTTCATACATATCTGTGTTACTGTTTAGAAATGAAATCACTTTATGCCTCTGGTTCTCCCATTTGAACAAGTTGTAATAATTTGGACATATTCACTTATATTCTATTACAGTAGTCATAAGTTTAGAGTTTGGTCACATATTCCTTACCTGCAGTGATTACATCAAGCTTGTGATTCTACAAACTTGTTGAATGCATTTGCAGTTTGTTTTAGGTGTGTTTTGGATTATGTTTTTCCGAATAGAAACTGAATGGTGAATAATGTCCTGTCATTTTGGAGTCACTTCAATTGTATTGTAAGTCAGAATAGAAGATGTTTCTGAACACTTCTACATTCATGTGGACGCTACCATGATTATGAATAATCATGAATGAATCGTGAATGATGATGAATGAGAAAGTTACAGAGGCACAAGGATCATTCCCCCTCTGTTATTGGTAATGGTGAGAGGTTAGCATGTTTTGTTGTAGCCTCTGTAACTTTCTCACTCATAATTGTTCATGATTCAGTCATGATTTTTCTTAATCATAGCATCATCAGGATTCAGTTAGTAGTGTTTAGAAACATGTTATCTACTCACTTAGACAGAAAATTACTCCAGTCATCATCCACCATTCAGTTACTATCGGACAAAACATAACCCAAAACACAACCAAAACAAACTGCAAATACAACCAATGAGTTCACAACCAAATACTAAACTTTTGACTACTTTAATACACTATAAGTGAATTGGTCAGAATACTTATGACTTCGTCAAATGGGGGGACTAGATACATAAAGTGCTTTGATTTTTCTGAACAGTGAAACAGATATATATGAAAATACCCTAAAATAAAAGGTTACATTATATACTGTCACCTCATATGAAACATGTTATCTCAAATCCAAAATGCTGGAGCATAGAGCCACATTTATAATTTTATCTTCACTGTCAAAATAGATATGGTGTGGACTGTATACTCAATATAATATAAATCTGATACCTCACTGTCTGTCTTTTGACTGATACTGCTTTTTAAACTGGTCTGGTCAGTCTACTCAAATATTTGTACTATACATGTTTCTCTCTACAAGCAATATTATGATAATTTCTAATAATGATACATTCATTTATGAATAGATATGGCAGGTTTCAGGACACTGATGTATCTTAATATGTAGAAAAAATATACTGCCACTATTTTCACCACCAAAGAATAGCAGTGTGGTTTTAATATGATTTGACTCTTTGCAGGTTGTCAGGCTGTCTAGTCACAGAGGAAGGCTGTGCTTCTCTGGTCTCAGCTCTGAAGTCAAACCCCTCACACCTGAGAGAGCTGGACCTGAGCTACAATCACCCAGGAGACTCAGGAGTCAGACTGCTCTCTGCTGGACTGGAGGATCCACACTGCAGACTGGAGAAACTCAAGTATGTAGAGGGTTTATGTCAATGTTCATATCAGACATGTTGGAGTTATCAGGCTAGTTAAGACAAACATTCTGACCACCACTTGGACTAAGTTATATAAAGACTGTGTGTGTGTGTGTGTGTGTGTGTGTGTGTGTGAGAGTGTGTGTGTGTGTGTCCAGTGTGTGTGTGTGGGTCCAGTGTGCGTGTGTGTGTGTGTGTGTGTGTGTCTGTGTGTGTGTGTGTGTGTGTGTGTGTGTGTGTGTGTGTGTGTGTGTCCATTGTGTGTGTGTGTCCAGTGTGTGTGTGTGTTTGTGTTTGTGGGTGTGTCTGTGTGTGTGTATGTGTGTGTGTGTGTGTGTCCAGTGTGTGGGTCCAGTGTGTGTGTGTGTTTGTGTGTGTGTCCGGTGTGTGTGTCCGGTGTGTGTGTCTGTGTGTGTCCAGTGTGTGTGTGTGTGTGTGTGTGTCGTGTGTCGTGAGTGTGTTTTTATCCAGTGTGTGTGCGTGTCTGTGTCCAGTGTGAGTCAGTACACACACTGGACACACACACACACTGGACACACATACACACTGGACACATGCACACACACAAAGGACACACACACACACACAAAGGACGCACACACACACACACACACTGGACAAACACACACACTGGACACACACACACTCACACTGGACACACACACACACACACTGGACAAACACACACACACTAGACAAACACACATACACTGGACACACACACACACACTGGACAAACACACACACACACACATTGGACACACACACACACACACACTGGACACACACGCACACACACACACTGGACACACACTGGACACACACAAACACACAGACTTACTCACACTGGACACACACACACACACACACAGACTTACTCACACTGGACACACACACACACACACACACACACACACACTCACACACACTGGACACACACACACAAACACTGGACACACACATACACTGGACACACACACACACTGGACAAACACACACACACTAGACACACACACATACACTAGACACACACACACACACACTAGACATACACACACAATGGACACACACACACAATGGACACACACACACACACACACATACACACACTGGAACACACACACACACACACACACACACACACACACACACACTCTGGACACACACACACACTGGACAAACACACACGCACACACACATACAGTGGACACACACACACACACACACACACACACTGGACAAACACACACACACACACACACACACACACACACACACACACACACTTGACTTACACACACACACTGGACAGACACACACACACACACACACACACACACACACACACACATACACACACTGGACACACACACACACTCACTGGACACACACTGGACACACACACTTTGTCCAGTGTGTGGGTATACAGTGTGTGTGTCCAGTGTGTGTGTGTGTGTGTTTGTGTGTGTGTGTGTGTGTGTGTGTGTGTGTGTGTGTGTGTGTGTGTGTGTGTGTGTGTGTGTGTGTGTGTGTGTGTGTGTGTGTGAGTTCAGGTGTATCCCTCAATGACTGTCTGTTCTTCTGCTTACCGCTACAGTGTGGAGCATGGTGGAGAGAACACAATGAATCCTGGACTTAGAAAATGTGAGTGTTGACTGCTGTGAAGAATATGACTAAGAATAAGTCTTAATTCAAGTGAAGTCAAAGTCAAAGACCACCATCATTACTTACTTGGTCATATTAAATATCAGAATTTCAGAAGCAGAAATCAGGGACACCAAAGTTTACAAAGAGTTGATTTGACAATGTGTGTGTCTGTGTATGTGTGTGGCGTGTTCCTGTTACATTAGAAATGTGTGTGTGTGTTCATGCATGAAGATGTGTGTGTGTTCAGGATGTGTTTCCAGTGTGTGTGTGTGTGTGTTCAGGATGTGTGTGTGTGTTCAGGATGTGTGTGTGTGTGTGTGTGTAATTAATGGGAATAAGTGTGTTTTATATTACCATACAGTATAACATATGATCATTCAACAAGTCTCAAGTTACCTTAACTTCTCCTTTTGATACCTAGAAACATCTACATTAAATGAATTAGTGAAAAGTGAGTTAACATTCTAATGTGAATGATGAATGATTTCTAATATTGTGTCTGGTTTCATCCATCAGATGTCTGTGATCTCACACTGGACCCAAACACAGTAAACAGACTCCTCTCTCTGTCTGAGGAGAACAGAAAGGTGACATGGAGGAGAGAGGAGCAGCCGGATCCTGATCACCCAGAGAGATTTGAGGGCTTTAGTCAGGTGCTGTGTAGAGAGGGTCTGACTGGGCGCTGTTACTGGGAGGTAGAGTGGAGTGGGAGAGGGGCTGTTATAGGAGTGGCATATAAAGGAATCAGCAGGAGAGGAGAGGGTTATGACTGTATGATCGGATACAATGACAAGTCCTGGAGTCTGTTCTGCTCTGGCAACAGTTACAGAGCCTGGCACAATAATAAGTCCACTACCATAGACGTCCCCTCCTCCAGCTCCCACAGAGTAGGAGTGTATCTGGACTGGCCAGCCGGCACTCTGTCCTTCTACAGAGTCTCCTCTGACACACTGACCCACCTGAACACATTCCACTCCACATTCACTGACCACCTCTATCCAGGGTTTTGGGTTCATGTTGACTCCTCAGTGTCCCTGTAAATAATAACCATGGTAACACTGGACACACACACACACTGGACACACTGGACACAAACACACACACTGGACACACACACACACACTGACACACTGGACACACACACTGGACACACACACACACTGGACACACACACACACTGGACACACACAAACACTGGACACACGTACACACACACACATACTGAACACACAAACACACTTGATACAAAAACAATGTACACACACACACAAACACACAAACACACAAACACACACACACACACACACACACACTGAACCATCATACTGAACACACACACACCGGACAAACACACACTGGACACACACACACACACACAGGACAGACACACACACACACACAATGGACACACACACACTCTGAACAACACACACACACTGGAAACACACAAACACACACACTGAACACACACACACTGGACACACACACACTGGACACACACACAAACACACAGAGGACACACGAACACACTGGACACACACACTGGACACACACACACTCACACACACACACACACACACTGGACAAACACACACACACACAGGACACACACTCATACACACTGGACACACACACAAACACACTGGAAACACACACACAGGACACACACATACACACTGGACACACATACACCTGACACACACACACACACACACAGAACACACACACAGGACACACACACACACTGGACACACACACATACACTGGACACACACACTCACACACACTGGACACACACACACACACATGACACACACACTCACACAGGACACACACACAGGAAACAAACACACACTGGACACACACACACACCTGACACACACACGCACACAAGACACACACACAGGACACACACACACACACTGGACACACATTCACACCTGACACACACACACACAGGACACACACACAGGACACACAAACACACTGGACACACACACACACATACACACACACACACACACACTGGACACACACAAACACACACACACTGGACACACACACTGGACACACACACTGGACACACACACATACGCTGGACACACACACACTGGACACAGACACACACTCACACTGGACCCACACACATACATACTGGACACACATACACACGACACACACACATACACACTGGACACACACACACCTGACACACACACACACACACACACAGGACACACACACTGGACACACACACACACTGGGCACACACACACACACACTGGACACACATACACCTGACACACACACATGAAACACACACAGGACACACACACACACTGGACACACACACACACACACACACTCACACACACTGGACACACACACACACACACTGGACACACACACTGGACACACACACACACACTGGACACACACACACACACTGGACACACACACACATACACGCTTACACACACACACACTCACACACACTGGAAACACAGAAACACTGGACACACACCCTGGACACACACACACACACTCACACACACTGGACACACACAAACACACACACACACACTGGACGCACACACTGGACACACACACACATACGCTTGACACACACACACACCTGACACACACACACACAGGACACACACACAGGACACACACACACACTGGACACACACACACACACACACTGGACACACACACACACACACACACACTGGACACACGCACTCACACACACTGGACACTCACAAACACATACACACACTGGACACACACACTGGACACACACACTGGACACACACACATACGCTGGACACACACACACTGGACACAGACACACACTCACACTGGACCCACATACATACACACTGGACACACATACACACGACACACACACATACACACTGGACACACACACACCTGACACACACACACACACACACACACACACACACAGGACACACACACTGGACACACACACACACTGGGCACACACACACACACTGGACACACACACACACCTGACACACACACACACACACAGGACACACACACTGGACACACACACACACTGGACACACACACACACACACTCACACTAGACCCACACACATCCACACTGGACACACACACACACAACACACACACATAAACACTGGACACACACACCTGACACACACACACACACACACACACAGGACACACACACACACACTGGACACAAACACACCTGACACACACACATGACACACACACAGGTCACACACACACACACTGGACACACACACACACACAAACACACACACACTCACACACACTGGACAAACACACACACCTGACACACACACACACACACACACAGGACACACACACTGGACACACACACACACTGGACACACACACACACACTCACACTGGACCCACACACATACACACTGGACACACACACACGACACACACACATAAACACTGGACACACACACCTGACACACACACACACACAAACAGGACACACACACTGGGCACACACACACACACACTGGACACACACACACCTGACACACACACAGGACACACACACACTGGACACACACACACACACAAACACACACACACTCACACACACTGGACACACACACACACACACACACTGGACACACACACTGGACACACACACACACACACACACTGGACACACACACACACTGGACATACACACATACACACTTACACACACACACACTCACACACACTTGAAAACACACACACACACTGGACACACACCCTGGAAACACACACACACACACAAACACACACACACTCACACACACTGGACACACACACACACACACACACACACACACTGGACACACACACAGGACACACACACAGGACACACACACACACTGGACACACACACACACACTGGACACACACACACACACACACACACACTGGACACACACACACACACACACTGGACACACACACTGGACACACACACTGGACACACACACATACGCTGGACACACACACACTGGACACAGACACACACTCACACTGGACCCACACACACCTGAAACACACACACACACACACACACACAGGACACACACACTGGACACACACACACACTGGGCACACACACACACACTGGACACACACATATGACACACACACAGGACACACACACACACACTGGACACACACACACACACAAACACACACACACACACACACTGGACACACACACACACACACACTGGACACACACACACACACACACTGGACACACACACACACACTGGACACACACACATACACACTTACACACACGCACACTCACACACACTTGAAAACACACACACACTGGACACACACCCTGGACACACACACACACACACTGGACAAACACACTCATACACACTGGACACACACAAACACACACACACACTAGACGCACACACTGGACACACACACATACGCTTGACACACACACACACTGGACACACACACACACACTCACACTGGACCCACACACACACACACCTAACACACACACACACACAGGACACACACACTGGACACACACACACACACTGGACACACACACTCACACACACTGGACACACACACACACACTGGACACACACACACTGGACACACACTGGACACACACACACTGGACACACACACACTGGACATACACAAACACACAGACTGGACACACACACACACACACACTGGACACACACACTGGACACACACACTGGACACACATACATACGCTGGACACACACACACTGGACACACACACACACACACACACTCACACTGGACCCACACACATACACACTGGACACACACACACACGACACACACACATAAACACTGGACACACACACCTGACAAACACACACACACACAGGACACACACACTGGACACACCCACACTGGACACACACACACACACACACTCACACTGGACCCACACACATACACACTGGACAAACACACACACGACACACACACATAAACACTGGACACACACACCTGACACACACACACACACACAGGACACACACACTGGGCACACACAAACACACTGGACACAAACACACCTGACACACACACATGACACACACACAGGACACACACACACACTGGACACACACACACACACACAAACACACACACACTCACATGAAAGGAAATCCCATATAGCCTACTGGACAGGACTTTGCTATGGCATCTTCTGTTTGGGTGTCTCAGGTCAGGTCTGAGCCATGATCAGAATGTGTCTCTGTGTCTATTTCCAGCCCTGCCATTTCTACCTGTCCTGATCTAGTGTTTCACCCCTGACCTCCTCACACCGTCTCACTGTCCATGTCTGCTTTTAGCTCCCACCTCTACTTCACTGTGTTATAATGGACCTTATGCTTGTTATGTCACCTCTGTAACCAGTTATCAAACATACTGACCTTTCTGACCCTATCCCATGGCCCTATTTTCTACAACTGAACATTAAAATTCCTCTATGAGTTTTGTTTAGTGTCCATTTACTTATCTATGTATTTGTTGTATATTGGGGTTGTGCTGCAGAGCATCATGGGGGTTTGTATGTGTTGAGATGATCACGTTCCAGATAAATGGTTGAACTGATTCCTGTCTCCTGTCTCATCATTATTGAATTGTTATACAGACGTGGTTATGAAACCCACGAGACATAACAAAAGATTGGTGATGAGTAAGTCTGAATCTACAGGAACTATTCTGTCTGGAAGAAGTGGGTTTTTACAACTGTATAAAACTGTTATTTTCTGTGGTCCAGTCTAGGCTAATGTTAGTACAGTGTCTTGCTAGCAGAGGCAAGTGCATAGTCGAGCTAGCTAAGAAAGAGAGTTAACCAGTGGTGTAAAGTACTTAGGTAAAAAAACTTTAAAGTACTACTTAAGTAGTTTTTTGGGGGTATCTGTACTTGACTTTACTATTTATATTTTTGACTACTTTTACTTTTACTTCACTACATTCCTAAAGAAAATAATGTACTTTTTACTCCATACATTTTCCCTGACACCCAAAAGTACTCGTTACATTTTGAATGCTTAGCAGGACAGAAAATAGTCCAATTCAAACACTTATCAAGAGAACATCCCTACTGCCTCTGATCTGGCAGACTCACTAAACACAAATGCTTTGTTTGTAAATTGTCTGAGTGTTGGAGTGTACCTCTGGCTGAACGTACATTTTAAAAACAAGAAAATTGTCTGGTTTGCTTTATGTAAGGAATTTGAAATGATTTATACTTGTACTTTTACTTTTGATACTTTAGTATATTTTAGCAATTACATTTACTTTTGATACTTAAGTATATATACAACCAAATACTTTTAGACTTTTACTCAAGTAGTATTTTACTGGGTGATTTTCACTTTTGGTTGAGTCATTTTCTATTAAGGTATCTTCACTTTTACTCAAGTATGACAATTGGGTACTTTTTCCACCACTGGAGTTAACATCGTCATGGACGGCAGAAAAGGACTGGAGACGGACATCGCATAACTTTGTCCAAGTGGTGGTCAGAATGTTTGTCTTAACTAGCCTGATAACTCCAACATGTCTGATATGAACAATTGACATAAACCCTCTACATACTTGAGTTTCTCCAGTCTGCAGTGTGGATCCTCCAGTCCAGCAGAGAGCAGTCTGACTCCTGAGTCTCCTGGGTGATTGTAGCTCAGGTCCAGCTCTCTCAGGTGTGAGGGGTTTGACCTCAGAGCTGAGATCAGAGAAGCACAGCCTTCTTCTGTGACTTGACAGCCTTACAGCCTGCAAAGAGTCAAATCATATTAAAACCACACTGCTATTCTTTGGTGGGGAAGATATTGGCAGTATATTTTTCAACATTTTCAGTTAAATCAGTGTCCTGAAACCTGCTCTATCTATTCATAAAAGGATGTTTCATTATTAGAAATGACAAATTATCAAAGTATTGCTTGTAGATATAAAAATGTATAGTCCAAATATTTGAGTAGACTGACCAGAACAGTTTAAAAAGCAGTATCAGTCCAAGACAGACAGTGAGGTATCAGATTTAGATTGTATTGAGTATACAGTCCACACCATATCTACAGTGCATTCAAAAAGTATTCAGACCCCTTGACTTTTTCCACATTTTGTTAAGTTACAGCCTTATTCTAAAATTGATTAAATTAGTTATTTTTCCCCATCAATTTACACACAATACCCCTTAATGACAAAGTGAAAACAGGTTTTTAGACATGTTTGCAAATATATAGAAATACCTTATTTACAGAAGTTTTCAGACCCTTTGCTATGATATTCGAAATTGAGCTCATGTGCATCCTGTTTCCGTTGATCATCCCTGAGATGTTTCTACAACTTGATTGGATTCCACCTGTGGTAAATTCAATTGATTGGACATGATTTGGAAAGGCACACACCTGTCTATATAAGGTCCCACAGTTGACAGTGCATGTCAGAGCAAAAACCAAGCCATGAGGTCGAAGGAATTGTCCGTAGAGCTCCGAGACAGGATTGTGCCGAGGGGAAGGGTACCAAAAAATGTCTGCAGCATTGAAGGTCCCCAAGAACACAGTGGCCTCCATCATTCTTAAATGGAATAAGTTTGGAACCATCAAGATTCTTCGTAGAGCTGGCCTCCCAGCCAAACTGAGCAATCGGGGAGAAGGGCCTTGGTCAGGGAGGTGACCAAGAACCCGATGGTCACTCTGACAGAGCTCCAGAGTTCCTCTGTGGATATGGGAGAACCTTCCAGAAGGACATCTCTGCAGCACTCCACCAATCAGGTCTTTATGGTAGAGTGGCCAGACGGAAGCCACTCCTCAGTAAAAGGCACATGACAGCCCGCTTGGAGTTTGCCAAAAGGCACCTAAAGACTCTCAGACCATGAGAAACAAGATTCTCTGGTCTGATGAAACCAAGATTGATCTCTTTGGCCTGAATGCCAAGCGTCACGTCTGGAGGAAACCTGGCACCATCCCTACGGTGAAACATGGTGGTGGCAGCATGCTGTGGGGATGTTTTTTAGTGGCAGGGACTGGGAGACTAGTCAGGATCGAGGGAAAGATGAACAGAGCAAAGTACAGAGAGATCCTTGATGAAAACCTGCTCCAGAGCGCTCTGGACCTCAGACTGGGGTGAAGGTTCACCTTCCAACATGACAATGAGCCTAAGCACACAACCAAGACAACACAGGAGTTCTAAAAACCCATAACTTTGTCATTATGGGATGTTGTGTGTAGATTGATGAGGGGAAAAAAAAACAGTTTAATCAATTTTAGAATAAGGCTTTAACGTAACAAAATGTGGAAAAAGTCAAGGGGTCTGAATACTTTCCGAAAGCACTGTGTAACTATACACTATATATACAGCAGTATGTGGACACCCTTTCAAATTAGTGGATTTGGATATTTCAGCCACACCGGTTGCTGACAGGTGTATAAAATCGAGCACACAGCCATGCAATCTCCATAGACACTAAGCTCTCCCGTTCTGTGAGCTTGTGTGGCCTACCACTTCACGGCTGAGCCGTTGTTGCTCCTAGACGTTTCCACTTCACAATAAAAGCACTTACAGTTGACCGGGGCAGCTCTAGCAGGGCAGAAATGTGACTTGTTGGAAAGGTGGCATTCTATGACGGTGCCATGTTGAAAGTCAATGAGCACTTCAGTAAGGCCATTCTACTGCCAATGTTTGTCTATGGAGATTGCATGGCTGTGTGCTCGATTTCATACACCTGTCAGCAACGGGTTTGGCTGAAATAGCCGAATCCACATAATTTGAAGGGTTGTCCACATACTTTTGTATGTATAGTGTATTTCCCTGGGATATTACTCATGTCCCACCAGTCCAGTTATGCTGCTCTGGCGCCATCCTGTGGACAGCTGGGAACACAACTTCAACTCCATTACATTCAATGTATCCCACAAAGTGCCACTTGGCTGGACAAAGCAGTCTGAATGGAAATCAGGTACATATATGAAATCAAGCAGACACACAGCCTTACATGTCATATCACTGAGTCTCAGTTTAAATCACGGTTTAAACATAATAAGTCATTGTAAGTGAAACCATTTCTCAATTAGGTTTTAGGTTTTATTCACACCAAAGAAAAGAAGTGAAAGACAAAACACTGCAGATAAATTAACAGGTAAAAACGGTGTTCAGGTGAGGATGGGAAGCTCAAAAGGGCTGATATGAAAACCACACCACAAATAAAAGTAAAAAAAAAAAATGTTTGTTCAAACAGTTAAACAAAACATATTAATTTTAATTATAAATGTATATATATATATATATATATATATATATATATATATATATATATATATATATATATATATAAGTGGTTTGCGAAAGTATTCACTCCCCTTGGTATTTTTCCTATTCCTAACCTGGAATTAAAATAGATTTTTTTGGGGGTTGTATCAATTGATTTACACAACATGCCTACCACTTTGAAGATGAAAAATATTTTTTATTGTGAAACAAACAAGAAATAAGACAAAAAAACTGAAAACTTGAGCGTGCATAACTATTCCCCCCCAAAGGCAATACTTTGTAGAGCCACCTTTTGCAGCAATTACAGCTGCAAGTCTCTTGGGGTATGTCTCTATAAGCTTGGCACATCTAACCACTGGGATTTTTGCCCATTCTCCAAGGCAAAACTGCTCCAGCTCCTTCAAGTTGGATGGGTTCTGCTGGTGTACAGCAATCGTTAAGTCATACAACAGATTCTCAATTGGATTGAGGTCTGGGCTTTGACTAGGCCATTTCAAGACATTTAAATGTTTCCCCTTAACTCGTGTTGTCCTCCCAAATGCCTTACGCCTTTTGTCCTCTGGGGTCAAAAATGACCCCGCCTGGTTTGACTGTTTATAAAGCATACAGTATACATTTTCAATCAATTCTGTGTTACATCTTTATTCTTACTTCTGTTCAACCCATTACTATAATTTTTTTCATTTGTTTTGGAATTTAGAGCCAATAGACCTTGTTTACATAAAAGTATACCCTGTTTTTAAGTAAAAATACAATGAAACTATGAATTATTTTGACCTATTATTATTTTGACTATTTCACTTATCACTGAGTGGTATTTGTAAAAGTTTAGTGAGGATGCTGTTTTTGAATCATTTAATTTTTATTAATGACAGCCCATAATCACACCTTTTGTCCTCTGGGGTCAAAAATGACCCCGCCTGGTTTGACTGTTTATAAAGCATACAGTATACATTTTCAATCAATTCTGTGTTACATCTTTATTCTTACTTCTGTTCAACCCATTACTATAATTTTTTTCATTTGTTTTGGAATTTAGAGCCAATAGACCTTGTTTACATAAAAGTATACCCTGTTTTTAAGTAAAAATACAATGAAACTATGAATTATTTTGACCTATTATTATTTTGACTATTTCACTTATCACTGAGTGGTATTTGTAAAAGTTTAGTGAGGATGCTGTTTTTGAATCATTTAATTTTTATTAATGACAGCCCATAATCACACCTTTTGTCCTCTGGGGTCAAAAATGACCCCGCCTGGTTTGACTGTTTATAAAGCATACAGTATACATTTTCAATCAATTCTGTGTTACATCTTTATTCTTACTTCTGTTCAACCCATTACTATAATTTTTTTCATTTGTTTTGGAATTTAGAGCCAATAGACCTTGTTTACATAAAAGTATACCCTGTTTTTAAGTAAAAATACAATGAAACTATGAATTATTTTGACCTATTATTATTTTGACTATTTCACTTATCACTGAGTGGTATTTGTAAAAGTTTAGTGAGGATGCTGTTTTTGAATCATTTAATTTTTATTAATGACAGCCCATAATCACACCTTTTGTCCTCTGGGGTCAAAAATGACCCCGCCTGGTTTGACTGTTTATAAAGCATACAGTATACATTTTCAATCAATTCTGTGTTACATCTTTAGTCTTACTTCTGTTCAACCCATTACTAGAATTTTTTTCATTTGTTTTGGAATTTAGAGCCAATAGACCTTGTTTACATAAAAGTATACCCTGTTTTTAAGTAAAAATACAATGAAACTATGAATTATTTTGACCTATTATTATTTTGACTATTTGACTTATCACTGAGTGGTATTTGTAAAAGTTTAGTGAGGATGCTGTTTTTGAATCATTTTATTTTTATTAATGACAGCCCATAATCACACCTTTTGTCCTGCCTGGTTTGACTGTTTATAAAGCATACAGTATACATTTTCAATCAATTCTGTGTTACATATTTAGTCTGAAAATAACGGTAGTTGTTTAATACTATGCTCTTTATGATTCAAACAAATTTGAAGTAATTTGATTGAATTATGGGTGTTTTACTAAATGTAATAACTTCTGTTGTCCTCTGGGATCAAAAAGACCCCGCAGCACAAAGTTTACATACTGCTTGGCAAAACATCTTTGATCATGTTTCTTTGATGTGTGGGGTCAAAACATCTTTGATCATGTTTCTTTGATGTGTGGGGTCAAGCAATGGTTATGACAACAACAACAACAAAAAAAGTATTTTCTCACAGGTGTTTGGGCATTTCACATTTTAGTCTGAGAGAGACAGGCAGCACAATGAGGAGGCAGAAGTTTTATAATGCACAGGAGGCTTGCAAGATAATTTTTGAAATAAAAGAAAATAATGACCAGGAGGACAATGCTGCACATAATGAGGATGAATCAACTGATGAAGAGGGTTCAGGGTCAGCTGGGTCCTCTTCCTCAGATTCTACCTCATCTGTTGATTCTTCGTCTTCATCATAATAGATGATGTCCTCCACTTCTGACACTTCTTCCATTTCAACTTCAGATTCTACCTCATCTGTTGATTCTTCATCATAATAGGTGCAGTGCTCCACTTCTGACACTTCTTCCATACCAGCTTCAGATTCTACGTCATCATCACGTTCATCCATTTCCTTATATTCATAATCATCTTCCATTTCTGCAGCAGGAGATGTGGGGGAATCTTCGGAGGAAGAAGTAGCATGCTGTCTGTATGTTGGATCTATCACCTCATCATTATTTTCCTCCTCTTCTGACCCTGAACCCTCTTCATCAGTTGATTCATCCTCATTATGTGCAGCATTGTCCTCCTGGTCATTATTTTCTTTTATTTCAAAAATTATCTTGCAAGCCTCCTGTGCATTATAAAACTTCTGCCTCCTCATTGTGCTGCCTGTCTCTCTCAGACTAAAATGTGAAATGCCCAAACACCTGTGAGAAAATACTTTTTTTGTTGTTGTTGTTGTCATAACCATTGCTTGACCCCACACATCAAAGAAACATGATCAAAGATGTTTTGCCAAGCAGTATGTAAACTTTGTGCTGCGGGGTCTTTTTGACCCCAGAGGACAACAGAAGTTATTACATTTAGTAAAACACCCATAATTCAATCAAATTACTTCAAATTTGTTTGAATCATAAAGAGCATAGTATTAAACAACTACCGTTATTTTCAGACCAATTGATGAATAAAAAACATATTTTGTCGGCAAAAGATTTAATTTGGGGTCAGAATGACCCCAGGACAACAGGAGGGTTAAACCACTCAAGTGTTGCTTTAGCAGTATGCTTAGGGTCATTGACCTGCTGGAAGGTGAACCTCCGTCCCAGTCTCAAATCTCTGGAGGACTGAAACAGGTTTCCCTCAAGAATTTCCCTGTGTTTAGCGCCATCCATCATTCCTTCAATTCTGACCAGTAAGAGTTGATATATCATGTAGATTAAACACAGTGGAGAAACATTGTAGAACCACTCAGAGAGGTATTCATCTACAGGACTGAGACACTGTAGAACCACTCAGAGAGGTATTCATCTACAGCACTGGGACACTGTAAAACCACTCAGAGAGGTATTCATCTACAGGACTGAGACACTGTAAAACCACTCAGAGAGGTATTCATCTACAGGACTGGGACACTGTAAAACTACTCAGAGAGGTATTCATCTACAGGACTGAGACACTGTAGAACCACTCAGAGAGGTATTCATCTACAGGACAGAGACACTGTAAAATCACTCAGAGAGGTATTCATCTACAGGACTGGGACACTGTAAAACCACTCAGAGAGGTATTCATCTACAGGACTGAGACTCTGTAAAACCACTCAGAGAGGTATTCATCTACAGGACTGAGACACTGTAAAACCACTCAGAGAGGTATTCATCTACAGGACTGAGACACTGTAAAACCACTCAGAGAGGTATTCATCTACAGGACTGGGACACTGTAGAACCACTCAGAGAGGTATTCATCTACAGGACTGGGACACTGTAAAACCACTCAGAGAGGTATTCATCTACAGGACTGAGACACTGTAAAACCACTCAGAGAGGTATTCATCTACAGGACTGGGACACTGTAAAACCACTCAGAGAGGTATTCATCTACATTTTACATTTACATTTTAGTCATTTAGCAGACGCTCTTATCCAGAGCGACTTACAGTTAGTGAATACATTTTTTATTTAATTTTTTTATACTGGCCCCCCGTGGGAATCGAACCCACAACCCTGGCGTTGCAAACGCCATGCTCTATCAACTGAGCTACATCCCTGCCGGCCATTCCCTCCCCTACCCTGGACGACGCTGGGCCAATTGTGCGCCGCCCATGAGTCTCCCGGTCGCGGCCGGCTGCGACAGAGCCTGGATTCGAACCAGGATCTCTAGTAGCACAGTTAGCACTGCGATGCAGTGCCTTAGACCACTGCGCCACTCAGGAGACGGGGATCTACAGGACTGGGATCTACAGGACTGGGACACTGTAAAACCACTCAGAGAGGTATTCATCTACAGGACTGGGACACTGTAAAACCACTCAGAGAGGTATTCATCTACAGGACTGGGACACTGTAGAAGCACTCAGAGAGGTATTCATCTACAGGACTGAGACACTGTAAAACCACTCAGAGAGGTTTTCATCTACAGGACTGGGACACTGTAAAACCACTCAGAGAGGTATTCATCTACAGGACTGGGACACTGTAAAACCACTCAGAGAGGTATTCATCTACAGGACTGGGACACTGTAAAACCACTCAGAGAGGTATTCATCTACAGGACTGGGACACTGTAAAACCACTCAGAGAGGTATTCATCTACAGGACTGGGACACTGTAAAACCACTCAGAGAGGTATTCATCTACAGGACTGGGACACTGTAAAACCACTCAGAGAGGTATTCATCTACAGGACTGGGACACTGTAGAACCACTCAGAGAGGTATTCATCTACAAGACTGGGACACTGTAAAACCACTCAGAGAGGTATTCATCTACAGGACTGGGACACTGTAGAACCACTCAGAGAGGTATTCATCTACAGGACTGGGACACTGTAGAACCACTCAGAGAGGTATTCATCTACAGGACTGGGACACTGTAGAACCACTCAGAGAGGTATTCATCTACAGGACTGAGACACTGTAAAACCACTCAGAGAGGTATTCATCTACAGGACTGAGACACTGTAAAACCACTCAGAGAGGTATTCATCTACAGGACTGGGACACTGTAAAACCACTCAGAGAGGTATTCATCTACAGGACTGGGACACTGTAAAACGACTCAGAGAGGTATTCATCTACAGGACTGGGACACTGTAAAACCACTCAGAGAGGTATTCATCTACAGGACTTGGACACTGTAGAACCACTCAGAGAGGTATTCATCTACAGGACTGGGTGGGTATTATTAGTCTGTTCTGAGTAGAAATGGATATAAACAGTGATTAAAACACAAAAACAGCGAGTTTAGTGCCCAGATTCTGACACTTATCTCCAAGAAGATAATTCCCATTTATAGTTATTTTGATACTACACGCCAAGGGGGTTCTTCGTTTGTCCCCATAGGAAAACCCTTTTTTTGTTTCAGGTAGAACCCTTGGGTCGTGAAAAAGGTTCTACTTAGAACCTTTTAGTGGTGAAAGGGTTCCACTTGTAACAAAAAATGTTTATTTTCAGAGGGTTCTCATAAGAGGATAATTGAAGAACCATTATGGTTCTAGGTAATGCCTTCTTTTCTAAGAGTGTAGTCTGAGCTTAATTTATAGAACATGACTTTTCCTGTTGATTCTTCTGCTCCAAGTCTTTCTCTAGTTCAGAGTTCTTCTGCTTCAAGTCTTCATAAGTTTTCTCTAGCTCAGAGTTCTTCTGCTTTAAGTCTTCAGAAGTTTTCTCTAGCTCAGAGTTCTTCTGCTTCAAGTCCTTAGAAGTTTTCTTTAATTCAGAGTTCTCCTGCTTCAAGTCTATATCGATGTTTCTGTTCTTTTGCTCTAGCTCATATATCCTCCTCAATAGTTTGTCAGAATCCTCCTCATCAGAATCTTCTTCCACTTTAATAACTTGCATCTTCATCTTTTTACAGAAGCTCCCCCGTTCCTCCTCCTCCTCCTCCTCCTCCTCCTCCTCCTCCTCCTCAGTGTCACTTTCCTAAGCATGACACACACAGTTCACAGTTTAGTTTCTCTAATTGAAATACAAAGAAATGGAATATCAAATGGGAGTATTTATCAAATTGGGGTATTGTCAATGGCATTCAGGAACGTTAAATAACAGAAAATTACCTCTTGAGTTATCTTTGTCTTTCCAGCGTTGCCATGGTGGCCTTTGTGTCCCCCCGTCTCCAGTGACCTCGACCAGGATGTGTGTTTGCATTGCTGGGATGGTGTAGTGTCGCCTGACGTGGCTCTCTGTTAGGAGAATTTCGATCTTAGTAGTTCAACTCAACTGTTTCAATGTTTCTGTCTGCTTCCTGGAATTTGTAAGGTTCCAGGATATCAAATGAAGGGACAGAAATCCGGGTCTGCAAGTAGTCAGTTATGTTTATTCAATGGAGCTCCTGCCCCAAAAACACACACAGCCTTTTTATGTGTCCAAACAAAGGACTTTGCTCCGCCCCCACAGTATATACACAGTAATACAGTATCGGGGTGGAACACTATTTAGTCATTAGTATACATTCCTCTATCATGTCACAGTAGGAAGCAGAGTAGGTCAAACAGTCTAATGTCTCTTCAAGCCTCTGGGCTGGTTAGATATCAGTCAGACAGTCAAATGTCTCTTCAAGCCTCTGGGCTGGTTAGATATCAGTCAGACAGTCTAATGTCTCTTCAAGCCTCTGGGCTGGTTAGATATCAGTCAGACAGTCTAATGTCTCTTCAAGCCTCTGAGCTGGTTAGATATCAGTCAGGAGGAGGCAGTGCAGGTCAGACAGTCTAATGTCTCTTCAATCCTCTTGGGTGGTTAGATATCAGTTAGACAGTCTAATGTCTCTTCAAGCCTCTGGGCTGGTTAGATATCAGTCAGACAGTCTAATGTCTCTTCAAGCCTCTGGGCTGGTTAGATATCAGTCAGACAGTCTAATGTCTCTTCAAGCCTCTGGGCTGTTTAGATATCAGTCAGACAGTCTAATGTCTCTTCAAGCCTCTGGGCTGGTTAGATATCAGTCAGACTGTCTCTTTAAGCCTCTGGGCTGGTTAGATATCAGTCAGACAATGTAATGTCTTTTCAAGCCTCTGGGCTGGTTAGATATCAGTCAGACAGTCTAATGTCTCTTCAAGCCTCTGGGCTGGTTAGATATCAGTCAGACAGTCTAATGTCTCTTCAAGTCTCTGGGCTGGTTAGATATCAGTCAGGAGGAGGCAGTGCAGGTCACACAGTCTAATGTCTCTTCAAGCCTCTGGGCTGGTTAGATATCAGTCAGACAGTCTAATGTCTCTTCAAGCCTCTGGGCTGGTTAGATATCAGTCAGACAGTCTAATGTCTCTTCAAGCCTCTGGGCTGGTTAGATATCAGTCAGACAGTCTAATGTCTCTTCAAGCCTCTGGGCTGGTTAGATATCAGTCAGACAGTCTAATGTCTCTTCAAGCCTCTGGGCTGGTTAGATATCAGTCAGACAGTCTAATGTCTCTTCAAGCCTCTGGGCTGGTTAGATATCAGTCAAACAGTCTAATGTCTCTTCAAGCCTCTGGGCTGGTTAGATATCAGTCAGACAGTCTAATGTCTCTTCAAGCCCCTGGGCTGTTTAGATATCAGTCAGACAGTCTAATGTCTCTTCAAGCCTCTGGGCTGGTTAGATATCAGTCAAACAGTCTAATGTCTCTTCAAGCCTCTTGGCTGGTTAGATATCAGTCAGACAGTCTAATGTCTCTTCAAGCCTCTGAGCTGGTTAGATATCAGTCAGACAGTCTAATGTCTCTTCAAGACTCTGGGCTAGTTAGATATCAGTCAGACAGTCTAATGTCTCTTCAAGCCTCTGAGCTGGTTAGATATCAGTCAGACAGTCTAATGTCTCTTCAAGCCTCTGACCTGGATAGATATCAGTCAGGAGGAGGCAGTGCAGGTCAGACAGTCTAATGTCTCTTCAAGCCTCTGGGCTGGTTAGATATCAGTCAGAAAGTCTAATGTCGCTTTAAGCCTCTAAGCTGGTTATTTATCAGTCAGGAGGAGGCAGTGCAGGTCAGACAGTCTAATGTCTCTTCAAGCCTCTGAGCTGATTAGATATCAATCAAACAGTCTAATGTCTCTTCAAGCCTCTGGGCTGGTTAGATATCTGTCAGACAGTCTAATGTCTCTGTAAGCCTCTGGGCTGGTTAGATATCAGTCAGTCTGTCTAATGTCTCTTCAAGCCTTTGGGCTGGTTATATATCAGTCAGGAGGAGGCAGTGCAGGTCAGACAGTCCAATGTCTCTTCAAGCCTCTGGGCTGGTTAGATATCAGTCAGGCAGTCTAATGTCTCTTCAAGCCTCTGAGCTGTTTAGATATCAGTCAGGAGGAGGCAGTGCAGGTCAGACAGTATAATGTCTCTTCAAGCCTCTGGGCTGTTTAGATATCAGTTAGACAGTCTAATGTCTCTTCAAGCCTCTGGGCTGGTTAGATATCAGTCAGACAGTCTAATGTCTCTTCAAGCCTCTGGGCTGGTTAGATATCAGTCACACAGTCTAATGTCTCTTCAAGCCTCTGGGCTGGTTAGATATCAGTCAGACAGTCTAATGTCTCTTCAAGCCTCTGGGCTGGTTAGATATCAGTCAGTCTAATGTATCTTCAAGCCTCTGGGCTGGTTAGATATCAGTCAGACAGTCTAATATCTCTTCAAGCCTCTAAGCTGATTAGATATCCGTCAGACTGTCTCTTTAAGCCTCTGGGCTGGTTAGATATCAGTCAGACAGTCTAATGTCTCTTCAAGCCTTTGGGCTTGTTAGATATCATTCAGACTGTCTCTTTAAGCCTCTAAGCTGGTTAGATATCAGTCAGACTGTCTCTTCAAGCCTCAAAGCTGATTAGATATCAGTCAGACTGTCTCTTTAAGCCTCTGGGCTGGTTAGATATCAGTCAGACTGTCTCTTTAAGCCTATGGTCTGGTTAGATATAAGTCAGGAGGAGGCAGTGCAGGTCAGACAGTCCAATGTCTCTTCAAGCCTCTGGGCTGGTTAGATATCAGTCAGTCTGTCTAATGTCTCTTCAAGCCTTTGGGCTGGTTAGATATCAGTCAGGAGGAGGCAGTGCAGGTCAGACAGTCCAATGTCTCTTCAAGCCTCTGGGCTGGTTAGATATCAGTCAGTCTGTCTAATGTCTCTTCAAGCCTTTGGGCTGGTTAGATATCAGTCAGGAGGAGGCAGTGCAGGTCAGACAGTCCAATGTCTCTTCAAGCCTCTGAGCTGGTTAGATATCAGTCAGACAGTCTAATGTCTCTTCAAGCCTCTGAGCTGGTTAGATATCAGTCAGACAGTCTAATGTCTCTTCAAGCCTCTGGGCTGGTTAGATATCAGTCAGACAGTCTAATGTCTCTTCAAGCCTCTGGGCTGGTTAGATATCAGTCAGACAGTCTAATGTCTCTTCAAGCCTCTGGGCTGGTTAGATATCAGTCAAACAGTCTAATGTCTCTTCAAGCCTCTGAGCTGGTTAGATATCAGTCAGACAGTCTAATGTCTCTTCAAGCCTCTGACCTGGATAGATATCAGTCAGGAGGAGGCAGTGCAGGTCAGACAGTCTAATGTCTCTTCAAGCCTCTGGGCTGGTTAGATATCAGTCAGAAAGTCTAATGTCGCTTTAAGCCTCTAAGCTGGTTATTTATCAGTCAGGAGGAGGCAGTGCAGGTCAGACAGTCTAATGTCTCTTCAAGCCTCTGAGCTGATTAGATATCAATCAAACAGTCTAATGTCTCTTCAAGCCTCTGGGCTGGTTAGATATCTGTCAGACAGTCTAATGTCTCTGTAAGCCTCTGGGCTGGTTAGATATCAGTCAGTCTGTCTAATGTCTCTTCAAGCCTTTGGGCTGGTTATATATCAGTCAGGAGGAGGCAGTGCAGGTCAGACAGTCCAATGTCTCTTCAAGCCTCTGGGCTGGTTAGATATCAGTCAGGCAGTCTAATGTCTCTTCAAGCCTCTGAGCTGTTTAGATATCAGTCAGGAGGAGGCAGTGCAGGTCAGACAGTATAATGTCTCTTCAAGCCTCTGGGCTGTTTAGATATCAGTTAGACAGTCTAATGTCTCTTCAAGCCTCTGGGCTGGTTAGATATCAGTCAGACAGTCTAATGTCTCTTCAAGCCTCTGGGCTGGTTAGATATCAGTCACACAGTCTAATGTCTCTTCAAGCCTCTGGGCTGGTTAGATATCAGTCAGACAGTCTAATGTCTCTTCAAGCCTCTGGGCTGGTTAGATATCAGTCAGTCTAATGTATCTTCAAGCCTCTGGGCTGGTTAGATATCAGTCAGACAGTCTAATATCTCTTCAAGCCTCTAAGCTGATTAGATATCCGTCAGACTGTCTCTTTAAGCCTCTGGGCTGGTTAGATATCAGTCAGACAGTCTAATGTCTCTTCAAGCCTTTGGGCTTGTTAGATATCATTCAGACTGTCTCTTTAAGCCTCTAAGCTGGTTAGATATCAGTCAGACTGTCTCTTCAAGCCTCAAAGCTGATTAGATATCAGTCAGACTGTCTCTTTAAGCCTCTGGGCTGGTTAGATATCAGTCAGACTGTCTCTTTAAGCCTATGGTCTGGTTAGATATAAGTCAGGAGGAGGCAGTGCAGGTCAGACAGTCCAATGTCTCTTCAAGCCTCTGGGCTGGTTAGATATCAGTCAGTCTGTCTAATGTCTCTTCAAGCCTTTGGGCTGGTTAGATATCAGTCAGGAGGAGGCAGTGCAGGTCAGACAGTCCAATGTCTCTTCAAGCCTCTGGGCTGGTTAGATATCAGTCAGTCTGTCTAATGTCTCTTCAAGCCTTTGGGCTGGTTAGATATCAGTCAGGAGGAGGCAGTGCAGGTCAGACAGTCCAATGTCTCTTCAAGCCTCTGAGCTGGTTAGATATCAGTCAGACAGTCTAATGTCTCTTCAAGCCTCTGAGCTGGTTAGATATCAGTCAGACAGTCTAATGTCTCTTCAAGCCTCTGGGCTGGTTAGATATCAGTCAGACAGTCTAATGTCTCTTCAAGCCTCTGGGCTGGTTAGATATCAGTCAGACAGTCTAATGTCTCTTCAAGCCTCTGGGCTGGTTAGATATCAGTCAGGAGGAGGCAGTGCAGGTCACACAGTCTAATGTCTCTTCAAGCCTCTGGGCTGGTTAGATATCAGTCAGACAGTCTAATGTCTCTTCAAGCCTCTGGGCTGGTTAGATATCAGTCAGACAGTCTAATGTCTCTTCAAGCCTCTGGGCTGGTTAGATATCAGTCAGACAGTCTAATGTCTCTTCAAGCCTCTGGGCTGGTTAGATATCAGTCAGACAGTCTAATGTCTCTTCAAGCCTCTGGGCTGGTTAGATATCAGTCAGACAGTCTAATGTCTCTTCAAGCCTCTGGGCTGGTTAGATATCAGTCAAACAGTCTAATGTCTCTTCAAGCCTCTGGGCTGGTTAGATATCAGTCAGACAGTCTAATGTCTCTTCAAGCCCCTGGGCTGTTTAGATATCAGTCAGACAGTCTAATGTCTCTTCAAGCCTCTGGGCTGGTTAGATATCAGTCAAACAGTCTAATGTCTCTTCAAGCCTCTTGGCTGGTTAGATATCAGTCAGACAGTCTAATGTCTCTTCAAGCCTCTGAGCTGGTTAGATATCAGTCAGACAGTCTAATGTCTCTTCAAGACTCTGGGCTAGTTAGATATCAGTCAGACAGTCTAATGTCTCTTCAAGCCTCTGAGCTGGTTAGATATCAGTCAGACAGTCTAATGTCTCTTCAAGCCTCTGACCTGGATAGATATCAGTCAGGAGGAGGCAGTGCAGGTCAGACAGTCTAATGTCTCTTCAAGCCTCTGGGCTGGTTAGATATCAGTCAGAAAGTCTAATGTCGCTTTAAGCCTCTAAGCTGGTTATTTATCAGTCAGGAGGAGGCAGTGCAGGTCAGACAGTCTAATGTCTCTTCAAGCCTCTGAGCTGATTAGATATCAATCAAACAGTCTAATGTCTCTTCAAGCCTCTGGGCTGGTTAGATATCTGTCAGACAGTCTAATGTCTCTGTAAGCCTCTGGGCTGGTTAGATATCAGTCAGTCTGTCTAATGTCTCTTCAAGCCTTTGGGCTGGTTATATATCAGTCAGGAGGAGGCAGTGCAGGTCAGACAGTCCAATGTCTCTTCAAGCCTCTGGGCTGGTTAGATATCAGTCAGGCAGTCTAATGTCTCTTCAAGCCTCTGAGCTGTTTAGATATCAGTCAGGAGGAGGCAGTGCAGGTCAGACAGTATAATGTCTCTTCAAGCCTCTGGGCTGGTTAGATATCAGTCACACAGTCTAATGTCTCTTCAAGCCTCTGGGCTGGTTAGATATCAGTCAGACAGTCTAATGTCTCTTCAAGCCTCTGGGCTGGTTAGATATCAGTCAGTCTAATGTATCTTCAAGCCTCTGGGCTGGTTAGATATCAGTCAGACAGTCTAATATCTCTTCAAGCCTCTAAGCTGATTAGATATCCGTCAGACTGTCTCTTTAAGCCTCTGGGCTGGTTAGATATCAGTCAGACAGTCTAATGTCTCTTCAAGCCTTTGGGCTTGTTAGATATCATTCAGACTGTCTCTTTAAGCCTCTAAGCTGGTTAGATATCAGTCAGACTGTCTCTTCAAGCCTCAAAGCTGATTAGATATCAGTCAGACTGTCTCTTTAAGCCTCTGGGCTGGTTAGATATCAGTCAGACTGTCTCTTTAAGCCTATGGTCTGGTTAGATATAAGTCAGGAGGAGGCAGTGCAGGTCAGACAGTCCAATGTCTCTTCAAGCCTCTGGGCTGGTTAGATATCAGTCAGTCTGTCTAATGTCTCTTCAAGCCTTTGGGCTGGTTAGATATCAGTCAGGAGGAGGCAGTGCAGGTCAGACAGTCCAATGTCTCTTCAAGCCTCTGGGCTGGTTAGATATCAGTCAGTCTGTCTAATGTCTCTTCAAGCCTTTGGGCTGGTTAGATATCAGTCAGGAGGAGGCAGTGCAGGTCAGACAGTCCAATGTCTCTTCAAGCCTCTGAGCTGGTTAGATATCAGTCAGACAGTCTAATGTCTCTTCAAGCCTCTGAGCTGGTTAGATATCAGTCAGACAGTCTAATGTCTCTTCAAGCCTCTGGGCTGGTTAGATATCAGTCAGACAGTCTAATGTCTCTTCAAGCCTCTGGGCTGGTTAGATATCAGTCAGACAGTCTAATGTCTCTTCAAGCCTCTGGGCTGGTTAGATATCAGTCAAACAGTCTAATGTCTCTTCAAGCCTCTGAGCTGGTTAGATATCAGTCAGACAGTCTAATGTCTCTTCAAGCCTCTGACCTGGATAGATATCAGTCAGGAGGAGGCAGTGCAGGTCAGACAGTCTAATGTCTCTTCAAGCCTCTGGGCTGGTTAGATATCAGTCAGAAAGTCTAATGTCGCTTTAAGCCTCTAAGCTGGTTATTTATCAGTCAGGAGGAGGCAGTGCAGGTCAGACAGTCTAATGTCTCTTCAAGCCTCTGAGCTGATTAGATATCAATCAAACAGTCTAATGTCTCTTCAAGCCTCTGGGCTGGTTAGATATCTGTCAGACAGTCTAATGTCTCTGTAAGCCTCTGGGCTGGTTAGATATCAGTCAGTCTGTCTAATGTCTCTTCAAGCCTTTGGGCTGGTTATATATCAGTCAGGAGGAGGCAGTGCAGGTCAGACAGTCCAATGTCTCTTCAAGCCTCTGGGCTGGTTAGATATCAGTCAGGCAGTCTAATGTCTCTTCAAGCCTCTGAGCTGTTTAGATATCAGTCAGGAGGAGGCAGTGCAGGTCAGACAGTATAATGTCTCTTCAAGCCTCTGGGCTGTTTAGATATCAGTTAGACAGTCTAATGTCTCTTCAAGCCTCTGGGCTGGTTAGATATCAGTCAGACAGTCTAATGTCTCTTCAAGCCTCTGGGCTGGTTAGATATCAGTCACACAGTCTAATGTCTCTTCAAGCCTCTGGGCTGGTTAGATATCAGTCAGACAGTCTAATGTCTCTTCAAGCCTCTGGGCTGGTTAGATATCAGTCAGTCTAATGTATCTTCAAGCCTCTGGGCTGGTTAGATATCAGTCAGACAGTCTAATATCTCTTCAAGCCTCTAAGCTGATTAGATATCCGTCAGACTGTCTCTTTAAGCCTCTGGGCTGGTTAGATATCAGTCAGACAGTCTAATGTCTCTTCAAGCCTTTGGGCTTGTTAGATATCATTCAGACTGTCTCTTTAAGCCTCTAAGCTGGTTAGATATCAGTCAGACTGTCTCTTCAAGCCTCAAAGCTGATTAGATATCAGTCAGACTGTCTCTTTAAGCCTCTGGGCTGGTTAGATATCAGTCAGACTGTCTCTTTAAGCCTATGGTCTGGTTAGATATAAGTCAGGAGGAGGCAGTGCAGGTCAGACAGTCCAATGTCTCTTCAAGCCTCTGGGCTGGTTAGATATCAGTCAGTCTGTCTAATGTCTCTTCAAGCCTTTGGGCTGGTTAGATATCAGTCAGGAGGAGGCAGTGCAGGTCAGACAGTCCAATGTCTCTTCAAGCCTCTGGGCTGGTTAGATATCAGTCAGTCTGTCTAATGTCTCTTCAAGCCTTTGGGCTGGTTAGATATCAGTCAGGAGGAGGCAGTGCAGGTCAGACAGTCCAATGTCTCTTCAAGCCTCTGAGCTGGTTAGATATCAGTCAGACAGTCTAATGTCTCTTCAAGCCTCTGAGCTGGTTAGATATCAGTCAGACAGTCTAATGTCTCTTCAAGCCTCTGGGCTGGTTAGATATCAGTCAGACAGTCTAATGTCTCTTCAAGCCTCTGGGCTGGTTAGATATCAGTCAGACAGTCTAATGTCTCTTCAAGCCTCTGGGCTGGTTAGATATCAGTCAGGAGGAGGCAGTGCAGGTCACACAGTCTAATGTCTCTTCAAGCCTCTGGGCTGGTTAGATATCAGTCAGACAGTCTAATGTCTCTTCAAGCCTCTGGGCTGGTTAGATATCAGTCAGACAGTCTAATGTCTCTTCAAGCCTCTGGGCTGGTTAGATATCAGTCAGACAGTCTAATGTCTCTTCAAGCCTCTGGGCTGGTTAGATATCAGTCAGACAGTCTAATGTCTCTTCAAGCCTCTGGGCTGGTTAGATATCAGTCAGACAGTCTAATGTCTCTTCAAGCCTCTGGGCTGGTTAGATATCAGTCAAACAGTCTAATGTCTCTTCAAGCCTCTGGGCTGGTTAGATATCAGTCAGACAGTCTAATGTCTCTTCAAGCCCCTGGGCTGTTTAGATATCAGTCAGACAGTCTAATGTCTCTTCAAGCCTCTGGGCTGGTTAGATATCAGTCAAACAGTCTAATGTCTCTTCAAGCCTCTTGGCTGGTTAGATATCAGTCAGACAGTCTAATGTCTCTTCAAGCCTCTGAGCTGGTTAGATATCAGTCAGACAGTCTAATGTCTCTTCAAGACTCTGGGCTAGTTAGATATCAGTCAGACAGTCTAATGTCTCTTCAAGCCTCTGAGCTGGTTAGATATCAGTCAGACAGTCTAATGTCTCTTCAAGCCTCTGACCTGGATAGATATCAGTCAGGAGGAGGCAGTGCAGGTCAGACAGTCTAATGTCTCTTCAAGCCTCTGGGCTGGTTAGATATCAGTCAGAAAGTCTAATGTCGCTTTAAGCCTCTAAGCTGGTTATTTATCAGTCAGGAGGAGGCAGTGCAGGTCAGACAGTCTAATGTCTCTTCAAGCCTCTGAGCTGATTAGATATCAATCAAACAGTCTAATGTCTCTTCAAGCCTCTGGGCTGGTTAGATATCTGTCAGACAGTCTAATGTCTCTGTAAGCCTCTGGGCTGGTTAGATATCAGTCAGTCTGTCTAATGTCTCTTCAAGCCTTTGGGCTGGTTATATATCAGTCAGGAGGAGGCAGTGCAGGTCAGACAGTCCAATGTCTCTTCAAGCCTCTGGGCTGGTTAGATATCAGTCAGGCAGTCTAATGTCTCTTCAAGCCTCTGAGCTGTTTAGATATCAGTCAGGAGGAGGCAGTGCAGGTCAGACAGTATAATGTCTCTTCAAGCCTCTGGGCTGTTTAGATATCAGTTAGACAGTCTAATGTCTCTTCAAGCCTCTGGGCTGGTTAGATATCAGTCAGACAGTCTAATGTCTCTTCAAGCCTCTGGGCTGGTTAGATATCAGTCACACAGTCTAATGTCTCTTCAAGCCTCTGGGCTGGTTAGATATCAGTCAGACAGTCTAATGTCTCTTCAAGCCTCTGGGCTGGTTAGATATCAGTCAGTCTAATGTATCTTCAAGCCTCTGGGCTGGTTAGATATCAGTCAGACAGTCTAATATCTCTTCAAGCCTCTAAGCTGATTAGATATCCGTCAGACTGTCTCTTTAAGCCTCTGGGCTGGTTAGATATCAGTCAGACAGTCTAATGTCTCTTCAAGCCTTTGGGCTTGTTAGATATCATTCAGACTGTCTCTTTAAGCCTCTAAGCTGGTTAGATATCAGTCAGACTGTCTCTTCAAGCCTCAAAGCTGATTAGATATCAGTCAGACTGTCTCTTTAAGCCTCTGGGCTGGTTAGATATCAGTCAGACTGTCTCTTTAAGCCTATGGTCTGGTTAGATATAAGTCAGGAGGAGGCAGTGCAGGTCAGACAGTCCAATGTCTCTTCAAGCCTCTGGGCTGGTTAGATATCAGTCAGTCTGTCTAATGTCTCTTCAAGCCTTTGGGCTGGTTAGATATCAGTCAGGAGGAGGCAGTGCAGGTCAGACAGTCCAATGTCTCTTCAAGCCTCTGGGCTGGTTAGATATCAGTCAGTCTGTCTAATGTCTCTTCAAGCCTTTGGGCTGGTTAGATATCAGTCAGGAGGAGGCAGTGCAGGTCAGACAGTCCAATGTCTCTTCAAGCCTCTGAGCTGGTTAGATATCAGTCAGACAGTCTAATGTCTCTTCAAGCCTCTGAGCTGGTTAGATATCAGTCAGACAGTCTAATGTCTCTTCAAGCCTCTGGGCTGGTTAGATATCAGTCAGACAGTCTAATGTCTCTTCAAGCCTCTGGGCTGGTTAGATATCAGTCAGACAGTCTAATGTCTCTTCAAGCCTCTGGGCTGATTAGATATCAGTCAGACAGTCTAATATCTCTTCAAGCCTCTAAGCTGATTAGATATCCGTCAGACTGTCTCTTTAAGCCTCTGGGCTGGTTAGATATCAGTCAGACAGTCGAATGTCTCTTCAAGCCTTTGGGCTTGTTAGATATCATTCAGACTGTCTCTTTAAGCCTCTAAGCTGGTTAGATATCAGTCAGACTGTCTCTTCAAGCCTCAAAGCTGATTAGATATCAGTCAGACTGTCTCTTTAAGCCTCTGGGCTGGTTAGATATCAGTCAGACTGTCTCTTTAAGCCTATGGTCTGGTTAGATATAAGTCAGGAGGAGGCAGTGCAGGTCAGACAGTCTAATGTCTCTGTAAGCCTCTGGGCTGGTTAGATATCAGTCAGTCTGTCTAATGTCTCTTCAAGCATTTGGGCTGGTTAGATATGAGTCAGGAGGAGGCAGTGCAGGTCAGACAGTCCAATGTCTCTTCAAGCCTCTGAGCTGGTTAGATATCAGTCAGACAGTCTAATGTCTCTTCAAGCCTCTGGGCTGGTTAGATATCAGTCAGACAGTCTAATGTCTCTTCAAGCCTCTGGGCTGTTTAGATATCAGTCAGACAGTCTAATGTCTTTTCAAGCCTCTGGGCTGGTTAGATATCAGTCAGACTGTCTCTTTAAGCCTCTGGGCTGGTTAGATATCAGTCAGACAATGTAATGTCTTTTCAAGCCTCTGGGCTGGTTAGATATCAGTCAGACAGTCTAATGTCTCTTCAAGCCTCTGGGCTGGTTAGATATCAGTCAGACAGTCTAATGTCTCTTCAAGTCTCTGGGCTGGTTAGATATCTGTCAGACAGTCTAATGTCTCTGTAAGCCTCTGGGCTAGTTAGATATCAGTCAGTCTGTCTAATGTCTCTTCAAGCCTTTGGGCTGGATATATATCAGTCAGGAGGAGGCAGTGCAGGTCAGACAGTCCAATGTCTCTTCAAGCCTCTGGGCTGGTTAGATATCAGTCAGACAGTCTAATGTCTCTTCAAGCCTCTGAGCTGTTTAGATATCAGTCAGGAGGAGGCAGTGCAGGTCAGACAGTATAATGTCTCTTCAAGCCTCTGGGCTGTTTAGATATCAGTTAGACAGTCTAATGTCTCTTCAAGCCTCTGGGCTGGTTAGATATCAGTCAGACAGTCTAATGTCTCTTCAAGCCTCTGGGCTGGTTAGATATCAGTCACACAGTCTAATGTCTCTTCAAGCCTCTGGGCTGGTTAGATATCAGTCAGACAGTCTAATGTCTCTTCAAGCCTCTGGGCTGGTTAGATATCAGTCAGTCTAATGTCTCTTCAAGCCTCTGGGCTGGTTAGATATCAGTCAGACAGTCTAATATCTCTTCAAGCCTCTAAGCTGATTAGATATCCGTCAGACTGTCTCTTTAAGCCTCTGGGCTGGTTAGATATCAGTCAGACTGTCTCTTCAAGCCTTTGGGCTGGTTAGATATCAGTCAGGAGGAGGCAGTGCAGGTCAGACAGTCCAATGTCTCTTCAAGCCTCTGGGCTGGTTAGATATCAGTCAGTCTGTCTAATGTCTCTTCAAGCCTTTGGGCTGGTTAGATATCAGTCAGGCGGAGGCAGTGCAGGTCAGACAGTCCAATGTCTCTTCAAGCCTCTGAGCTGGTTAGATATCAGTCAAACAGTCTAATGTCTCTTCAAGCCTCTGAGCTGGTTAGATATCAGTCAGACAGTCTAATGTCTCTTCAAGCCTCTGGGCTGGTTAGATATCAGTCAGACAGTCTAATGTCTCTTCAAGCCTCTGGGCTGGTTAGATATCAGTCAGACAGTCTAATGTCTCTTCAAGCCTCTGGGCTGGTTAGATATCAGTCAGACAGTCTAATGTCTCTTCAAGCCTCTGGGCTGGTTAGATATCAGTCAGACAGTCTAATGTCTCTTCAAGCCTCTGGGCTGATTAGATATCAGTCAGACAGTCTAATATCTCTTCAAGCCTCTAAGCTGATTAGATATCCGTCAGACTGTCTCTTTAAGCCTCTGGGCTGGTTAGATATCAGTCAGACAGTCGAATGTCTCTTCAAGCCTTTGGGCTTGTTAGATATCATTCAGACTGTCTCTTTAAGCCTCTAAGCTGGTTAGATATCAGTCAGACTGTCTCTTCAAGCCTCAAAGCTGATTAGATATCAGTCAGACTGTCTCTTTAAGCCTCTGGGCTGGTTAGATATCAGTCAGACTGTCTCTTTAAGCCTATGGTCTGGTTAGATATAAGTCAGGAGGAGGCAGTGCAGGTCAGACAGTCTAATGTCTCTGTAAGCCTCTGGGCTGGTTAGATATCAGTCAGTCTGTCTAATGTCTCTTCAAGCATTTGGGCTGGTTAGATATGAGTCAGGAGGAGGCAGTGCAGGTCAGACAGTCCAATGTCTCTTCAAGCCTCTGAGCTGGTTAGATATCAGTCAGACAGTCTAATGTCTCTTAAAGCCTCTGGGCTGGTTAGATATCAGTCAGACAGTCTAATGTCTCTTCAAGCCTCTGGGCTGGTTAGATATCAGTCAGACAGTCTAATGTCTCTTCAAGCCTCTGGGCTGTTTAGATATCAGTCAGACAGTCTAATGTCTCTTCAAGCCTCTGGGCTGGTTAGATATCAGTCAGACAGTCTAATGTCTCTTCAAGCCTCTGGGCTGGTTAGATATCAGTCAGACTGTCTCTTTAAGCCTCTGGGCTGGTTAGATATCAGTCAGACAATGTAATGTCTTTTCAAGCCTCTGGGCTGGTTAGATATCAGTCAGACAGTCTAATGTCTCTTCAAGCCTCTGGGCTGGTTAGATATCAGTCAGACAGTCTAATGTCTCTTCAAGTCTCTGGGCTGGTTAGATATCAGTCAGACAGTCTAATGTCTCTTCAAGCCTCTGGGCTGGTTAGATATCAGTCAAACAGTCTAATGTCTCTTCAAGCCTCTTGGCTGGTTAGATATCAGTCAGACAGTCTAATGTCTCTTCAAGACTCTGGGCTGGTTAGATATCAGTCAGACAGTCTAATGTCTCTTCAAGCCTCTGGGCTGGTTAGATATCAGTCAGACAGTCTAATGTCTCTTCAAGCCTCTGGGCTGATTAGATATCAGTCAGACAGTCTAATATCTCTTCAAGCCTCTAAGCTGATTAGATATCCGTCAGACTGTCTCTTTAAGCCTCTGGGCTGGTTAGATATCAGTCAGACAGTCGAATGTCTCTTCAAGCCTTTGGGCTTGTTAGATATCATTCAGACTGTCTCTTTAAGCCTCTAAGCTGGTTAGATATCAGTCAGACTGTCTCTTCAAGCCTCAAAGCTGATTAGATATCAGTCAGACTGTCTCTTTAAGCCTCTGGGCTGGTTAGATATCAGTCAGACTGTCTCTTTAAGCCTATGGTCTGGTTAGATATAAGTCAGGAGGAGGCAGTGCAGGTCAGACAGTCTAATGTCTCTGTAAGCCTCTGGGCTGGTTAGATATCAGTCAGTCTGTCTAATGTCTCTTCAAGCATTTGGGCTGGTTAGATATGAGTCAGGAGGAGGCAGTGCAGGTCAGACAGTCCAATGTCTCTTCAAGCCTCTGAGCTGGTTAGATATCAGTCAGACAGTCTAATGTCTCTTCAAGCCTCTGGGCTGGTTAGATATCAGTCAGACAGTCTAATGTCTCTTCAAGCCTCTGGGCTGGTTAGATATCAGTCAGACAGTCTAATGTCTCTTCAAGCCTCTGGGCTGTTTAGATATCAGTCAGACAGTCTAATGTCTCTTCAAGCCTCTGGGCTGGTTAGATATCAGTCAGACAGTCTAATGTCTCTTCAAGCCTCTGGGCTGGTTAGATATCAGTCAGACTGTCTCTTTAAGCCTCTGGGCTGGTTAGATATCAGTCAGACAATGTAATGTCTTTTCAAGCCTCTGGGCTGGTTAGATATCAGTCAGACAGTCTAATGTCTCTTCAAGCCTCTGGGCTGGTTAGATATCAGTCAGACAGTCTAATGTCTCTTCAAGTCTCTGGGCTGGTTAGATATCAGTCAGACAGTCTAATGTCTCTTCAAGCCTCTGGGCTGGTTAGATATCAGTCAAACAGTCTAATGTCTCTTCAAGCCTCTTGGCTGGTTAGATATCAGTCAGACAGTCTAATGTCTCTTCAAGCCTCTGAGCTGGTTAGATATCAGTCAGACAGTCTAATGTCTCTTCAAGACTCTGGGCTGGTTAGATATCAGTCAGACAGTCTAATGTCTCTTCAAGCCTCTGAGCTGGTTAGATATCAGTCAGACAGTCTAATGTCTCTTCAAGCCTCTGAGCTGGTTAGATATCAGTCAGGAGGAGGCAGTGCAGGTCAGACAGTCTAATGTCTCTTCAAGCCTCTGGGCTGGTTAGATATCAGTCAGAAAGTCTAATGTCGCTTTAAGCCTCTAAGCTGGTTATTTATCAGTCAGGAGGAGGCAGTGCAGGTCAGACAGTCGAATGTCTCTTCAAGCCTCTGAGCTGATTAGATATCAATCAAACAGTCTAATGTCTCTTCAAGCCTCTGGCCTGGTTAGATATCTGTCAGACAGTCTAATGTCTCTGTAAGCCTCTGGGCTGGTTAGATATCAGTCAGTCTGTCTAATGTCTCTTCAAGCCTTTGGGCTGGTTATATATCAGTCAGGAGGAGGCAGTGCAGGTCAGACAGTCCAATGTCTCTTCAAGCCTCTGGGCTGGTTAGATATCAGTCAGACAGTCTAATGTCTCTTCAAGCCTCTGAGCTGTTTAGATATCAGTCAGGAGGAGGCAGTGCAGGTCAGACAGTCCAATGTCTCTTCAAGCCTCAGGGCTGGTTAGATATCAGTCAGACAGTCTAATGTCTCTTCAAGCCTCTGGGCTGTTTAGATATCAGTTAGACAGTCTAATGTCTCTTCAAGCCTCTGGGCTGGTTAGATATCAGTCACACAGTCTAATGTCTCTTCAAGCCTCTGGGCTGGTTAGATATCAGTCAGACAGTCTAATGTCTCTTCAAGCCTCTGGGCTGGTTAGATATCAGTCAGACAGTCTAATGTCTCTTCAAGCCTCTGGGCTGGTTAGATATCAGTCAGTCTAATGTCTCTTCAAGCCTCTGGGCTGGTTAGATATCAGTCAGACAGTCTAATATCTCTTCAAGCCTCTAAGCTGATTAGATATCCGTCAGACTGTCTCTTTAAGCCTCTGGGCTGGTTAGATATCAGTCAGACAGTCTAATGTCTCTTCAAGCCTTTGGGCTTGTTAGATATCATTCAGACTGTCTCTTTAAGCCTCTAAACTGGTTAGATATCAGTCAGACTGTCTCTTCAAGCCTCAAAGCTGATTAGATATCAGTCAGACTGTCTCTTTAAGCCTCTGGGCTGGTTAGATATCAGTCAGACTGTCTCTTTATGCCTATGGTCTGGTTAGATATAAGTCAGGAGGAGGCAGTGCAGGTCAGACAGTCTAATGTCTCTGTAAGCCTCTGGGCTGGTTAGATATCAGTCAGTCTGTCTAATGTCTCTTCAAGCCTCTGGGCTGGTTAGATATCAGTCAGACAGTCTAATGTCTCTTCAGGCCTCTGGGCTGGTTAGATATCAGTCAGACAGTATAATGTCTCTTCAAGCCTCTGGGCTGGTTAGATATCAGTCAGACAGTCTAATGTCTCTTCAAGCCTCTGGGCTGGTTAGATATCAGTCAGACAGTCCAATGTCTCTTCAAGCCTCTGGGCTGGTTAGATATCAGTCAGACAGTCTAATGTCTCTTCAAGCCTCTAGCTGGTTAGATATCAGTCAGACAGTCTAATGTCTCTTCAAGCCTCTGGGCTGGTTAGATATCAGTCAGACAGTCTAATGTCTCTTCAAGCCTCTGGGCTGGTTAGATATCAGTCAGACAGTCTAATGTCTCTTCAAGCCTCTGGGCTGGTTAGATATCAGTCAGGAGGAGGCAGTGCAGGTCAGACAGTCCAATGTCTCTTCAAGCCTCTGGGCTGGTTAGATAACAGTCAGTCTGTCTAATGTCTCTTCAAGCCTTTGGGCTGGTTAGATATCAGTCAGGAGGAGGCAGTGCAGGTCAGACAGTCCAATGTCTCTTCAAGCCTCTGAGCTGGTTAGATATCAGTCAGACAGTCTAATGTCTCTTCAAGCCTCTGGGCTGGTTAGATATCAGTCAGACAGTCTAATGTCTCTTCAAGCCTCTGGGGTGGTTAGATATCAGTCAGACAGTCTAATGTCTCTTCAAGCCTCTGGGCTGGTTAGATATCAGTCAGACAGTCTAATGTCTCTTCAAGCCTCTGGGCTGGTTAGATATCAGTCAGACAGTCTAATGTCTCTTCAAGCCTCTGGGCTGGTTAGATATCAGTCAGACAGTCTAATGTCTCTTCAAGCCTCTGGGCTGGTTAGATATCAGTCAGACAGTCTAATATCTCTTCAAGCCTCTAAGCTGATTAGATATCCGTCAGACTGTCTCTTTAAGCCTCTGGGCTGGTTAGATATCAGTCAGACAGTCGAATGTCTCTTCAAGCCTTTGGGCTTGTTAGATATCATTCAGACTGTCTCTTTAAGCCTCTAAGCTGGTTAGATATCAGTCAGACTGTCTCTTCAAGCCTCAAAGCTGATTAGATATCAGTCAGACTGTCTCTTTAAGCCTCTGGGCTGGTTAGATATCAGTCAGACTGTCTCTTTAAGCCTATGGTCTGGTTAGATATAAGTCAGGAGGAGGCAGTGCAGGTCAGACAGTCTAATGTCTCTGTAAGCCTCTGGGCTGGTTAGATATCAGTCAGTCTGTCTAATGTCTCTTCAAGCATTTGGGCTGGTTAGATATGAGTCAGGAGGAGGCAGTGCTGGTCAGACAGTCCAATGTCTCTTCAAGCCTCTGAGCTGGTTAGATATCAGTCAGACAGTCTAATGTCTCTTCAAGCCTCTGGGCTGGTTAGATATCAGTCAGACAGTCTAATGTCTCTTCAAGCCTCTGGGCTGATTAGATATCAGTCAGACAGTCTAATGTCTCTTCAAGCCTCTGGGCTGTTTAGATATCAGTCAGACAGTCTAATGTCTCTTCAAGCCTCTGGGCTGGTTAGATATCAGTCAGACAGTCTAATGTCTCTTCAAGCCTCTGGGCTGGTTAGATATCATTCAGACTGTCTCTTTAAGCCTCTGGGCTGGTTAGATATCAGTCAGACAATGTAATGTCTTTTCAAGCCTCTGGGCTGGTTAGATATCAGTCAAACAGTCTAATGTCTCTTCAAGACTCTGGGCTGGTTAGATATCAGTCAGACAGTCTAATGTCTCTTCAAGCCTCTGAGCTGGTTAGATATCAGTCAGACAGTCTAATGTCTCTTCAAGCCTCTGAGCTGGTTAGATATCAGTCAGGAGGAGGCAGTGCAGGTCAGACAGTCTAATGTCTCTTCAAGCCTCTGGGCTGGTTAGATATCAGTCAGAAAGTCTAATGTCGCTTTAAGCCTCTAAGCTGGTTATTTATCAGTCAGGAGGAGGCAGTGCAGGTCAGACAGTCTAATGTCTCTTCAAGCCTCTGAGCTGATTAGATATCAATCAAACAGTCTAATGTCTCTTCAAGCCTCTGGGCTGGTTAGATATCTGTCAGACAGTCTAATGTCTCTGTAAGCCTCTGGGCTGGTTAGATATCAGTCAGTCTGTCTAATGTCTCTTCAAGCCTTTGGGCTGGTTATATATCAGTCAGGAGGAGGCAGTGCAGGTCAGACAGTCCAATGTCTCTTCAAGCCTCTGGGCTGGTTAGATATCAGTCAGACAGTCGAATGTCTCTTCAAGCCTCTGAGCTGTTTAGATATCAGTCAGGAGGAGGCAGTGCAGGTCAGACAGTCCAATGTCTCTTCAAGCCTCAGGGCTGGTTAGATATCAGTCAGACAGTCTAATGTCTCTTCAAGCCTCTGGGCTGTTTAGATATCAGTTAGACAGTCTAATGTCTCTTCAAGCCTCTGGGCTGGTTAGATATCAGTCAGACAGTCTAATGTCTCTTCAAGCCTCTGGGCTGGTTAGATATCTGTCAGACAGTCTAATGTCTCTGTAAGCCTCTGGGCTGGTTAGATATCAGTCAGTCTGTCTAATGTCTCTTCAAGCCTTTGGGCTGGTTATATATCAGTCAGGAGGAGGCAGTGCAGGTCAGACAGTCCAATGTCTCTTCAAGCCTCTGGGCTGGTTAGATATCAGTCAGACAGTCTAATGTCTCTTCAAGCCTCTGAGCTGTTTAGATATCAGTCAGGAGGAGGCAGTGCAGGTCAGACAGTCCAATGTCTCTTCAAGCCTCAGGGCTGGTTAGATATCAGTCAGACAGTCCAATGTCTCTTCAAGCCTCTGGGCTGTTTAGATATCAGTTAGACAGTCTAATGTCTCTTCAAGCCTCTGGGCTGGTTAGATATCAGTCAGACAGTCTAATGTCTCTTCAAGCCTCTGGGCTGGTTAGATATCAGTCACACAGTCTAATGTCTCTTCAAGCCTCTGGGCTGGTTAGATATCAGTCAGACAGTCTAATGTCTCTTCAAGCCTCTGGGCTGGTTAGATATCAGTCAGACAGTCTAATGTCTCTTCAAGCCTCTGGGCTGGTTAGATATCAGTCAGTCTAATGTCTCTTCAAGCCTCTGGGCTGGTTAGATATCAGTCAGACAGTCTAATATCTCTTCAAGCCTCTAAGCTGATTAGATATCCGTCAGACTGTCTCTTTAAGCCTCTGGGCTGGTTAGATATCAGTCAGACAGTCTAATGACTCTTCAAGCCTTTGGGCTTGTTAGATATCATTCAGACTGTCTCTTTAAGCCTCTAAGCTGGTTAGGTATCAGTCAGACTGTCTCTTCAAGCCTCAAAGCTGATTAGATATCAGTCAGACTGTCTCTTTAAGCCTCTGGGCTGGTTAGATATCAGTCAGACTGTCTCTTTAAGCCTATGGTCTGGTTAGATATAAGTCAGGAGGAGGCAGTGCAGGTCAGACAGTCTAATGTCTCTGTAAGCCTCTGGGCTGGTTAGATATCAGTCAGTCTGTCTAATGTATCTTCAAGCATTTGGGCTGGTTAGATATGAGTCAGGAGGAGGCAGTGCTGGTCAGACAGTCCAATGTCTCTTCAAGCCTCTGAGCTGGTTAGATATCAGTCAGACAGTCTAATGTCTCTTCAAGCCTCTGGGCTGGTTAGATATCAGTCAGACAGTCTAATGTCTCTTCAAGCCTCTGGGCTGGTTAGATATCAGTCAGACAGTCTAATGTCTCTTCAAGCCTCTGGGCTGTTTAGATATCAGTCAGACAGTCTAATGTCTCTTCAAGCCTCTGGGCTGGTTAGATATCAGTCAGACAGTCTAATGTCTCTTCAAGCCTATGGGCTGGTTAGATATCAGTCAGACTGTCTCTTTAAGCCTCTGGGCTGGTTAGATATCAGTCAGACGATGTAATGTCTTTTCAAGCCTCTGGGCTGGTTAGATATCAGTCAGACAGTCTAATGTCTCTTCAAGCCTCTGGGCTTGTTAGATATCAGTCAGACAGTCTAATGTCTCTTCAAGTCTCTGGGCTGGTTAGATATCAGTCAGACAGTCTAATGTCTCTTCAAGCCTCTGGGCTGGTTAGATATCAGTCAAACAGTCTAATGTCTCTTCAAGCCTCTTGGCTGGTTAGATATCAGTCAGACAGTCTAATGTCTCGTCAAGCCTCTGAGCTGGTTAGATATCAGTCAGACAGTCTAATGTCTCTTCAAGACTCTGGGCTGGTTAGATATCAGTCAGACAGTCTAATGTCTCTTCAAGCCTCTGAGCTGGTTAGATATCATTTAGGAGGAGGCAGTGCAGGTCAGACAGTCTAATGTCTCTTCAAGCCTCTGGGCTGGTTAGATATCAGTCAGAAAGTCTAATGTCGCTTTAAGCCTCTAAGCTGGTTATTTATCAGTCAGGAGGAGGCAGTGCAGGTCAGACAGTCTAATGTCTCTTCAAGCCTCTGAGCTGATTAGATATCAATCAAACAGTCTAATGTCTCTTCAAGCCTCTGGGCTGGTTAGATATCTGTCAGACAGTCTAATGTCTCTGTAAGCCTCTGGGCTGGTTAGATATCAGTCAGACAGTCTAATGTCTCTTCAAGCCTTTGGGCTGGTTATATATCAGTCAGGAGGAGGCAGTGCAGGTCAGACAGTCCAATGTCTCTTCAAGCCTCTGGGCTGGTTAGATATCAGTCAGACAGTCTAATGTCTCTTCAAGCCTCTGAGCTGTTTAGATATCAGTCAGGAGGAGGCAGTGCAGGTCAGACAGTCCAATGTCTCTTCAAGCCTCAGGGCTGGTTAGATATCAGTCAGACAGTCTAATGTCTCTTCAAGCCTCTGGGCTGTTTAGATATCAGTTAGACAGTCTAATGTCTCTTCAAGCCTCTGGGCTGGTTAGATATCAGTTAGACAGTCTAATGTCTCTTCAAGCCTCTGGGCTGGTTAGATATCAGTCACACAGTCTAATGTCTCTTCAAGCCTCTGGGCTGGTTAGATATCAGTCAGACAGTCTAATGTCTCTTCAAGCCTCTGGGCTGGTTAGATATCAGTCAGACAGTCTAATGTCTCTTCAAGCCTCTGGGCTGGTTAGATATCAGTCAGTCTAATGTCTCTTCAAGCCTCTGGGCTGGTTAGATATCAGTCAGACAGTCCAATATCTCTTCAAGCCTCTAAGCTGATTAGATATCCGTCAGACTGTCTCTTTAAGCCTCTGGGCTGGTTAGATATCAGTCAGACAGTCTAATGACTCTTCAAGCCTTTGGGCTTGTTAGATACCATTCAGACTGTCTCTTTAAGCCTCTAAGCTGGTTAGATATCAGTCAGACTGTCTCTTCAAGCCTCAAAGCTGATTAGATATCAGTCAGACTGTCTCTTTAAGCCTCTGGGCTGGTTAGATATCAGTCAGACTGTCTCTTTAAGTCTATGGTCTGGTTAGATATAAGTCAGGAGGAGGCAGTGCAGGTCAGACAGTCCAATGTCTCTTCAAGCCTCTGGGCTGGTTAGATATCAGTCAGTCTGTCTAATGTCTCTTAAATCCTCTGAGCTGTTTAGATATCAGTCAGGAGGAGGCAGTGCAGGTCAGACAGTCCAATGTCTCTTCAAGCCTCAGGGCTGGTTAGATATCAGTCAGACAGTCTAATATCTCTTCAAGCCTCTAAGCTGATTAGATATCCGTCAGACTGTCTCTTCAAGCCTCTGGGCTGGTTAGATATCAGTCACACAGTCTAATGTCTCTTCAAGCCTCTGGGCTGGTTAGATATCAGTCAGACAGTCTAATGTCTCTTCAAGCCTCTGGGCTGGTTAGATATCAGTCAGACAGTCTAATGTCTCTTCAAGCCTCTGGGCTGGTTAGATATCAGTCAGTCTAATGTCTCTTCAAGCCTCTGGGCTGGTTAGATATCAGTCAGACAGTCTAATATCTCTTCAAGCCTCTAGCTGATTAGATATCCGTCAGACTGTCTCTTTAAGCCTCTGGGCTGGTTAGATATCAGTCAGACAGTCTAATGTCTCTTCAAGCCTTTGGGCTTGTTAGATATCAGTTAGACAGTCTAATGTCTCTTCAAGCCTCTGGGCTGGTTAGATATCAGTCAGACAGTCTAATGTCTCTTCAAGCCTCTGGGCTGGTTAGATATCAGTCAGACAGTCTAATGTCTCTTCAGGCCTCTGGGCTGGTTAGATATCAGTCAGACAGTATAATGTCTCTTCAAGCCTCTGGGCTGGTTAGATATCAGTCAGACAGTCTAATGTCTCTTCAAGCCTCTGGGCTGGTTAGATATCAGTCAGACAGTCTAATGTCTCTTCAAGCCTCTGGGCTGGTTAGATATAAGTCAGGAGGAGGCAGTGCAGGTCAGACAGTCTAATGTCTCTGTAAGCCTCTGGGCTGGTTAGATATCAGTCAGTCTGTCTAATGTCTCTTCAAGCCTCTGGGCTGGTTAGATATCAGTCAGACAGTCTAATGTCTCTTCAGGCCTCTGGGCTGGTTAGATATCAGTCAGACAGTATAATGTCTCTTCAAGCCTCTGGGCTGGTTAGATATCAGTCAGACAGTCTAATGTCTCTTCAAGCCTCTGGGCTGGTTAGATATCAGTCAGACAGTCTAATGTCTCTTCAAGCCTCTGGGCTGGTTAGATATCAGTCAGACAGTCTAATGTCTCTTCAAGCCTCTGGGCTGGTTAGATATCAGTCAGACAGTCTAATGTCTCTTCAAGCCTCTGGGCTGGTTAGATATCAGTCAGACAGTCTAATGTCTCTTCAAGCCTCTGGGCTGGTTAGATATCAGTCAGGAGGAGGCAGTGCAGGTCAGACAGTCCAATGTCTCTTCAAGCCTCTGGGCTGGTTAGATAACAGTCAGTCTGTCTAATGTCTCTTCAAGCCTTTGGGCTGGTTAGATATCAGTCAGGAGGAGGCAGTGCAGGTCAGACAGTCCAATGTCTCTTCAAGCCTCTGAGCTGGTTAGATATCAGTCAGACAGTCTAATGTCTCTTCAAGCCTCTGAGCTGGTTAGATATCAGTCAGACAGTCTAATGTCTCTTCAAGCCTCTGGGGTGGTTAGATATCAGTCAGACAGTCTAATGTCTCTTCAAGCCTCTGGGCTGGTTAGATATCAGTCAGACAGTCTAATGTCTCTTCAAGCCTCTGGGCTGGTTAGATATCAGTCAGACAGTCTAATGTCTCTTCAAGCCTCTGGGCTGGTTAGATATCAGTCAGTCTAATGTCTCTTCAAGCCTCTGGGCTGGTTAGATATCAGTCAGACAGTCTAATATCTCTTCAAGCCTCTAAGCTGATTAGATATCCGTCAGACTGTCTCTTTAAGCCTCTGGGCTGGTTAGATATCAGTCAGACAGTCTAATGTCTCTTCAAGCCTTTGGGCTTGTTAGATATCATTCAGACTGTCTCTTTAAGCCTCTGGGCTGGTTAGATATCAGTCAGACTGTCTCTTTATGCCTATGGTCTGGTTAGATATAAGTCAGGAGGAGGCAGTGCAGGTCAGACAGTCTAATGTCTCTGTAAGCCTCTGGGCTGGTTAGATATCAGTCAGTCTGTCTAATGTCTCTTCAAGCCTCTGGGCTGGTTAGATATCAGTCAGACAGTCTAATGTCTCTTCAGGCCTCTGGGCTGGTTAGATATCAGTCAGACAGTATAATGTCTCTTCAAGCCTCTGGGCTGGTTAGATATCAGTCAGACAGTCTAATGTCTCTTCAAGCCTCTGGGCTGGTTAGATATCAGTCAGACAGTCTAATGTCTCTTCAAGCCTCTGGGCTGGTTAGATATCAGTCAGACAGTCTAATGTCTCTTCAAGCCTCTGGGCTGGTTAGATATCAGTCAGACAGTCTAATGTCTCTTCAAGCCTCTGGGCTGGTTAGATATCAGTCAGACAGTCTAATGTCTCTTCAAGCCTCTGGGCTGGTTAGATATCAGTCAGGAGGAGGCATTGCAGGTCAGACAGTCCACTGTCTCTTCAAGCCTCTGGGCTGGTTAGATAACAGTCAGTCTGTCTAATGTCTCTTCAAGCCTTTGGGCTGGTTAGATATCAGTCAGGAGGAGGCAGTGCAGGTCAGACAGTCCAATGTCTCTTCAAGCCTCTGAGCTGGTTAGATATCAGTCAGACAGTCTAATGTCTCTTCAAGCCTCTGAGCTGGTTAGATATCAGTCAGACAGTCTAATGTCTCTTCAAGCCTCTGGGGTGGTTAGATATCAGTCAGACAGTCTAATGTCTCTTCAAGCCTCTGGGCTGGTTAGATATCAGTCAGACAGTCTAATGTCTCTTCAAGCCTCTGGGCTGGTTAGATATCAGTCAGACAGTCTAATGTCTCTTCAAGCCTCTGGGCTGGTTAGATATCAGTCAGACAGTCTAATGTCTCTTCAAGCCTCTGGGCTGGTTAGATATCAGTCAGACAGTCTAATATCTCTTCAAGCCTCTAAGCTGATTAGATATCCGTCAGACTGTCTCTTTAAGCCTCTGGGCTGGTTAGATATCAGTCAGACAGTCGAATGTCTCTTCAAGCCTTTGGGCTTGTTAGATATCATTCAGACTGTCTCTTTAAGCCTCTAAGCTGGTTAGATATCAGTCAGACTGTCTCTTCAAGCCTCAAAGCTGATTAGATATCAGTCAGACTGTCTCTTTAAGCCTCTGGGCTGGTTAGATATCAGTCAGACTGTCTCTTTAAGCCTATGGTCTGGTTAGATATAAGTCAGGAGGAGGCAGTGCAGGTCAGACAGTCTAATGTCTCTGTAAGCCTCTGGGCTGGTTAGATATCAGTCAGTATGTCTAATGTCTCTTCAAGCATTTGGGCTGGTTAGATATGAGTCAGGAGGAGGCAGTGCTGGTCAGACAGTCCAATGTCTCTTCAAGCCTCTGAGCTGGTTAGATATCAGTCAGACAGTCTAATGTCTCTTCAAGCCTCTGGGCTGGTTAGATATCAGTCAGACAGTCTAATGTCTCTTCAAGCCTCTGGGCTGGTTAGATATCAGTCAGACAGTCTAATGTCTCTTCAAGCCTCTGGGCTGTTTAGATATCAGTCAGACAGTCTAATGTCTCTTCAAGCCTCTGGGCTGGTTAGATATCAGTCAGACAGTCTAATGTCTCTTCAAGCCTCTGGGCTGGTTAGATATCAGTCAGACTGTCTCTTTAAGCCTCTGGGCTGGTTAGATATCAGTCAGACAATGTAATGTCTTTTCAAGCCTCTGGGCTGGTTAGATATCAGTCAGACAGTCGAATGTCTCTTCAAGCCTCTGGGCTGGTTAGATATCAGTCAGACAGTCTAATGTCTCTTCAAGACTCTGGGCTGGTTAGATATCAGTCAGACAGTCTAATGTCTCTTCAAGCCTCTGGGCTGGTTAGATATCAGTCAAACAGTCTAATGTCTCTTCAAGCCTCTTGGCTGGTTAGATATCAGTCAGACAGTCTAATGTCTCTTCAAGCCTCTGAGCTGGTTAGATATCAGTCAGACAGTCTAATGTCTCTTCAAGACTCTGGGCTGGTTAGATATCAGTCAGACAGTCTAATGTCTCTTCAAGCCTCTGAGCTGGTTAGATATCAGTCAGACAGTCTAATGTCTCTTCAAGCCTCTGGGCTGGTTAGATATCAGTCACACAGTCTAATGTCTCTTCAAGCCTCTGGGCTGGTTAGATATCAGTCAGACAGTCTAATGTCTCTTCAAGCCTCTGGGCTGGTTAGATATCAGTCAGACAGTCTAATGTCTCTTCAAGCCTCTGGGCTGGTTAGATATCAGTCAGTCTAATGTCTCTTCAAGCCTCTGGGCTGGTTAGATATCAGTCAGACAGTCTAATATCTCTTCAAGCCTCTAAGCTGATTAGATATCCGTCAGACTGTCTCTTTAAGCCTCTGGGCTGGTTAGATATCAGTCAGACAGTCTAATGTCTCTTCAAGCCTTTGGGCTTGTTAGATATCATTTAGACTGTCTCTTTAAGCCTCTAAGCTGGTTAGATATCAGTCAGACTGTCTCTTCAAGCCTCAAAGCTGATTAGATATCAGTCAGACTGTCTCTTTAAGCCTCTGGGTTGGTTAGATATCAGTCAGACTGTCTCTTTATGCCTATGGTCTGGTTAGATATAAGTCAGGAGGAGGCAGTGCAGGTCAGACAGTCTAATGTCTCTGTAAGCCTCTGGGCTGGTTAGATATCAGTCAGTCTGTCTAATGTCTCTTCAAGCCTCTGGGCTGGTTAGATATCAGTCAGACAGTCTAATGTCTCTTCAGGCCTCTGGGCTGGTTAGATATCAGTCAGACAGTCTAATGTCTCTTCAAGCCTCTGGGCTGGTTAGATATCAGTCAGACAGTCTAATGTCTCTTCAAGCCTTTGGGCTTGTTAGATATCATTCAGACTGTCTCTTTAAGCCTCTAAGCTGGTTAGATATCAGTCAGACTGTCTCTTCAAGCCTCAAAGCTGATTAGATATCCGTCAGACTGTCTCTTTAAGCCTCTGGGCTGGTTAGATATCAGTCAGACAGTCTAATGTCTCTTCAAGCCTTTGGGCTTGTTAGATATCATTCATACTGTCTCTTTAAGCCTCTAAGCTGGTTAGATATCAGTCAGACTGTCTCTTCAAGCCTCAAAGCTGATTAGATATCAGTCAGACTGTCTCTTTAAGCCTCTGGGCTGGTTAGATATCAGTCAGACTGTCTCTTTATGCCTATGGTCTGGTTAGATATAAGTCAGGAGGAGGCAGTGCAGGTCAGACAGTCTAATGTCTCTGTAAGCCTCTGGGCTGGTTAGATATCAGTCAGACAGTCTAATGTCTCTTCAGGCCTCTGGGCTGGTTAGATATCAGTCAGACAGTCTAATGTCTCTTCAAGCCTCTGGGCTGGTTAGATATCAGTCAGACAGTCTAATATCTCTTAAAGCCTCTGGGCTGGTTAGATATCAGTCAGACAGTCCAATGTCTCTTCAAGCCTCTGGGCTGGTTAGATATCAGTCAGACAGTCTAATGTCTCTTCAAGCCTCTGGGCTGGTTAGATATCAGTCAGACAGTCTAATGTCTCTTCAAGCCTCTGGGCTGGTTAGATATCAGTCAGACAGTCTAATGTCTCTTCAAGCCTCTGGGCTGGTTAGATATCAGTCAGACAGTCTAATGTCTCTTCAAGCCTCTGGGCTGGTTAGATATCAGTCAGACAGTCTAATGTCTCTTCAAGACTCTGGGCTGGTTATATATCAGTCAGGAGGAGGCAGTGCAGGTCAGACAGTCCAATGTCTCTTCAAGCCTCTGGGCTGGTTAGATAACAGTCAGTCTGTCTAATGTCTCTTCAAGCCTTTGGGCTGGTTAGATATCAGTCAGGAGGAGGCAGTGCAGGTCAGACAGTCCAATGTCTCTTCAAGCCTCTGAGCTGGTTAGATATCAGTCAGACAGTCTAATGTCTCTTCAAGCCTCTGAGCTGGTTAGATATCAGTCAGACAGTCTAATGTCTCTTCAAGCCTCTGGGCTGGTTAGATATCAGTCAGACAGTCTAATGTCTCTTCAAGCCTCTGGGCTGGTTAGATATTAGTCAGACAGTCTAATGTCTCTTCAAGCCTCTGGGCTGGTTAGATATCAGTCAGACAGTCTAATGTCTCTTCAAGCCTCTGGGCTGGTTAGATATCAGTCAGACAGTCTAATGTCTCTTCAAGCCTCTGGGCTGGTTAGATATCAGTCAGACAGTCTAATATCTCTTCAAGCCTCTAAGCTGATTAGATATCCGTCAGACTGTCTCTTTAAGCCTCTGGGCTGGTTAGATATCAGTCAGACAGTCGAATGTCTCTTCAAGCCTTTGGGCTTGTTAGATATCATTCAGACTGTCTCTTTAAGCCTCTAAGCTGGTTAGATATCAGTCAGACTGTCTCTTCAAGCCTCAAAGCTGATTAGATATCAGTCAGACTGTCTCTTTAAGCCTCTGGGCTGGTTAGATATCAGTCAGACTGTCTCTTTAAGCCTATGGTCTGGTTAGATATAAGTCAGGAGGAGGCAGTGCAGGTCAGACAGTCTAATGTCTCTGTAAGCCTCTGGGCTGGTTAGATATCAGTCAGTCTGTCTAATGTATCTTCAAGCATTTGGGCTGGTTAGATATGAGTCAGGAGGAGGCAGTGCTGGTCAGACAGTCCAATGTCTCTTCAAGCCTCTGAGCTGGTTAGATATCAGTCAGACAGTCTAATGTCTCTTCAAGCCTCTGGGCTGGTTAGATATCAGTCAGACAGTCTAATGTCTCTTCAAGCCTCTGGGCTGGTTAGATATCAGTCAGACAGTCTAATGTCTCTTCAAGCCTCTGGGCTGGTTAGATATCAGTCAGACAGTCTAATGTCTCTTCAAGCCTCTGGGCTGGTTAGATATCAGTCAGACTGTCTCTTTAAGCCTCTGGGCTGGTTAGATATCAGTCAGACGATGTAATGTCTTTTCAAGCCTCTGGGCTGGTTAGATATCAGTCAGACAGTCTAATGTCTCTTCAAGCCTCTGGGCTTGTTAGATATCAGTCAGACAGTCTAATGTCTCTTCAAGTCTCTGGGCTGGTTAGATATCAGTCAGACAGTCTAATGTCTCTTCAAGCCTCTGGGCTGGTTAGATATCAGTCAAACAGTCTAATGTCTCTTCAAGCCTCTTGGCTGGTTAGATATCAGTCAGACAGTCTAATGTCTCTTCAAGCCTCTGAGCTGGTTAGATATCAGTCAGACAGTCTAATGTCTCTTCAAGACTCTGGGCTGGTTAGATATCAGTCAGACAGTCTAATGTCTCTTCAAGCCTCTGAGCTGGTTAGATATCATTTAGGAGGAGGCAGTGCAGGTCAGACAGTCTAATGTCTCTTCAAGCCTCTGGGCTGGTTAGATATCAGTCAGAAAGTCTAATGTCGCTTTAAGCCTCTAAGCTGGTTATTTATCAGTCAGGAGGAGGCAGTGCAGGTCAGACAGTCTAATGTCTCTTCAAGCCTCTGAGCTGATTAGATATCAATCAAACAGTCTAATGTCTCTTCAAGCCTCTGGGCTGGTTAGATATCTGTCAGACAGTCTAATGTCTCTGTAAGCCTCTGGGCTGGTTAGATATCAGTCAGACAGTCTAATGTCTCTTCAAGCCTTTGGGCTGGTTATATATCAGTCAGGAGGAGGCAGTGCAGGTCAGACAGTCCAATGTCTCTTCAAGCCTCTGGGCTGGTTAGATATCAGTCAGACAGTCTAATGTCTCTTCAAGCCTCTGAGCTGTTTAGATATCAGTCAGGAGGAGGCAGTGCAGGTCAGACAGTCCAATGTCTCTTCAAGCCTCAGGGCTGGTTAGATATCAGTCAGACAGTCTAATGTCTCTTCAAGCCTCTGGGCTGTTTAGATATCAGTTAGACAGTCTAATGTCTCTTCAAGCCTCTGGGCTGGTTAGATATCAGTCAGACAGTCTAATGTCTCTTCAAGCCTCTGGGCTGGTTAGATATCAGTCACACAGTCTAATGTCTCTTCAAGCCTCTGGGCTGGTTAGATATCAGTCAGACAGTCTAATGTCTCTTCAAGCCTCTGGGCTGGTTAGATATCAGTCAAACAGTCTAATGTCTCTTCAAGCCTCTTGGCTGGTTAGATATCAGTCAGACAGTCTAATGTCTCTTCAAGCCTCTGAGCTGGTTAGATATCAGTCAGACAGTCTAATGTCTCTTCAAGACTCTGGGCTGGTTAGATATCAGTCAGACAGTCTAATGTCTCTTCAAGCCTCTGAGCTGGTTAGATATCATTTAGGAGGAGGCAGTGCAGGTCAGACAGTCTAATGTCTCTTCAAGCCTCTGGGCTGGTTAGATATCAGTCAGAAAGTCTAATGTCGCTTTAAGCCTCTAAGCTGGTTATTTATCAGTCAGGAGGAGGCAGTGCAGGTCAGACAGTCTAATGTCTCTTCAAGCCTCTGAGCTGATTAGATATCAATCAAACAGTCTAATGTCTCTTCAAGCCTCTGGGCTGGTTAGATATCTGTCAGACAGTCTAATGTCTCTGTAAGCCTCTGGGCTGGTTAGATATCAGTCAGACAGTCTAATGTCTCTTCAAGCCTTTGGGCTGGTTATATATCAGTCAGGAGGAGGCAGTGCAGGTCAGACAGTCCAATGTCTCTTCAAGCCTCTGGGCTGGTTAGATATCAGTCAGACAGTCTAATGTCTCTTCAAGCCTCTGAGCTGTTTAGATATCAGTCAGGAGGAGGCAGTGCAGGTCAGACAGTCCAATGTCTCTTCAAGCCTCAGGGCTGGTTAGATATCAGTCAGACAGTCTAATGTCTCTTCAAGCCTCTGGGCTGTTTAGATATCAGTTAGACAGTCTAATGTCTCTTCAAGCCTCTGGGCTGGTTAGATATCAGTCAGACAGTCTAATGTCTCTTCAAGCCTCTGGGCTGGTTAGATATCAGTCACACAGTCTAATGTCTCTTCAAGCCTCTGGGCTGGTTAGATATCAGTCAGACAGTCTAATGTCTCTTCAAGCCTCTGGGCTGGTTAGATATCAGTCAGACAGTATAATGTCTCTTCAAGCCTCTGGGCTGGTTAGATATCAGTCAGTCTAATGTCTCTTCAAGCCTCTGGGCTGGTTAGATATCAGTCAGACAGTCTTATATCTCTTCAAGCCTCTAAGCTGATTAGATATCCGTCAGACTGTCTCTTTAAGCCTCTGGGCTGGTTAGATATCAGTCAGACAGTCTAATGACTCTTCAAGCCTTTGGGCTTGTTAGATATCATTCAGACTGTCTCTTTAAGCCTCTAAGCTGGTTAGATATCAGTCAGACAGTCTCTTCAAGCCTCAAAGCTGATTAGATATCAGTCAGACTGTCTCTTTAAGCCTCTGGGCTGGTTAGATATCAGTCAGACTGTCTCTTTAAGTCTATGGTCTGGTTAGATATAAGTCAGGAGGAGGCAGTGCAGGTCAGACAGTCCAATGTCTCTTCAAGCCTCTGGGCTGGTTAGATATCAGTCAGTCTGTCTAATGTCTCTTAAAGCCTCTGAGCTGTTTAGATATCAGTCAGGAGGAGGCAGTGCAGGTCAGACAGTCCAATGTCTCTTCAAGCCTCAGGGCTGGTTAGATATCAGTCAGACAGTCTAATATCTCTTCAAGCCTCTAAGCTGATTAAATATCCGTCAGACTGTCTCTTCAAGCCTCTGGGCTGGTTAGATATCAGTCACACAGTCTAATGTCTCTTCAAGCCTCTGGGCTGGTTAGATATCAGTCAGACAGTCTAATGTCTCTTCAAGCCTCTGGGCTGGTTAGATATCAGTCAGACAGTCTAATGTCTCTTCAAGCCTCTGGGCTGGTTAGATATCAGTCAGTCTAATGTCTCTTCAAGCCTCTGGGCTGGTTAGATATCAGTCAGACAGTCTAATATCTCTTCAAGCCTCTAGCTGATTAGATATCCATCAGACTGTCTCTTTAAGCCTCTGGGCTGGTTAGATATCAGTCAGACAGTCTAATGTCTCTTCAAGCCTTTGGGCTTGTTAGATATCAGTTAGACAGTCTAATGTCTCTTCAAGCCTCTGGGCTGGTTAGATATCAGTCAGACAGTCTAATGTCTCTTCAAGCCTCTGGGCTGGTTAGATATCAGTCAGACAGTCTAATGTCTCTTCAGGCCTCTGGGCTGGTTAGATATCAGTCAGACAGTATAATGTCTCTTCAAGCCTCTGGGCTGGTTAGATATCAGTCAGACAGTCTAATGTCTCTTCAAGCCTCTGGGCTGGTTAGATATCAGTCAGACAGTCTAATGTCTCTTCAAGCCTCTGGGCTGGTTAGATATAAGTCAGGAGGAGGCAGTGCAGGTCAGACAGTCTAATGTCTCTGTAAGCCTCTGGGCTGGTTAGATATCAGTCAGTCTGTCTAATGTCTCTTCAAGCCTCTGGGCTGGTTAGATATCAGTCAGACAGTCTAATGTCTCTTCAGGCCTCTGGGCTGGTTAGATATCAGTCAGACAGTATAATGTCTCTTCAAGCCTCTGGGCTGGTTAGATATCAGTCAGACAGTCTAATGTCTCTTCAAGCCTCTGGGCTGGTTAGATATCAGTCAGACAGTCTAATGTCTCTTCAAGCCTCTGGGCTGGTTAGATATCAGTCAGACAGTCTAATGTCTCTTCAAGCCTCTGGGCTGGTTAGATATCAGTCAGACAGTCTAATGTCTCTTCAAGCCTCTGGGCTGGTTAGATATCAGTCAGACAGTCTAATGTCTCTTCAAGCCTCTGGGCTGGTTAGATATCAGTCAGGAGGAGGCAGTGCAGGTCAGACAGTCCAATGTCTCTTCAAGCCTCTGGGCTGGTTAGATAACAGTCAGTCTGTCTAATGTCTCTTCAAGCCTTTGGGCTGGTTAGATATCAGTCAGGAGGAGGCAGTGCAGGTCAGACAGTCCAATGTCTCTTCAAGCCTCTGAGCTGGTTAGATATCAGTCAGACAGTCTAATGTCTCTTCAAGCCTCTGAGCTGGTTAGATATCAGTCAGACAGTCTAATGTCTCTTCAAGCCTCTGGGGTGGTTAGATATCAGTCAGACAGTCTAATGTCTCTTCAAGCCTCTGGGCTGGTTAGATATCAGTCAGACAGTCTAATGTCTCTTCAAGCCTCTGGGCTGGTTAGATATCAGTCAGACAGTCTAATGTCTCTTCAAGCCTCTGGGCTGGTTAGATATCAGTCAGTCTAATGTCTCTTCAAGCCTCTGGGCTGGTTAGATATCAGTCAGACAGTCTAATATCTCTTCAAGCCTCTAAGCTGATTAGATATCCGTCAGACTGTCTCTTTAAGCCTCTGGGCTGGTTAGATATCAGTCAGACAGTCTAATGTCTCTTCAAGCCTTTGGGCTTGTTAGATATCATTCAGACTGTCTCTTTAAGCCTCTGGGCTGGTTAGATATCAGTCAGACTGTCTCTTTATGCCTATGGTCTGGTTAGATATAAGTCAGGAGGAGGCAGTGCAGGTCAGACAGTCTAATGTCTCTGTAAGCCTCTGGGCTGGTTAGATATCAGTCAGTCTGTCTAATGTCTCTTCAAGCCTCTGGGCTGGTTAGATATCAGTCAGACAGTCTAATGTCTCTTCAGGCCTCTGGGCTGGTTAGATATCAGTCAGACAGTATAATGTCTCTTCAAGCCTCTGGGCTGGTTAGATATCAGTCAGACAGTCTAATGTCTCTTCAAGCCTCTGGGCTGGTTAGATATCAGTCAGACAGTCTAATGTCTCTTCAAGCCTCTGGGCTGGTTAGATATCAGTCAGACAGTCTAATGTCTCTTCAAGCCTCTGGGCTGGTTAGATATCAGTCAGACAGTCTAATGTCTCTTCAAGCCTCTGGGCTGGTTAGATATCAGTCAGACAGTCTAATGTCTCTTCAAGCCTCTGGGCTGGTTAGATATCAGTCAGGAGGAGGCAGTGCAGGTCAGACAGTCCAATGTCTCTTCAAGCCTCTGGGCTGGTTAGATAACAGTCAGTCTGTCTAATGTCTCTTCAAGCCTTTGGGCTGGTTAGATATCAGTCAGGAGGAGGCAGTGCAGGTCAGACAGTCCAATGTCTCTTCAAGCCTCTGAGCTGGTTAGATATCAGTCAGACAGTCTAATGTCTCTTCAAGCCTCTGAGCTGGTTAGATATCAGTCAGACAGTCTAATGTCTCTTCAAGCCTCTGGGGTGGTTAGATATCAGTCAGACAGTCTAATGTCTCTTCAAGCCTCTGGGCTGGTTAGATATCAGTCAGACAGTCTAATGTCTCTTCAAGCCTCTGGGCTGGTTAGATATCAGTCAGACAGTCTAATGTCTCTTCAAGCCTCTGGGCTGGTTAGATATCAGTCAGACAGTCTAATGTCTCTTCAAGCCTCTGGGCTGGTTAGATATCAGTCAGACAGTCTAATATCTCTTCAAGCCTCTAAGCTGATTAGATATCCGTCAGACTGTCTCTTTAAGCCTCTGGGCTGGTTAGATATCAGTCAGACAGTCGAATGTCTCTTCAAGCCTTTGGGCTTGTTAGATATCATTCAGACTGTCTCTTTAAGCCTCTAAGCTGGTTAGATATCAGTCAGACTGTCTCTTCAAGCCTCAAAGCTGATTAGATATCAGTCAGACTGTCTCTTTAAGCCTCTGGGCTGGTTAGATATCAGTCAGACTGTCTCTTTAAGCCTATGGTCTGGTTAGATATAAGTCAGGAGGAGGCAGTGCAGGTCAGACAGTCTAATGTCTCTGTAAGCCTCTGGGCTGGTTAGATATCAGTCAGTCTGTCTAATGTCTCTTCAAGCATTTGGGCTGGTTAGATATGAGTCAGGAGGAGGCAGTGCTGGTCAGACAGTCCAATGTCTCTTCAAGCCTCTGAGCTGGTTAGATATCAGTCAGACAGTCTAATGTCTCTTCAAGCCTCTGGGCTGGTTAGATATCAGTCAGACAGTCTAATGTCTCTTCAAGCCTCTGGGCTGGTTAGATATCAGTCAGACAGTCTAATGTCTCTTCAAGCCTCTGGGCTGTTTAGATATCAGTCAGACAGTCTAATGTCTCTTCAAGCCTCTGGGCTGGTTAGATATCAGTCAGACAGTCTAATGTCTCTTCAAGCCTCTGGGCTGGTTAGATATCAGTCAGACTGTCTCTTTAAGCCTCTGGGCTGGTTAGATAACAGTCAGACAATGTAATGTCTTTTCAAGCCTCTGGGCTGGTTAGATATCAGTCAGACAGTCTAATGTCTCTTCAAGCCTCTGGGCTGGTTAGATATCAGTCAGACAGTCTAATGTCTCTTCAAGACTCTGGGCTGGTTAGATATCAGTCAGACAGTCTAATGTCTCTTCAAGCCTCTGGGCTGGTTTGATATCAGTCAAACAGTCTAATGTCTCTTCAAGCCTCTTGGCTGGTTAGATATCAGTCAGACAGTCTAATGTCTCTTCAAGCCTCTGAGCTGGTTAGATATCAGTCAGACAGTCTAATGTCTCTTCAAGACTCTGGGCTGGTTAGACATCAGTCAGACAGTCTAATGTCTCTTCAAGCCTCTGAGCTGGTTAGATATCAGTCAGACAGTCTAATGTCTCTTCAAGCCTCTGGGCTGGTTAGATATCAGTCACACAGTCCAATGTCTCTTCAAGCCTCTGGGCTGGTTAGATATCAGTCAGACAGTCTAATGTCTCTTCAAGCCTCTGGGCTGGTTAGATATCAGTCAGACAGTCTAATGTCTCTTCAAGCCTCTGGGCTGGTTAGATATCAGTCAGTCTAATGTCTCTTCAAGCCTCTGGGCTGGTTAGATATCAGTCAGACAGTCTAATATCTCTTCAAGCCTCTAAGCTGATTAGATATCCGTCAGACTGTCTCTTTAAGCCTCTGGGCTGGTTAGATATCAGTCAGACAGTCTAATGTCTCTTCAAGCCTTTGGGCTTGTTAGATATCATTTAGACTGTCTCTTTAAGCCTCTAAGCTGGTTAGATTTCAGTCAGACTGTCTCTTCAAGCCTCAAAGCTGATTAGATATCAGTCAGACTGTCTCTTTAAGCCTCTGGGTTGGTTAGATATCAGTCAGACTGTCTCTTTATGCCTATGGTCTGGTTAGATATAAGTCAGGAGGAGGCAGTGCAGGTCAGACAGTCTAATGTCTCTGTAAGCCTCTGGGCTGGTTAGATATCAGTCAGTCTGTCTAATGTCTCTTCAAGCCTCTGGGCTGGTTAGATATCAGTCAGACAGTCTAATGTCTCTTCAGGCCTCTGGGCTGGTTAGATATCAGTCAGACAGTCTAATGTCTCTTCAAGCCTCTGGGCTGGTTAGATATCAGTCAGACAGTCTAATGTCTCTTCAAGCCTTTGGGCTTGTTAGATATCATTCAGACTGTCTCTTTAAGCCTCTAAGCTGGTTAGATATCAGTCAGACTGTCTCTTCAAGCCTCAAAGCTGATTAGATATCCGTCAGACTGTCTCTTTAAGCCTCTGGGCTGGTTAGATATCAGTCAGACAGTCTAATGTCTCTTCAAGCCTCTGAGCTGGTTAGATATCAGTCAGACAGTCTAATGTCTCTTCAAGACTCTGGGCTGGTTAGACATCAGTCAGACAGTCTAATGTCTCTTCAAGCCTCTGAGCTGGTTAGATATCAGTCAGACAGTCTAATGTCTCTTCAAGCCTCTGGGCTGGTTAGATATCAGTCACACAGTCCAATGTCTCTTCAAGCCTCTGGGCTGGTTAGATATCAGTCAGACAGTCTAATGTCTCTTCAAGCCTCTGGGCTGGTTAGATATCAGTCAGACAGTCTAATGTCTCTTCAAGCCTCTGGGCTGGTTAGATATCAGTCAGTCTAATGTCTCTTCAAGCCTCTGGGCTGGTTAGATATCAGTCAGACAGTCTAATATCTCTTCAAGCCTCTAAGCTGATTAGATATCCGTCAGACTGTCTCTTTAAGCCTCTGGGCTGGTTAGATATCAGTCAGACAGTCTAATGTCTCTTCAAGCCTTTGGGCTTGTTAGATATCATTTAGACTGTCTCTTTAAGCCTCTAAGCTGGTTAGATATCAGTCAGACTGTCTCTTCAAGCCTCAAAGCTGATTAGATATCAGTCAGACTGTCTCTTTAAGCCTCTGGGTTGGTTAGATATCAGTCAGACTGTCTCTTTATGCCTATGGTCTGGTTAGATATAAGTCAGGAGGAGGCAGTGCAGGTCAGACAGTCTAATGTCTCTGTAAGCCTCTGGGCTGGTTAGATATCAGTCAGTCTGTCTAATGTCTCTTCAAGCCTCTGGGCTGGTTAGATATCAGTCAGACAGTCTAATGTCTCTTCAGGCCTCTGGGCTGGTTAGATATCAGTCAGACAGTCTAATGTCTCTTCAAGCCTCTGGGCTGGTTAGATATCAGTCAGACAGTCTAATGTCTCTTCAAGCCTTTGGGCTTGTTAGATATCATTCAGACTGTCTCTTTAAGCCTCTAAGCTGGTTAGATATCAGTCAGACTGTCTCTTCAAGCCTCAAAGCTGATTAGATATCCGTCAGACTGTCTCTTTAAGCCTCTGGGCTGGTTAGATATCAGTCAGACAATCTAATGTCTCTTCAAGCCTTTGGGCTTGTTAGATATCATTCAGACTGTCTCTTTAAGCCTCTAAGCTGGTTAGATATCAGTCAGACTGTCTCTTCAAGCCTCAAAGCTGATTAGATATCAGTCAGACTGTCTCTTTAAGCCTCTGGGCTGGTTAGATATCAGTCAGACTGTCTCTTTATGCCTATGGTCTGGTTAGATATAAGTCAGGAGGAGGCAGTGCAGGTCAGACAGTCTAATGTCTCTGTAAGCCTCTGGGCTGGTTAGATATCAGTCAGACAGTCTAATGTCTCTTCAGGCCTCTGGGCTGGTTAGATATCAGTCAGACAGTCTAATGTCTCTTCAAGCCTCTGGGCTGGTTAGATATCAGTCAGACAGTCTAATGTCTCTTCAAGCCTCTGGGCTGGTTAGATATCAGTCAGACAGTCCAATGTCTCTTCAAGCCTCTGGGCTGGTTAGATATCAGTCAGACAGTCTAATGTCTCTTCAAGCCTCTGGGCTGGTTAGATATCAGTCAGACAGTCTAATGTCTCTTCAAGCCTCTGGGCTGGTTAGATATCAGTCAGACAGTCTAATGTCTCTTCAAGCCTCTGGGCTGGTTAGATATCAGTCAGACAGTCTAATGTCTCTTCAAGCCTCTGGGCTGGTTAGATATCAGTCAGACAGTCTAATGTCTCTTCAAGACTCTGGGCTGGTTATATATCAGTCAGGAGGAGGCAGTGCAGGTCAGACAGTCCAATGTCTCTTCAAGCCTCTGGGCTGGTTAGATAACAGTCAGTCTGTCTAATGTCTCTTCAAGCCTTTGGGCTGGTTAGATATCAGTCAGGAGGAGGCAGTGCAGGTCAGACAGTCCAATGTCTCTTCAAGCCTCTGAGCTGGTTAGATATCAGTCAGACAGTCTAATGTCTCTTCAAGCCTCTGAGCTGGTTAGATATCAGTCAGACAGTCTAATGTCTCTTCAAGCCTCTGGGCTGGTTAGATATCAGTCAGACAGTCTAATGTCTCTTCAAGCCTCTGGGCTGGTTAGATATTAGTCAGACAGTCTAATGTCTCTTCAAGCCTCTGGGCTGGTTAGATATCAGTCAGACAGTCTAATGTCTCTTCAAGCCTCTGGGCTGGTTAGATATCAGTCAGACAGTCTAATGTCTCTTCAAGCCTCTGGGCTGGTTAGATATCAGTCAGACAGTCTAATATCTCTTCAAGCCTCTAAGCTGATTAGATATCCGTCAGACTGTCTCTTTAAGCCTCTGGGCTGGTTAGATATCAGTCAGACAGTCGAATGTCTCTTCAAGCCTTTGGGCTTGTTAGATATCATTCAGACTGTCTCTTTAAGCCTCTAAGCTGGTTAGATATCAGTCAGACTGTCTCTTCAAGCCTCAAAGCTGATTAGATATCAGTCAGACTGTCTCTTTAAGCCTCTGGGCTGGTTAGATATCAGTCAGACTGTCTCTTTAAGCCTATGGTCTGGTTAGATATAAGTCAGGAGGAGGCAGTGCAGGTCAGACAGTCTAATGTCTCTGTAAGCCTCTGGGCTGGTTAGATATCAGTCAGTCTGTCTAATGTATCTTCAAGCATTTGGGCTGGTTAGATATGAGTCAGGAGGAGGCAGTGCTGGTCAGACAGTCCAATGTCTCTTCAAGCCTCTGAGCTGGTTAGATATCAGTCAGACAGTCTAATGTCTCTTCAAGCCTCTGGGCTGGTTAGATATCAGTCAGACAGTCTAATGTCTCTTCAAGCCTCTGGGCTGGTTAGATATCAGTCAGACAGTCTAATGTCTCTTCAAGCCTCTGGGCTGTTTAGATATCAGTCAGACAGTCTAATGTCTCTTCAAGCCTCTGGGCTGGTTAGATATCAGTCAGACAGTCTAATGTATCTTCAAGCCTCTGGGCTGGTTAGATATCAGTCAGACTGTCTCTTTAAGCCTCTGGGCTTGTTAGATATCAGTCAGACAATGTAATGTCTTTTCAAGCCTCTGGGCTGGTTAGATATCAGTCAGACAGTCTAATGTCTCTTCAAGCCTCTGGGCTGGTTAGATATCAGTCAGACAGTCTAATGTCTCTTCAAGTCTCTGGGCTGGTTAGATATCAGTCAGACAGTCTAATGTCTCTTCAAGCCTCTGGGCTGGTTAGATATCAGTCAAACAGTCTAATGTCTCTTCAAGCCTCTTGGCTGGTTAGATATCAGTCAGACAGTCTAATGTCTCTTCAAGCCTCTAAGCTGATTAGATATCCGTCAGACTGTCTCTTTAAGCCTCTGGGCTGGTTAGATATCAGTCAGACAGTCGAATGTCTCTTCAAGCCTTTGGGCTTGTTAGATATCATTCATACTGTCTCTTTAAGCCTCTAAGCTGGTTAGATATCAGTCAGACTGTCTCTTCAAGCCTCAAAGCTGATTAGATATCAGTCAGACTGTCTCTTTAAGCCTCTGGGCTGGTTAGATATCAGTCAGACTGTCTCTTTAAGCCTATGGTCTGGTTAGATATAAGTCAGGAGGAGGCAGTGCAGGTCAGACAGTCTAATGTCTCTGTAAGCCTCTGGGCTGGTTAGATATCAGTCAGTCTGTCTAATGTATCTTCAAGCATTTGGGCTGGTTAGATATGAGTCAGGAGGAGGCAGTGCTGGTCAGACAGTCCAATGTCTCTTCAAGCCTCTGAGCTGGTTAGATATCAGTCAGACAGTCTAATGTCTCTTCAAGCCTCTGGGCTGGTTAGATATCAGTCAGACAGTCTAATGTCTCTTAAAGCCTCTGGGCTGGTTAGATATCAGTCAGACAGTCTAATGTCTCTTCAAGCCTCTGGGCTGTTTAGATATCAGTCAGACAGTCTAATGTCTCTTCAAGCCTCTGGGCTGGTTAGATATCAGTCAGACAGTCTAATGTATCTTCAAGCCTCTGGGCTGGTTAGATATCAGTCAGACTGTCTCTTTAAGCCTCTGGGCTTGTTAGATATCAGTCAGACAATGTAATGTCTTTTCAAGCCTCTGGGCTGGTTAGATATCAGTCAGACAGTCTAATGTCTCTTCAAGCCTCTGGGCTGGTTAGATATCAGTCAGACAGTCTAATGTCTCTTCAAGTCTCTGGGCTGGTTAGATATCAGTCAGACAGTCTAATGTCTCTTCAAGCCTCTGGGCTGGTTAGATATCAGTCAAACAGTCTAATGTCTCTTCAAGCCTCTTGGCTGGTTAGATATCAGTCAGACAGTCTAATGTCTCTTCAAGCCTCTGAGCTGGTTAGATATCAGTCAGACAGTCTAATGTCTCTTCAAGACTCTGGGCTGGTTAGATATCAGTCAGACAGTCTAATGTCTCTTCAAGCCTCTGAGCTGGTTAGATATCAGTCAGACAGTCTAATGTCTCTTCAAGCCTCTGAGCTGGTTAGATATCAGTCAGGAGGAGACAGTGCAGGTCAGACAGTCTAATGTCTCTTCAAGCCTCTGGGCTGGTTAGATATCAGTCAGAAAGTCTAATGTCGCTTTAAGCCTCTAAGCTGGTTATTTATCAGTCAGGAGGAGGCAGTGCAGGTCAGACAGTCTAATGTCTCTTCAAGCCTCTGAGCTGATTAGATATCAATCAAACAGTCTAATGTCTCTTCAAGCCTCTGGGCTGGTTAGATATCTGTCAGACAGTCTAATGTCTCTGTAAGCCTCTGGGCTGGTTAGATATCAGTCAGTCTGTCTAATGTCTCTTCAAGCCTTTGGGCTGGTTATATATCAGTCAGGAGGAGGCAGTGCAGGTCAGACAGTCCAATGTCTCTTCAAGCCTCTGGGCTGGTTAGATATCAGTCAGACAGTCTAATGTCTCTTCAAGCCTCTGAGCTGTTTAGATATCAGTCAGGAGGAGGCAGTGCAGGTCAGACAGTCCAATGTCTCTTCAAGCCTCAGGGCTGGTTAGATATCAGTCAGACAGTCTAATGTCTCTTCAAGCCTCTGGGCTGTTTAGATATCAGTTAGACAGTCTAATGTCTATTCAAGCCTCTGGGCTGGTTAGATATCAGTCAGACAGTCTAATGTCTCTTCAAGCCTCTGGGCTGGTTAGATATCAGTCAGACAGTCTAATGTCTCTTCAAGCCTCTGGGCTGGTTAGATATCAGTCAGACAGTCTAATGTCTCTTCAAGCCTCTGGGCTGGTTAGATATCAGTCAGTCTAATGTCTCTTCAAGCCTCTGGGCTGGTTAGATATCAGTCAGACAGTCTAATATCTCTTCAAGCCTCTAAGCTGATTAGATATCCGTCAGACTGTCTCTTTAAGCCTCTGGGCTGGTTAGATATCAGTCAGACAGTCTAATGACTCTTCAAGCCTTTGGGCTTGTTAGATATCATTCAGACTGTCTCTTTAAGCCTCTAAGCTGGTTAGATATCAGTCAGACTGTCTCTTCAAGCCTCAAAGCTGATTAGATATCAGTCAGACTGTCTCTTTAAGCCTCTGGGCTGGTTAGATATCAGTCAGACTGTCTCTTTAAGCCTATGGTCTGGTTAGATATAAGTCAGGAGGAGGCAGTGCAGGTCAGACAGTCCAATGTCTCTTCAAGCCTCTGGGCTGGTTAGATATCAGTCAGTCTGTCTAATGTCTCTTCAAGCCTCTGAGCTGTTTAGATATCAGTCAGGAGGAGGCAGTGCAGGTCAGACAGTCCAATGTCTCTTCAAGCCTCAGGGCTGGTTAGATATCAGTCAGACAGTCTAATATCTCTTCAAGCCTCTAAGCTGATTAGATATCCGTCAGACTGTCTCTTCAAGCCTCTGGGCTGGTTAGATATCAGTCACACAGTCTAATGTCTCTTCAAGCCTCTGGGCTGGTTAGATATCAGTCAGACAGTCTAATGTCTCTTCAAGCCTCTGGGCTGGTTAGATATCAGTCAGACAGTCTAATGTCTCTTCAAGCCTCTGGGCTGGTTAGATATCAGTCAGTCTAATGTCTCTTCAAGCCTCTGGGCTGGTTAGATATCAGTCAGACAGTCTAATATCTCTTCAAGCCTCTAGCTGATTAGATATCCGTCAGACTGTCTCTTTAAGCCTCTGGGCTGGTTAGATATCAGTCAGACAGTCTAATGTCTCTTCAAGCCTTTGGGCTTGTTAGATATCATTCAGACTGTCTCTTTAAGCCTCTAAGCTGGTTAGATATCAGTCAGACTGTCTCTTCAAGCCTCAAAGCTGATTAGATATCAGTCAGACTGTCTCTTTAAGCCTCTGGGCTGGTTAGATATCAGTCAGACTGTCTCTTTATGCCTATGGTCTGGTTAGATATAAGTCAGGAGGAGGCAGTGCAGGTCAGACAGTCTAATGTCTCTGTAAGCCTCTGGGCTGGTTAGATATCAGTCAGTCTGTCTAATGTCTCTTCAAGCCTCTGGGCTGGTTAGATATCAGTCAGACAGTCTAATGTCTCTTCAGGCCTCTGGGCTGGTTAGATATCAGTCAGACAGTCTAATGTCTCTTCAAGCCTCTGGGCTGGTTAGATATCAGTCAGACAGTCTAATGTCTCTTCAAGCCTCTGGGCTGGTTAGATATCAGTCAGACAGTCCAATGTCTCTTCAAGCCTCTGGGCTGGTTAGATATCAGTCAGACAGTCTAATGTCTCTTCAAGCCTCTGGGCTGGTTAGATATCAGTCAGACAGTCTAATGTCTCTTCAAGCCTCTGGGCTGGTTAGATATCAGTCAGACAGTCTAATGTCTCCTCAAGCCTCTGGGCTGGTTAGATATCAGTCAGACAGTCTAATGTCTCTTCAAGCCTCTGGGCTGGTTAGATATCAGTCAGACAGTCTAATGTCTCTTCAAGCCTCTGGGCTGGTTAGATATCAGTCAGACAGTCTAATGTCTCTTCAAGCCTCTGGGCTGGTTAGATATCAGTCAGGAGGAGGCAGTGCAGGTCTTACAGTCTAATGTCTCTTCAAGCCTCTGAGCTGGTTAGATATCAGTCAGACAGTCTAATGTCTCTTCAAGCCTCTGGGCTGGTTAGATATCAGTCAGACAGTCTAATGTCTCTTCAAGCCTCTGGGCTGGTTAGATATCAGTCAGACAGTCTAATGTCTCTTCAAGCCTCTGGGCTGGTTAGATATCAGTCAGACAGTCTAATGTCTCTTCAAGCCTCTGGGCTGGTTAGATATCAGTCAGACAGTCTAATATCTCTTCAAGCCTCTAAGCTGATTAGATATCCGTCAGACTGTCTCTTTAAGCCTCTGGGCTGGTTAGATATCAGTCAGTCTGTCTAATGTCTCTTCAAGCCTCTGGGCTGGTTAGATATCAGTCAGACAGTCTAATGTCTCTTCAAGCCTCTGGGCTGGTTAGATATCAGTCAGACAGTCTAATGTCTCTTCAGGCCTCTGGGCTGGTTAGATATCAGTCAGACAGTCTAATGTCTCTTCAAGCCTCTGGGCTGGTTAGATATCAGTCAGACAGTCTAATGTCTCTTCAAGCCTCTGGGCTGGTTAGATATCAGTCAGACAGTCTAATGTCTCTTAAAGCCTCTGGGCTGGTTAGATATCAGTCAGACAGTCTAATGTCTCTTCAAGCCTCTGGGCTGGTTAGATATCAGTCAGACAGTCTAATGTCTCTTCAAGCCTCTGGGCTGGTTAGATATCAGTCAGACAGTCTAATGTCTCTTCAAGCCTCTGGGCTGGTTAGATATCAGTCAGACAGTCTAATGTCTCTTCAAGCCTCTGGGCTGGTTAGATATCAGTCAGACAGTCTAATGTCTCTTCAAGCCTCTGGGCTGGTTAGATATCAGTCAGACAGTCTAATGTCTCTTCAAGCCTCTGGGCTGGTTAGATATCAGTCAGACAGTCTAATGTCTCTTCAAGCCTCTGGGCTGGTTAGATATCAGTCAGACAGTCTAATGTCTCTTCAAGCCTCTGGGCTGGTTAGATATCAGTCAGGAGGAGGCAGTGCAGGTCAGACAGACAATGTTTGCTGCTGCATTAATTAAACTACCAGAACACTGAGTTTAATGCTGTTCTAAATGACATCATTAGAGACAGACTAGTATGTGGGCTACGGAGTGAAGCTACACAAAAGAGACTGTTGACTGAAAGTCATCTGACCTTGGCAAAGGACATTGAAATCAGTGTGTCTATGGAACTAGCTGCTAAAGAGGCTCACCAGTTGAGTTCATCAGGAACTTAGTGGGTTCATCTAACAATCCTAATTATCAGCTGATACATTTTAATCTCATACACAGGGTAAACCTTCCACCAAGAAAACATAATTTAATAGAAATCACAACCACTCCTCTGTGTGATCTATGTAATTAAGGTGCCTTGGGCTCCTTTAATCATATGTACTGGGAGTGACCAGGAGACATGTTTTGGAAAGAGGTATCCTCACACCTTGTTGCCCCCAACTGTTATTACTGAATGATAATTCTCCACTGTCATTACAGCAAAGACGTATAATGTCGTCAGGTTGGACAGCAGCTAAAAAGATGTTGGAACTAAGATGGCAACCACCACACCTCATTGGATCAGCACTTTTATAGATATCATTTATTTAGAACTATCCACTGCTAGGATCCATGGGGCTAGCCAAACAACAATTGCAGCTGAAACCATAAAATAACTCCTGTAGTGTGTTTTACCCAACAGATTGACCGTTAATTATCATTTTTGTGCAAATGTGTACCTTGATTTAGTATATAATTTAATGGAGATCAGGTTGGGTGTGTTGGGGTGGTCCCAGGAGGGGTTGGGGGGTTGGTTGGGGTGGTCCCAGGAGGAGTTGGAGGGTGGGTTGGGGTGGTCCCAGGAGGGGTTGGAGGGTGGGTTGGGGTGGTCCCAGGAGGGGTTGGAGGGTGGGTTGGGGTGGTCCCAGGAGGGGTTGGAGGGTGGGTTGGGGTGGTCCCAGAAGGGGTTGGAGGGTGTGTTTTGGGTGGTCCCAGGAGGGGTTGGAGGGTGGGTTGGGGTGGTCCCAGGAGGGGTTGGAGGGTGGGTTGGGGTGGTCCCAGGAGGGTATGGAGGGTGGGTTGGGGTGGTCCCAGGAGGGGTTGGAGGGTGGGTTGATGCAGCTGAGGTGGGTGATTGTATATGTGGTTTATAATAATTGTATTTATCTGCAATAACTAGTTTCCATAATATACTGATATATATTTTAACAGTATTGTGTTTCTAGCTGTATAACCATTCCTGCTGCTATTTGTTCTGATATATATTTTAACACTATTGTGTCTCTAGCTGTATAACCATTCATGTTGCTATTTGTTATTGTCTGTGTTCCTTTCAAATAAATAAAACGTTGATCATAAAAAAAGGAAAAGTGCACAGTTTCAACTGAAAATCAGAGACCGGGAAATCAAGTCACATGCTTCCACTGTGGCAAGGTGGGACATCAGGTATCAATATGCTGGTTTAAGGACATGGATTGTCCAGCCTGTGGTAAAAAGGGCAACATCGGACAAGTCTCCAGAAACAAAAAGAGAACAGAGAAATCACAAAAACGGGAAACAAGAAACAGACATTCCAACGAAAGACACATAGACATGTTCACACTGTTGAGTAAGAGAACACTGAGGTGAGTGACTCGTCAGACCAGGAAGTCACACTGAAAATCCTGACTTTTTCCTGGCGGGCCGCACGGCTACTATGTCTCCCCCTTGCTAGAGGGACAGCCGGTGCGTATGAAGATTGACACAGGGGCAGCTGTATCTCTTGTGTCAGAAAAAAGACACTGAAACACCTTCTACTTCAACCAGCGCACCTCGTGTTAAAGACTTACACAGGTGAATCTGTCGCTGTGAGAGGCATCAGTGATGTCACAGTTCAGGTAAACATTCAAACTGAAAAGCTGCCACTCTATGTTGTGAAAGGAGACTATGCATCACTACTGGGATGTTCATAGTTGGAGAAAATCACACTGGACTGGCCATCAGGGCATACAATGACACATGGAGACACAGACCTACCTGCCATCTTAAAGAAACATGGAGAAGTTTTTAATGGACAGCTGGGTAGTATGAACGACATTACAGGGAAGCTTAGCATTAAGCCAGACAGCAAACCAACGTTTCTGAAAGCAGGACCTGTACATTATGCTATCAGACCATAAGTCAAGGCTGACTTGGAGGCTTTAGTCAAGAACAAAGTACTGGAGCCGGTCAGCATGAGTGAATGCATGAGCAACACCCATCTACCAGTCCTTAACACTAGAACCGCCTGTTCTTTCAGCATATTAGAACCCGCTAGAGAAAGTTACCAGGCGTCCACTTTAGCAAATGCATCAAATGCATATCAACTAGCAAGGTGCAAGGTGTGCAAACATGGTTTGTTAAATAAACGCTTGATAAATAGTGCATCATATATTGTAAAGGATTAATTGCATGAAGAAATATTTGTGGAAATATATCAATAAAAAAATAACAACAATAGTTAATTCTACAAAATAGGCCTATAGCCTATATCTGTTTCCCTTACAATAAAAACATTACAGTGTAAACCTTTTAATCAACTGTATTTGTAGATTCAATTAGTAATAGAGTTAATAAAGTCAATTTACAGTTTATTTTTACAAAGTACAAATGAAAAAAGTATAATAATAATAATATAACCAGCCAGGTGCTCAGGTGAACAATCGTAAAGGATGAATTGCATAAATAGTGACGCAGTGGTCTAAGGCAGTGGTCTAAGGCAGTGGTCTAAGGCAGTGGTCTAAGGCAGTGGTCTAAGGCAGTGGTCTAAGGCAATGGTCTAAGGCAGTGGTCTAAGGCAGTGGTCTAAGGCAGTGGTCTAAGGCACTGCATCGCAGTGCTAACTGTGCCACTAGAGATCCTGGTTCGAATCCAGGCTCTGTCGCAGCCGGCCGCGACCGGGAGACTCATGGGCGGCGCGCAATTGGCCCTGCGTTGTCCAGGGTAGGGGAGGGAATGGCTGGCAGGGATGTAGCTCAGTTGATAGAGCATGGTGTTTGCAACGCCAGGGTTGTGGGTTCGATTCCCACGAGGGGCCAGTATAAAAAAATATATATATATATATGTATTCACTAACTGTAAGTCGCTCTGGATAAGAGCGTCTGCTAAATGACAAAAAAACAACAACAAGAAAATTAAAAAAATACATTTTTGTGGAAATATATTCATGACAAGATATAAAAACAATAATGTGTTGCTTGTATCAGACACTGTACCGAGCCTTTACACATGAACCAATCACGTCTTCTCTTTATGCTTCGGTTCCACAAACAAATCAAATCGGTTCCCTGCACACAGTTTTCATGGGCCTTGTTCGGTGTTCACCTGCCGACTTGACATTGTGTCTTTTTCCCCAGTGGGAGCTGTGGTGCTTGAGGAAGAGGGAGAACAGGACCTGCTGTCTTGACATTGTGTATTTTTCCCCAGTGGGAGCTGTGGTCCTTGGGGAAGAGGGAGAGCAGGACCTGCTGTCTTGACATTGTGTATTTTTCCCCAGTGGGAGCTGTGGTGCTTGGGGAAGAGGGAGAGCAGGACCTGCTGTCTTGGCGGCCTGCTTGGTGACTGTAGCTTATTTCTCTGTGTTCATGTGGTTCTCACCAAGCTCACATGCCAGATCCATGAAGAAATGTCTCCTGCTGACTGTCTTGTCAAGGCATTGCTTGTACAACACATGTTGATAGCAGTCATGTCGAGCACATTGTAGAACACCGCAACAGGCCAGAGGAGAGTACCCCCTTTTACAGAGTACTGTAAACAGGCCAGAGGAGAGTAGCCCCTTTTACAGAGTACAGTCAACAGGCCAGAGGAGAGTACCCCCTTTTACAGAGTACAGTCAACAGGCCAGAGGAGAGTACCCCCTTTTACAGAGTACAGTCAACAGGCCAGAGGAGAGTACCCCCTTTTACAGAGTACAGTCAACAGGCCAGCGGAGAGTACCCCCTTTTACAGAGTACAGTCAACAGGCCAGAGGAGAGTACCCCCTTTTACAGAGTACAGTCAACAGGCCAGAGGAGAGTACCCCCTTTTACAGAGTACAGTCTGGACATCTGGTCGAGTGCATCCACACCAAGCTTTAACATAAAATAACATAGAATAGAAAAGGTTATAATTACATAGAATGATAATACTAATAGTAATAATATGAATGTAATATAATAAAAGGGGATACTATTTGGTGTTTGGCAGATGGGAAGGCTATCTGTATATGGTAGAGATACTGTATATACCTTTGTGTGATTGTAGTCTGTCACTGTCTCCGGTTTCTTCTTCTGGTCACCGCCGGTGGCAACAGTGGGGTGCATGGTGCTGAGGAAGCTAACACTTATTTATTTAACATCTGTACACCGTGAGTGTTGCTTTACCACTCTCCATCACACCGTGAGTGTTGCTTTACCACTCTCCATCACAACGTGAGTGTTGCTTTACCACTCTCCATCACACCGTGAGTGTTGCTTTCCCACTCTTCATCACACCGTGAGTGTTGCTTTACCAGCAGCTTCTACCTTTGTTTGTTCACTGTTCTGAGCAGGATAGTCTTCTTTACGTTCTGTTTCAGCTCAGCCCCCTCCCCATCCTGATAAGTGTTTTATTGGTATCTTCCACTAGATGGCAGTAAACACCTGCTGTAACTAGACTTTGCAACAGTCTGTGTTCGGTTTCTTGGTCCTGGTGACTCCTGGGCCCTTATTCATAAAGGCAGTGTCCCAGAGGAGGAGTGCTGACCTAGGATCAGGTCCCCCCTGTCCATGTAATCTGTTTCATTATGATCTAAAAGGAAAAACTGATCCCAGATCAGTACTCCTACTCTTTTTAATACTGTCACAGGTGACTCCTCAAGACATTTAAATATTTCCCCTTAAATCACTCAAATGTTGTTTTAGCAGTATGCTTAGGGTCATTGTCCTGCTGGAAGGTGAACCTCCATCCCAGTCTCAAATCTCTGGAGGACTGAAACAGGTTTCCCTCAAGAATTTCCCTGTATTTAGCGCCATCCATCATTCCTTCAATTCTGACCAGTTTCCTAGTCCCTGCCGACGAAAAACATCCCCACAGCATGATGCTGCCGCCACCATGCTTCACTGTGGGGATGGTGTTCTCGGGGTGATGAGAGGAGTTGGGTTTGCCACAGACATAGCATTTTCCTTGATGGCAAAAAAGCTACATTTTAGTCTCATCTGATCACAGCACCTTCTTCCATATGTTTTGGGAGTCTCCCACATGGCTTTTGGCGAACACCAAACGTGTTTGCTTATTTTTTTTCTTTAAGCAATGGCTATTTTCTGGCCACTCTTCCGTAAAGCCCAGCTATTATTACCCATAGCTGTAGTCATCCCTATTAGCATCCCTATTAGCATCCCTATTAGCATCCCTATTAGCATCCCTATTAGTATGCTTAATGCCATCCTGTATATCTCTAATATTACCCATAGCTGTAGTTACATTCCCAAGACATTTACATTACATTTTCGTCATTTAGCAGACGCTCTTATCCAGAGCGACTTACGGTAGGTATGTACAAGTATCTCCTCCAACAATCGCACACACACCTCCTTGAGCAGCCGTAATAGCATCCAAGGCTATGCGATTATCAGTGGCATACTGTCTAATGAGAGCCAACTCAGAACCAATAGCTTGAAAACCCATGACAGTAGCATTATCCACTCTAGCAACATCGTGACATGTCAATGCTATGAGATAATGATTAGATTATTGCAATTCTGTATTTCCAAAAATAGTCTTAAAAACTAACTGAGTATGTGTAAATATCTTAAAATCTTGAGGTATTGCTTTGTATCTAGTAGCCAAATCAATTGGATGTGTATTCTTTAAATGTTCATATCCCATAAGTTCCGAAGTATCCCTCCTAAAACGTCCCGTAAGATTCTTATCAACCAATTCAAGAGGTTGAACAACATAGAGAAGATCATTTAAAGTCCAGACTCCACATATTCCCCTGAACAGTGGAGGAAGAGTAGTCCATATATTATTTCCACAACACCAAAAAAAAAACTGGAATTGGTAATGTTCCCTTTTTTGAAATGCGATACTTTTCCCCCATATCCTTAAACATCATGAGACATTGAGAAGCTCTCAGAAAACCAACATCTATTACAGATAACTCTCCTCTCTGTCTTCCCTTTACATACACATCAAATACAGAAGACGCATTTACCATAGCAGAGACTTTAGTGGGTCCAATTGATAAATCACTTGGTACTTGAATTATATGCTGATCATAAAAGATCGGACATCTAGTAACGGATGGCCAATGTTCCTGAATCGCATAAATGGTTGAATGGACCTTATTCAGATCCCTCCCATTCTCCTGTCTTACAGATAGATTAGTATAAAAAACATACTGAGACATCTTGTGAAGAATGCCATCAACCTTGATGATCATGTTATTGGTGTTTAACAATGTAAATGTTATTCGGCCAAATTATCGGTCTGACTGATTGTGATCCCATCTCAGGATGAGTGTTCAATACATATCGATAAACAATAATGCATAGGGTCGGCAATCCTTCTGATCCCAGCAGAGGAACCGCCCAATAAGGAAATACATCCTCAGTCGATTTGGGAATCAGTGAACACACATAACATGAATTTTGAGTCAACTTCCTAACTTTCTGCTTAAGTGTTTTGTACCACAAATTAGACGCTAAGGGATGAATAGAATTCACTTGTGAATCCATATTCTCATAAATAATAATTTCCTCCTTCTCTACCAACTCAGCAGTCTGATCCTCAGGTAAAGTCCCTGGCCGTGTGATTGGATCATTTATACCCCCAAATACCACTTTCCTTGGTATCCAATAAGGGGCACAAACCCCTTGCCAATATTGTGGAAGGTCGGTATATGAGTGATCCCCACAATACCATACCATGTAACCAGTTGCTGGCCAGGGCAAATTAATATCCAAAACAATCTTCTTATCTGGACATCCCTGTGTAATCCCCATTTTATATAGAATTGTATGACTAGCTATAGAAGCCACGCTGGTTAGAGGTACTGCCTTCTGCTTAGTCCTGATTGCTACTGGTTGTAGACGTCCGTCTGACTAACCTGTCTCTGTGTACGCTCAGGGTGCTGGTCCGTCTGACTAACCTGTCTCTGTGTACGCTCAGGGTGCTGGTCCGTCTGACTAACCTGTCTCTGTGTACGCTCAGGGTGCTGGTCCGTCTGACTAACCTGTCTCTGTGTACGCTCAGGGTGCTGGTCCGTCTGACTAACCTGTCTCTGTGTACGCTCAGGGTGCTGGTCCGTCTGACTAACCTGTCTCTGTGTACGCTCAGGGTGCTGGTCCGTCTGACTAACCTGTCTCTGTGCTCGCTCAGGGTGCTGGTCCGTCTGACTAACCTGTCTCTGTGTACGCTCAGGGTGCTGGTCCGTCTGACTAACCTGTCTCTGTGTTCGCTCAGGGTGCTGGTCCGTCTGACTAACCTGTCTCTGTGTACGCTCAGGGTGCTGGTCCGTCTGACTAACCTGTCTCTGTGTACGCTCAGGGTGCTGGTCCGTCTGACTAACCTGTCTCTGTGTTCGCTCAGGGTGCTGGTCCGTCTGACTAACCTGTCTCTGTTTACGCTCAGGGTGCTGGTCCGTCTGACTAACCTGTCTCTGTGTACGCTCAGGGTGCTGGTCCGTCTGACTAACCTGTATCTGTGTACGCTCAGGGTGCTGGTCCGTCTGACTAACCTGTCTCTGTGTACGCTCAGGGTGCTGGTCCGTCTGACTAACCTGTCTCTGTGTACGCTCAGGGTGCTGGTCCGTCTGACTAACCTGTCTCTGTGTACGCTCAGGGTGCTGGTCCGTCTGACTAACCTGTCTCTGTGTACGCTCAGGGTGCTGGTCCGTCTGACTAACCTGTCTCTGTGTACGCTCAGGGTGCTGGTCCGTCTGACTAACCTGTCTCTGTGTACGCTCAGGGTGCTGGTCCGTCTGACTAACCTGTCTCTGTGTACGCTCAGGGTGCTGGTCCGTCTGACTAACCTGTCTCTGTGTACGCTCAGGGTGCTGGTCCGTCTGACTAACCTGTCTCTGTGTACGCTCAGGGTGCTGGTCCGTCTGACTAACCTGTCTCTGTGTACGCTCAGGGTGCTGGTCCGTCTGACTAACCTGTCTCTGTGTACGCTCAGGGTGCTGGTCCGTCTGACTAACCTGTCTCTGTGTACGCTCAGGGTGCTGGTCCGTCTGACTAACCTGTCTCTGTGTACGCTCAGGGTGCTGGTCCGTCTGACTAACCTGTCTCTGTGTACGCTCAGGGTGCTGGTCCGTCTGACTAACCTGTCTCTGTGTACGCTCAGGGTGCTGGTCCGTCTGACTAACCTGTCTCTGTGTACGCTCAGGGTGCTGGTCCGTCTGACTAACCTGTCTCTGTGTACGCTCAGGGTGCTGGTCCGTCTGACTAACCTGTCTCTGTGTACGCTCAGGGTGCTGGTCCGTCTGACTAACCTGTCTCTGTGTACGCTCAGGGTGCTGGTCCGTCTGACTAACCTGTCTCTGTGTACGCTCAGGGTGCTGGTCCGTCTGACTAACCTGTCTCTGTGTACGCTCAGGGTGCTATTCCTTGTCACTAAGTCTCATGTTTACATTATTGTTCATATAGTCATGATTTAACCTTCTATTTTCATTGTCAGATTTGCTGAAGTCGGTATTGTCCTTAACCATCTTCTCCCTCATCTTAAAATTGTCAATCACTAGCGCCCCAGATATAACTTCTGTCAGAGTTATAAGGTCTATGATAAATGTCCCTGATGCAATATCTCCACTCATCCTTCCAAGGAGTTTACATCTCGTCATGGTCTTCTCCATGATCCCTCCAGAAACTCCCACTTTTCTCTCCACCACCACCTAGGTTTGATAAAAGAAAAACAAATACACAAAAACAAACAAATAAATAATAATGAATATAAGAATAATACAACACTATAATAACAATCGAAGTCTATACAAATCTCCCCTTCAGTTCAGTCCTTCCCCAACTCCTCCGAAGTTGGTGTCTGTGTCCTAGGTGCTCCTTTAAGCCTGGACGCATGTATCCACTGCGGTTGACCTTTAACCTTAACCGCTGTACGTGTCACCAGAAGAACCTGTGTAAAAAAAATTAGCCCAATAAGATATTGGTCAAGATTATGTTAAATGATTTTAACATATTGAACCATATAGCCTGTATGCATGGTCTATTAGCATATGTTAAATGATTTTAACATACTGAACCATATATCCTATATTCATGGTCTATTATCAGATGGTAAATGATTTTAACATATTGAACCATATATCCTATATTCATGGTCTATTATCAGATGTTAAATGATTTTAACATATTGAACCATATATCCTATATTCATGGTCTATTATCAGATGTTAAATGATTTTAACATATTGAACCATATATCCTATATTCATGGTCTATTATCAGATGTTAAATGATTTTAACATATTGAACCATATATCCTGTATTCATGGTCTATTATCAGATGTTAAATGATTTTAACATATTGAACCATATATCCTGTATTCATGGTCTATTATCAGATGTTAAATGATTTTAACATATTGAACCATATATCCTATATTCATGGTCTATTATCAGATGGTAAATGATTTTAACATATTGAACCATATATCCTATATTCATGGTCTATTATCAGATGGTAAATGATTTTAACATATTGAACCATATATCCTGTATTCATGGTCTATTATCAGATGTTAAATGATTTTAACATATTGAACCATATATCCTGTATTCATGGTCTATTATCAGATGGTAAATGATTTTAACATATTGAACCATATATCCTATATTCATGGTCTATTATCAGATGTTAAATGATTTTAACATATTGAACCATATATCCTATATTCATGGTCTATTATCAGATGTGCTATTAGCAATAAGCATGATCACCTGTAGCCCAACGGATGCAGCATAGTGGCTATAAATGAAGCATGGGGTTTGTCCATCTGCATTTACCCCATTGGACACAACTTCCTGATTATTATTATTATGTATTATTATTATTATTCACTCAGAATTGTTGTTGGGGGGGTTTCTATTACAAAGTTGCCCTTTTAAGATGCCGTTGCCCCTTAAGAGCTCTGTTGCAAATGTTCCTAAACCATGCTTGATACTCCGGTTTTAAGATGCCGTTGCCCCTTTAAGAGCTCTGTTGCAAATGTTCCTAAACCATGCTTGATACTCCGGTTTTAAGATGCCGTTGCCCCTTTAAGAGCTCTGTTGCAAATGTTCCTAAACTATGCTTGATACTCCGGTTTTAAGATGCCGTTGCCCCTTTAAGAGCTCTGTTGCAAATGTTCCTAAACCATGCTTGATACTCCGGTTTTAAGATGCCGTTGCCCCTTTAAGAGCTCTGTTGTGAATGTTCCAAAACCATGCTTGATACTCCGGTTTTAAGATGCCGTTGCCCCTTTAAGAGCTCTGTTGTGAATGTTCCTAAACCATGCTTGATACTCCGGTTTTAAGATGCCGTTGCCCCTTTAAGAGCTCTGTTGCAAATGTGCCTAAACCATGCTTGATACTCCAGTTGTAACTGCATCTTTAAAATAATGCTTTAGCACAATTGTAGGAGTATAGAAATAAACGTGTTATCAATGGAAAGATTGGATCCCCCTCTTTTTTTAACAAAGGTCAAAACTGCTTTCAAAAGTGTTTTCCCCGTGATCGCATTAAGAGTTGTTGTCCGTTGACTGCTTGAATAAACGGCCCTACAAAGGCAAAGAGCATCAACTAGAAAACAGTACAACTGAAGACAAAAAAGGCTTTAAAGTTGTTTTTGCTGTTCAGCCAAATATGTCGTAGGTAGATAAGTGTAAATGCACTGATGTATCATCTTATTATGACCACTGATCTGACCTATGACCCCTTAAATGCTGATACTGCACTCTGCCTTTGTATGACCTTAAACAGCTGTATGGGTCATGCAGAAGCAAAGTGCAGTATCTAAAAAATCTAAATGTGTTTATCCAGCTTTCTTGTTGTTTTTAATGGTGTTGTGTAGTTGTGTTTTCATGTTTTGAAAGTTGTATTGTAGCAACCCTCAAGCTGTTTTTATCCATAAGGTAAGAACTATTTCATCACGGAGAATGTTTTTACTTATGTGACTTTGTATTAATATCAATGCTGTCCTTTTCTTTATGTTAGCGAGCGTTTCAATATTTTGTTTGCTATCTTTCTTACCATTATCTGGGTATTTGCATTTCAATGCGACATAAACCATAGTGTTTCTGCGGGATTGTGCATTGTTTTATTCTGGTGATAACTGGATCACTGGCTGTCTCATGGAGTGTATGAGGGTGAGTGTCATGGTCAGGATGGCCTGAACTCAGAGCCTGATAGAATACCAAGGAAAACCGTAGTAACTGCAGTAGAACATGGTGGAACAAAGCCAGATGGCAGTAACCTCACTTACTGCTGTTTCCTTGGTTTTTACTGGGATTTTGTAGTTACATCAAATCTGACCCTCCATTTTCTCTGAAACGGAAGATAATTGAACCAGGACACTTTGTCACAAGATATAACAGAAAATACAAAGCCTGATTTAGGTCTGAACTCATCTTTGACCAAATGTGTAGCAGCAGTTTGCAATTGTACGGCAGAATAGCTGTGTACATAATCCTAATACCTCTTCATGGACTACATTTGAACACTTGAACAGTGTCTTCTGTTAGGGCGTGAACTGGTATGGTAAGATTACCTAGTGGGGCCAATAACTGAAAGGTTGCTGGTTCGAATACCTGAGCCGTCAAGGTAAAAATCTGTCTGTGCCCTTAAGCAAGGCACTTACACCTGATTTGCTCCAGGGGGCGCTGTACTACTATGACCCTGTAAAACAACACATTTCACTGCATCTATCCGGTGTCTGTGACAATACATTTACAAATATTTTATTTATTTATTACAACAGTTAATTTAACAATGCTGGTTATAAATCTTGTTGACATTCATCCAAGGACACCTTGACTTGCATTACACTCTCACTCCAGAAAAATATTCTCATGAAATCATATGACTTATAGTTAGAGAAAAGGATTCCTGTGAACGCGGCCTGCTACAAGCAGGAAACAGGTTATGGATGTGTGATCTATCTTGGCATATTTTTGGGGTAACCACATTGGAACATTCCAACATTCATCTTTAAGGACATGAACTGGCAGAACAGGTTTCAGCAAAGTATGGAGTCATTGTTTTCAGGAAGGTGTCTCCATGGCGATAGGAGGGACAGGAGGCAGACTAAGGGCAAGGGAAGCCACCTGAACTACTGCCCTACAAAGGCAAAGAGCAGTCCACGCAAACAGTGAATCTGAGACAAATGGCTTTAAAGTTGGGTTTTTTGTCCATGCATATCAACCATGACCACTGATCTGACCTATGACCCCTTAAATGCTGATACTGCACTCTGCCTTTGTATGACGATAAAAAGCTGTATGGATCATGCAAAAGCAAAGTGCATGAGTTTATCCAGCTTTCTTGTTGTTTTTCTGTTTGATGGAAACAGTTGGAGTGTTGTAACTATATTCCAACTGTATTTAATGGTGTTATGTAGTCGTCTTTTCATGTTTTCAATGTTGTATTGGAGTAGGCCTAACCCTCCCCAATATTTATGTTGATGGAGAGAGACACCAGACAATACATAGAGACAGCAACAGAAGAATAGGATATGATGGAGAGAGACACCAGACAAGACACAGAGACAGCAACAGAAGAATAGGATATGATGGAGAGAGACACCAGACAAGACACAGAGACAGCAACAGAAGAATAGGGTATGATGGAGAGAGACAGAACAGGCCATAACAGAAGAAAATAGACAATGGAGACAGTAACAAACTGGAACCTGAGACAGCAACAAATAAGACACAGATAGAAACAGACAAGACACAGACAGCAACAGGCAAGACATAGACAGCAACAGGCAAGACACAGACAGCAACAGGCAAGACACAGACAGCAACAGGCGAGACACAGACAGCAACAGACAAGACACAGAGAAAGTGACAGAAGAGGGCAGATGGAGAGAGAACCAAGGTTGGTTGAGCAGAAGAGGGGAGACATGAGAGACAGACACAGAAGAGGGGAGACAAGAGAGACAACAACAGAAGAAGGCAGACAAGAGAGACAACAACAGAAGAGGAGAGACAAGAGAGACAGCAACAGAAGAGGGGAGACAAGAGAGACAGCAACAGAAGAGGGCAGACAAGAGAGACAGCAACAGAAGAGGGGAGACAAGAGAGACAGCAACAGAAGAGGGGAGACAAGAGAGACAGCAACAGAAGAGGGGAGACAAGAGACAGCAACAGAAGAGGGTAGACAAGAGAGACAGCAACAGAAGAGGAGAGACAAGAGAGACAGCAACAGAAGAGGGGAGACAAGAGAGACAGCAACAGAAGAGGGGAGACAAGAGAGACAGCAACAGAAGAGGGGAGACAAGAGAGACAGCAACAGAAGAGGGTAGACAAGAGAGACAGCAACAGAAGGGGGAGACAAGAGAGACAGCAACAGAAGAGGGTAAACAAGAGAGACAGCAACAGAAGAGGGGAGACAAGAGAGACAGCAACAGAAGGGGGGAGACAAGAGAGACAGCAACAGAAGAGGGTAAACAAGAGAGACAGCAACAGAAGAGGGTAGACAAGAGAGACAGCAACAGAAGGGGGAGACAAGAGAGACAGCAACCGAAGAGGGTAAACAAGAGAGACAGCAACAGAAGAGGGGAGACAAGAGAGACAGCAACAGAAGAGGGGAGACAAGAGAGACAGCAACAGAAGAGGCTAAACAAGAGAGACAGCAACAGAAGAGGGCAGACAAGAGAGACAGCAACAGAAGAGGCTAAACAAGAGAGACAGCAACAGAAGAGGGGAGACAAGAGAGACAGCAACAGAAGAGGGGAGACAAGAGAGACAGCAACAGAAGAGGCTAAACAAGAGAGACAGCAACAGAAGAGGGCAGACAAGAGAGACAGCAACAGAAGAGGCTAAACAAGAGAGACAGCAACAGAAGAGGGCAGACAAGAGAGACAGCAACAGAAGAGGGGAGACAAGAGAGACAGCAACAGAAGAGGGGAGACAAGAGAGACAACAACAGAAGAGGGCAGACAAGAGAGACAGCAACATAAGAGGGGAGACAAGAGAGACAGCAACAGAAGAGGGGAGACAAGAGAGACAGCAACAGAAGAGGGGAGACAAGAGAGACAGCACCAGAAGAGGGGAGACAAGAGAGACAGCAACAGAAGAGGGCAGACAAGAGAGACAGCAACAGAAGAGGGTCAACAAGAGAGACAGCAACAGAAGAGGGGAGACAAGAGAGACAGCAACAGAAGAGGGGAGACAAGAGAGACAGCAACAGAAGAGGGCAGACAAGAGAGACAGCAACAGAAGAGGGCAGACAAGAGAGACAGCAACAGAAGAGGGGAGACAAGAGAGACAGCAACAAGAGAGACAGCAACAGAAGAGGGGAGACAAGAGAGACAACAACAGAAGAGGGCAGACAAGAGAGACAGCAACAGAAGAGGGGAGACAAGAGAGACAGCAACAGAAGAGGGCAGACGAGAGACAGCAACAGAAGAGGGGAGACAAGAGAGACAGCAACAGAAGAGGGGAGACAAGAGAGACAAAAACAGAAGACAGAGAAAGCAATGGAGAAATCCATTTTTCTCAGATTCACTGTTTGCGTAGACTGCTTTTTGCCTTTGTAGGGCAGTAGTTCAGGCGGCTTCCATTGCCCTTAGTCTGCCTCCTGTCCCTCCTATCACCATGGAGACACCTTCCTGAAAACAATGACTCCATACTTCATGTCCTTAAAGATTAGAATGTTCCAATGTGGTTGGCCAAAAAGATGACAAGATAGATCTCACATTCATCATTCAGGGTTACTATCGAACAGAAATGTCACATTTCTGGTTTGTCCATACCTTGTTTCCTGCTTGTAGCAGCGTGCGTTTACAGGAATCCTTCTCTCTAACTATAAGTCACATGATTTGATGAGAATATTTTTCTGCAGTAAGAGGGTAATGCAAGTGAAGGTGTCCTTGGATCAACGTCAACAAGAGTTATAACCAGCATTGTTAAATTAACTGTTGGAATTGCAAAACATATATATGTTTTTATTGTCAGATACACCGGATAGGTGCAGTGAAATGTGTTGTGTTACAGGGTAAGGCATAGTAGTACAGCACCCATGAAGCAAGTTAGTGTTAAGTGCCTTGCTTAAGGACACATCAACAGATTTTCACATTGACGGCTCGGGTATTTGAACCAGCAACCTTTCAGTTACTGGCCCAACGTTCTAACCACTAGGCAATGTGACCACACCATACCAGGTCCCGCCCTAAAAGAAGACAATGTTTAAGTGTTCAAATGTAGTCCATGAAGAGGTATTAGGATTATGTGCACAGCTATTCTGCCGTACAATTGCAAACTGCTGCTACACATTTGGTCAAAGATGAGTTCAGACCTAAATCAGGCTTCATAGTATCTGTTATATATCTTGTGACAAAGTGTCCTGGTTCAATTATCTTCAGTTTCAGAGAAAATGGAGGGTCAAATTTGATGCAACTACAAAATCCCAGTAAAAACCAAGGAAACAGCAGTAAGTGAGGTTACTGCCATCTGGCTTTGTTCCACCATGTTCTACTGCAGTTACTACGGTTTTCCTTGGTATTCTATCAGGCTCTGAGTTCAGGCCATCCCGACCATGACACTCACCCTCACACACTCAATGAGACAGCCAGTGATCCAGTTATCACCAGAGTAAACATGGCACAATTCCACGGAAGAAAATTTGGATAATTTTGGTCATAAAGTCAGTCTTTTCCAAAACTGAGTTTAGTGAGACTTGTGGTTGTGACTGCATCACAACGTAAATGAAGGTTGCCCACATGCCCACACCAAGTAATAATCAATTCAGAATGCAACTGCACCCGACCCAATCGTAATGCCTGTGGTAAATTTGGGTTGAATTTGGATATCCCTATGGGGCTAGTTAGGGACCATCAGTAAATTACACCAAACATTAGACAAGACACAGAGACAGCAACAGAAGAACAGGATATGATGGCGAGAGACACCAGACAAGACACAGAGACAGCAACAGAAGAATAGGATATGATGGAGAGAGACACCAGACAAGACACAGAGACAGCAACAGAAGAATAGGATATGATGGAGAGAGACACCAGACAAGACACAGAGACAGCAACAGAAGAATAGGATATGATGGAGAGAGACACCAGACAAGACACAGAGACAGCAACAGAAGAATAGGATATGATGGAGAGAGACACCAGACAAGACACAGAGACAGCAACAGAAGAATATGATATGATGGAGAGACACCAGACAAGATACAGAGACAGCAACAGAAGAATATGATATGATGGAGAGAGACACCAGACAAGACATAGAGACAGCAACAGAAGAATATGATATGATGGAGAGAGACACCAGACAAGACACAGAGACAGCAACAGAAGAACAGGATATGATGGAGAGAGACACCAGACAAGATACAGAGACAGCAACAGAAGAACAGGATATGATGGAGAGAGACACCAGACAAGACATAGGGACAGCAACAGAAGAATAGGATATTATGGAGAGAGACACCAGACAAGATGAAAGACATCAATAGACGACACAGAGAAAGTGATGGAGAGAGACAGAGGAGGGGAGAACACACAGTAGACTATCACTAAAAGCTGATATAGGGATTCTAATTACTGCACTGTGTGTGTGTGTGTGAGAGAGAGAGAGAGAGAGAGAGAGAGAGAGAGAGAGAGAGAGAGAGAAGAGAGAGAGAGAGAGAGAGAGAGAGAGAGAAGGAGAGAGAGAGAGAGAGAGAGAGAGAGAGAGAGAGAGAGAGAGAGAGAGAGAGAGAGAGAGAGAGAGAGAGAGAGAGAGAGAGAGAGAGAGAGAGAGAGAGAGAGAGAGAGAGTGAGAGAGAGAGAGAGAGAGAGAGAGAGTTTAGGTACTGTTGGAATCTTTAATCAGTTTGAGCCATTTGACAGGTCAGAGTCTATGTTTGAAGTTCTTGAGTGATTTTTGGCAATACACTGTAGATTCATGGATTTACCTGTTGAAATTCCTTCCCGGACCCTCCTACTGGCTATTGGCTAAGCCACCGATGTCTTCACATCCTAGGGTAGAGAGGAGCTGCTACCCCTGCGGAGAGAGGAGCTGTTACCCCTGGGGAGAGAGGAGCTGCTACCCCTGGGGAGAGAGGAGCTGCTACCCCTGGGGAGAGAGGAGCTGTTACCCCTGGGGAGAGAGGAGCTGTTACCCCCATGGGGAGAGAGGAGTTGCTACCCCTGGGGAGAGAGGAGATGTTACCCCTGGGGAGAGAGGAGCTGCTACCCCTGGGGAGAGAGGAGCTGCTACCCCTGGGGAGAGAGGAGATGCTACCCCTGGGGAGAGAGGAGCTGCTACCCCTGGGGAGAGAGGAGCTGCTACCCCTGGGGAGAGAGGAGATGCTACCCCTGGGGAACGAGAGGAGCTGTTACCCCTGGGGAGAGAGGAGCTGCTACCCCTGGGGAGAGAGGAGATGCTACCCCTGGGGAACGAGAGGAGCTGCTACCCCTGGGGAGAGAGGAGCTGTTACCCCTGGGGAGAGAGGAGCTGCTACGCCTGGGGAGAGAGGAACTGTTACCCCTGGGGAGAGAGGAGCTGCTACCCCTGGGGAGAGAGGAGCTGCTACCCCTGGGGAGAGAGGAGCTGATACCCCTGGGGAGAGAGGAGCTGATACCCCTGGGGAGAGAGGAGTTGCTTCCCCTGGGGAGAGAGGAGCTGCTACCCCTAGGGAGAGAGGAGCTGTTACCCCTGGGGAACGAGAGGAGCTGTTACCCCTGGGGAGAGAGGAGCTGCTACCCTTGGGGAGAGAGGAGCTGTTACCCCTGGGGAGAGAGGAGCTGCTACGCCTGGGGAGAGAGGAACTGTTACCCCTGGGGAGAGAGGAGCTGTTACCCCTGGGGAGAGAGGAGCTGTTACCCCTGGGGAGAGAGGAGCTGCTACCCTGGGGAGAGAGGAGCTGCAACCCTGGGGAGAGAGGAGCTGCTACCCCTGGGGAGAGAGGAGCTGCTACGAAGAGAGACTGCGACCCTGCTCGGGAAGAGCTTAATGATTGGTGATTGTTGGGGCACGTTTGGCAGGAGCTTCAGTGATGAAGACTGCTGAACTTGCTGATGTTTCACAATGTGCCATGGCCATCTCAGTCACCAGGTCTCAACCCAATTGAAGACAACCATCAACAAAACACTAAATTATGGATTTTCTTGTGGAAGAATGATGTCACATCCCTCCAATAGAGTTCAAGACACTTGTTTTCTTTTTTTTGTGTCTTTTTTTACCTTGACAATAAACATTTTAATGAACCACAAACACTTGATGTTTAGGGATGGCACACACATATGGAGACAGTTTGTGTTCCTTCTCACATATGCACCTAGGAAGATGCAGTGTTTCTCAACATACCATCAAATTAATCCATAGACTTTTGTCCATATTTACAGAAGGCTGTCATTTCACAAATTGTTCCTATATTGAAAGGACATAGGGAAAATAAAGTCAAACATTTCAATACAAAATAATAAAAACAATCACAGCATTACTCAGTCTTAATGTATTTTAACCATATTAACCAGTTTAATCAAATTGTTTTCATTTGGAACACTAAATCTGAACTACATTTGGAGTTCCAGACACTTGTAGAATGTATGCCAAGGCACATTGTAAGAGCTATAAAGAGACAGGGAGTGGGAGAGAGAACAGGTAGAACCTGATATGGAAATGAGCAGAACAAACTAAAGGAACTTTCCACCACCGAATGATCATTCCAGACTCTACTTCTATTGAGAGACATATAAAAGGTAAGACGACGATTGTTATGTGTATTAATATAGTTGATGATATTGTTATGTGTATTAATATAGTTGATGATATTGTTATGTGTATTAATATAGTTGATGATATTGTTATGTGTATTAATATAGTTGATGATATTGTTATGTATATTAATATAGTTGATGATATTGTTATGTGTATTAATATAGTTGATGATATTGTTATGTGTATTAATATAATTGATGATATTGTTATGTGTATTAATATAGTTGATGATATTGTTATGTGTATTCATATAGTTGATGATATTGTTATGTGTATTCATATAGTTGATGATATTGTTATGTGTATTCATATAGTTGATGATATTGTTATGTGTATTAATATAGTTGATGATATTGTTATGTGTATTAATATAGTTGATGATATTGTTATGTGTATTAATATAGTTGATGATATTGTTATGTGTATTCATATAGTTGATGATATTGTTATGTGTATTCATATAGTTGATGATATTGTTATGTGTAATAATATAGTTGATGATATTGTTATGTGTAATCATATAGTTGATGATATTGTTATGTGTATTAATATAGTTGATGATATTGTTATGTGTATTAATATAGTTGATGATATTGTTATGTGTATTCATATAGTTGATGATATTGTTATGTGTATTCATATAGTTGATGATATTGTTATGTGTATTAATATAGTTGATGATATTGTTATGATATTAATATAGTTGATGATATTGTTATGTGTATTAATATAGTTGATGATATTGTTATGTGTAATAATATAGTTGATGATATTGTTATGTGTATTAATATAGTTGATGATATTGTTAAGTGTATTAATATAGTTGATGATATTGTTATGTGTATTCATATAGTTGATGATATTGTTATGTGTATTCATATAGTTGATGATATTGTTATGTGTATTAATATAGTTGATGATATTGTTATGATATTAATATAGTTGATGATATTGTTATGTGTATTAATATAGTTGATGATATTGTAATGTGTATTAATATAGTTGATGATATGTTTTGTGGACAGTGTTATAATAGGCCTACTCTCCTTAAAATGTTTTGGATATAAATTAGATGCATGGGGTGAATTCGTTCTGTTTCCATCTGTGTGCCCCCGGGTGATCACTCCTACACTATCTAGAGTCTAAAAGGGTTCTTTGGCTGTCCCCATAGGAGAACCCTTTGTAGAACCCTTTTTGGTACTAGGTAGAACCCTTTTGGGTTCCATGAAGAATCCTTTCCACAGAGGGTTCTACATGGAAGCCAGAAGGGTTTTACCTGGAACCCAAAAGCGTTCTCCTATGGGGACAGCCAGAGGACCCTTTTGGAACTCTTTTTTCTAAGAGTGTACTGTATCATAGGTCTATAGACTTGTCTTCTCAAAACAGGCTTAAAACACAACAAGCAACAACATTTTCTCTTTCTAATCTACTGTTAACTCTTTTCACTCAGGAAGGCATGTTGTGTGAAAGAGAGACAAATAAATACTGTGGAAAGACTAACAACAACTTACACTTCCTCAAAACAGGTTGTGTGTGTTCATTAGTGCCCACCGTAGCAAAATGTTTGGCAAAATAAACCGTTTAGGTCACGTTGTACAGCGTTTGGAGTAAATTGTTTATGCAACATTTTAAAACTGTTGGCTGCTGTGTAAACTAATGAACACAACCCAGGTTGTAGCCTACAACTCGGCTGTTGATGTCTGCCTGATGCTGTAACCTGAACTTAGCCTGAGGGGTGGACTATGATGCAAGCTAGATATACTGGTTTTCTAAAGTTAGCTAGCTTCAGTTATCTTCACATTCCAGCTCAGGCCTCATCCATAGGAATGTACAGAGTGCCAGTCATCAGGAAGGTGCTCTCAGCAGAATGGAAAATATATAATGACTTGACAGTTGAATCATACAAAATGGCGCTAACTGGACGTGGGCTAGTCAAATTCAATCAGTGGAGGTTGCTGAGGGGAGGACGGCTCATATTAATGATACCATTCCACCTATTCCGCTCCAGCCATTACCACAAGCCCGTCCTCCCCAATTAAGGTGCCACCAACCTCCTGTGAATTCAATATATTAATATTCATTCATCATAGTTCTACATCTTACATTATTATTTTATTTTTGTATTTTTTTCATACTTTTTTAAATTTATTTTTATTCATACTGGCCCCCTGTGGGAAACGAACCCCCAACCCTGGCGTTGCAAGCGCCATGCTCTACCAACTGAGCTACACGGGGCATTCATCATAGTTCTACATTTCACATTTCGTATGATAAATGTAATTGTATCATAGTTCTACTATAGTGTAGCGATCTGTGCAACTTTCTGGCGTGAGTTTACTGTGAACACTGAGGCTGTACCCACTTTAAGTTACAGTTTTAACAGAGACCAAGTAGGCTATTTGATCATAATGTAAAAAAGGCCTCCAATAACATTTAACATGGAAATAGCTGTTCTATCATTCAGCCTACAGTAGCAGCCAATGTGTGGTGTTCAATGTAAGCCTACATTCCATGAGACATTCCAAAAAACATGCAGAGCTTGACATTAACCTGTTTATCTACTTGTCCTTCACACAAGGAGGAGGTGACTGAAAATGTTGTTGTGTTTGATGCAAGAAACCACTTTACTAAATAAAATGCATCATTATTCCCATGTACTATGATGCAATTCCAACCAAGTAACCCAATTGGCGCCAATGGCGTGATGCGTAGGTTGTTTGCCTTTTTACAAGTGCAACCTGGGTTCACTTCCCTGCCCCGCTGTTTGCTACATTGGTGTCAGAAGTAGTATTGTGTCTGTGAGGCCATCAGATTGCATGGCCCGGATGTGTGAGGGGTCTGACTAGTCGAAGCACAAGACTTGCTTTTATAGGGGGCAGTGTGAGACAGGTTACAATTCCCATCGCAGCAATAGGGTTAACCTAGTTTTGGCCAGCGACCTGGGTTCACTGCCCTGCCCCGCTGTTTGCTACAATATTAATATCACAGGCTACCCGACGTCCGTTGAACAAAGAGACACAACAATATGAGTGAAAGGATTTTAGGATAATATCAGTAAGTGTTGATTTAAAGTTGTCTTCTGGGTTCAGCCTTCTAGCTTCCTTTATCAATTGGGTGAAATATAACAAATGACATGGTCTCAAAGTTTGGAGATAACCAGTCCCAGTTTAAATCGCCCATGATTTCCATTTCATTATTTCCCCAGAGCAGCAAGGGAATCTAGAGACTCAACCTTTGCAGAATCAGAATCACCTTTATTCGCCAACACATTTGCACATACATATGTAGGATCTTAATTTGAGCCAGTTTGCTACAGCAGGAAAATATTCCTGCAGCAACAGGAAATGTGAATTATAATTAATGGACATTTTTGTAGCGGTTGATACATTTTTAGTAAGGGAAACTCAAGTCTGCCATTTCTAAGTGGAAATTACAAACTTCAGAAGCCTTTTAAAACCTCAAATACACTACAAGTTTTACATTTACTGCGTTGAGGGAAAGTTATTCTGCAGTGGGGGGTGATCAAATTAAGATCCTACATCTGTACACGTAATTCTACATGGTGATTTTTTACATTTTAGTCATTTAGCAGACGCTCTTATCCAGAGCGACTTACATACATTGCGAGTGCATACATGTTTTTTTTTTACACTGGAATCGAACCCACAACCCTGGCGTTGCAAATGCCATGCTCTACCAACTGAGCTACATCCCTGCCGGCCATTCCCATAATAATTAAAATGTCCTGTTGCTGCAGGATTATTTTCCTGCTGTAGCAAACTGGCTAAAATTAAGATCCTACATCTGTAGCAATACACCTCTCTTTGATGTACATGGCTATATCAGGATTGACTTTTGACCATTTGACATCTTTTATTTACTGTTGTTTAGGCTGGTTGAATGAGTTGCCTATAAAAGCTACTTCATCTGCAAGAGAACAGGCGGCTGCACCAGCGACTGTAAGAAGTTATGTGATTTCCTCATATGAACGTGAAAGTAAGTGTGTAGCCTACACAGTTACACAATGGCTGTTGAAACTGTGGCACATATTTCTCGGTAACATTAGAAGTCGGATAAATGTGTTGATATGTAGGAAAGACGGGCACACCTTGGTAAGGCTAAACTACAAACTATTATAAGGTTAGGTCGACTTCAGACATTCAATAGTCAGAGTAGGTTTGAGCTATGATCACTTATCATGCTGACAAACCTGATAGTCTCCGTTTGAAATGGTGTGTAAAATACCATGCCTAGGCTACAAGCTCTGTCCTGCTACTGTTAGGTCTATAACGTTATGGGAACTGATCTGAACAGGTTTAGGCTGGTCATCTAGGATATGTAGGCTATAGCTGAGGTATAGACCTCCATCTGTATCAGGACTAGGCTCCTGCTACTGTTACTGTTATAACGTTATGGGAACTGATCTGAACAGGTTTAGGCTGGTCATCTAGGATATGTAGGCTATAGCTGAGGTATAGACTTCCATCTGTATCAGGACTAGGCTCCTGCTACTGTTACTGTTATAACGTTATGGGAACTGATCTGAACAGGTTTAGGCTGGTCATCTAGGATATAGCTGAGGTCAGTGGTGATTTTAGCATGTCAATCTTGGTGGGGCAAAACATAAATAAAGGGGGATGCATGCCAGCAAAGCCACTCCACAACACAACACTAAACAATACATTCATTGCACTATAACGGTGACAAACGGTGCCCACAAACTGTTAGGGCCTACATAAAGCAGAGTCCCAACAGCAGAGTCCCAACAGCAGAGTCCCGACAGCAGAGTCCCGACAGCAGAGTCCCAACAGCAGAGCCCCGACAGCAGAGCCCCGACAGCAGAGTCCCGACAGCAGAGTCCCAACAGCAGAGTCCCAACAGCTGCTCTATCATTTCTCTTCATTATTTCTCTTCATATTTTAAAAGGATTAAAAAGGATGTGCCTGTAGATTGTCGACCTGATTCATGATGATGACTGCTGGCTAAGATTTTGAAAGTATGATGTTGACCTGATCAGTCCAATCAAAGCTACTGTAGATATAATGTGATTTGACGTCATTTTATCTGTTGGCCAATGACCTTCTTGGATGGGCACTTCTAATGTAACTCTATGGCAGCACCGAAGGGGCTTGAATTTTCTAGCTCTACCCTTAGACTTGGCAGTGACGTAGTGTCCCCATGAGTGACAGAACACTGAGCCAATCACGAAGCAGCGCTCAGTATTTTCTTCTGGCTTGCCCCACCACCACAGAAAGCACTGAGCTAGGCTGAAACACCTGCATTTTGGAGCTGCCTTACTCAAGAAAAAAGAGACCATGCTTGTATGCAGCTATATTAACTCAATGATATATGTATATATTTTATTTAAAAAAAATTGCAAACTGATATGTGACACGTATTAATGCCAAAATAACATGCAAAACAGGAAAGGCCACCTGCCCTGAATGACGGGTCGCCACTGGCTGAGGTATAGACCTTGATCTGCTTTACACAACAACAAAAAAACTGTTATACATTATAACCTAGCCTACTTTAAATAATATAACATTTCTTAATGGTTGCAAAAAACCTTTCTGTATAGATCACTGATCCCCCCCAGATCAATCAGGCCTGTTTTAGCCCTTCTGTCTACATTCTCAGATATGTTTAGAAAAGAACAGATTCAAAAATAATAAATGGCCGACTTTTAATGAATACAAATAAGTGTGTGACATGGCCATGGAGAAGAGATGTCACAACTACATATTCATGTGATTGCATTAAATCACCTGACTGTTTCGATATGTCTGTTAGTAAATGTTTTGTAAGAGATAATTAATCAATGATAACAATTCACATTCAAGAATTACTGTGTTAACTACAACCAACATGTTGGATCTCTGTTTAGGGGTCAGTGGTCTAAAATGAGTCTCTCTGGGGAGAGAGAGGAGGGGGGCCCTGCCTCTGAAATGAGTCTCTCTGGGGAACATGACACCAAAGCTAAGAGGTGAGATGACAATTTTGTTTAAGAATTATTAAGAGTTTATTTCCTAAATGCTATTTCCACAATTTTTCACATGTGTTTTTTAATCAGAAATGGTTGCTTATGGGTACCTTCAATATTACTGTTCTCAGATGTTTAATTAATAGATTTTAGATTTTTATTGCAAAATGCTATATATCCATTGTTTAGCTGAAATTGAATGTTCGTATCCGGTATATTTGACTGTATTATCTGGTTGTCTCACCTAGCTATCTTAAGATGAATGCACTTACTGTAAATCGCTCTGGGTAAGAGCATCTGCTAAACAGGTGGGGCTCTGCCCTGAATGACAGGTCACCACTGCTCCAAAGCAATTACATGTTGCACAGGAACCACTGACTCGCTGCATGTTTCTATTATCAAGACACCTGCTGGTACCTCTTAACTGGTTAGGACAGCTCATGAGGTGTCCTAAATATCTGCCAACTAGGTGGGACACTTATGAATAAAGAGGCTTCATGCATAGCTTTAATTTATACCCATAAGAGTAGGACTAAAACGGCTTTATTCTCAGTACTTATACGACACATTTTCTACTCTGAGACGCTTTTTGGATATGGGCCCAGATCTCAAAACATTGTTTTAAAAAACGAATCATTTTGTTTTACATAATAAAAAATGAATATTACTAATGTACCCGACTTTAAAGACTTGGTTTAGTTTATTGTGTGGCTCTGCTCATGTCCGCATTCTGGAACTGTCTGCGTCCCCGTACAGAACTGTCCGCGTCCACGTACGGTTTGGCGCCAAGCATATTGTCCAGTTACGCGCAGAGTGGACTGAGGTGATGTTGGGGAATAACGATGGAGTTCGATACAGTGTTGAGACACCGACGTTTATTGTTCAATTTGCTTTTTTGCGTAATGGTCAGTGACAGTATGAGTGTAGCCAGATCCTTTTCACTCGCTATTCTTGTTTAATTGTGTGGTTCACCAGATTCGTCATCATCCTCGAGGGACAGACGAACGACCTGCTAGCTAGCCAAGCTAGTCGGTACAGCTAGCTAAGCTAGCTACTCTACCAGCAGCATCCTAGTTATCCTAGCTACCACTACATCATCACCGGCTGCCTGCATTTCTTGTGGACCGATGGAGTTCCCTGGTTGTTTCTGTTAGAAATTGCATAATTCAAATCTGGTATTGGAATAAGAGAAAACATAATCAAGAGATATTCAATCCAAGCTAAATTTATTATATGCAAAATGTATGTATGATAAGTATGATGGTTCGTATACGGGCTCACTGAAATACCACGCAGGGCAGACAGAGAACTGATCCATTGTTACAGGCTGTTCTTTAAATACCCTGACAGTTTTAGTTCCCGCCCTCTGCTGGGCCTATCAAGGTAGAGACTGAGCGTGGTTTAGACTTGCCCAACCTATCGCTGGCGCTCAGGCTGGTCCCAGCCCCTTGGCGCTCCACTGTTGCACACTGTTGCCAGGCATAAGTTGTTATCATAACAATCTGTAGAGTCAGCTCCCATAGACACCGTTCCACTGTACCCTAGGTACCTACATTCAAGGACGGTTCACAGATCACAAAGAGGCAGTGTAGTCTAGTATTTGGAGACACAAGTTCTTATCTCATTCTACCCCCTAACGTTCCTCACATGAATCACAGCTTGTTATGTGAAACAATTTATATCAGTACAGTACAAACCTTCTATGTTTAATCACCAATGCATTCCTTCTAAGCTATTCATCACATCCAGCTATGAGAAAACAAATCCCCACATTTCTTCCACCTGTTAAATACCGTGGAGGGCTTCTCCCTCTCTCGTTGACGGATGCTGGCCTACGCTCCCTCTGTCCGGTTCTCCTCTCTTCACTAGATGGACGGTAACTTTAGTGTTTAACCCTTCTGTGTCCAAGGACTGAACTTCTGAATATAATTTTCGGGGCGCCTCAAGTGACATTTTTTACAACATTTATTTCTGATAAAATGAGTTCATTGCATCTGCCATGGAGCCCGGTTTCATAATATTACCTTCTGTTCCTGGTTATGAAGTAATCTCGAAAAAACAGGCCTTATTTTAGGTCATTTTTCACCCTACCAGCTCCTATTAGTTCTATTGAGCTCCGTGACACCGACTCGCCTTCAGAACGTTCTATTCCCAGCCCATTGTTCTGCATCACAATGCCAGCTTCACTATTGTTATCAATGAGACCTGCCTGCGTTAACCCTGTAGGTTTACCTCAGGTAACTTATTATTAACACGGTTACGGCTACTTGGTGAGCGTTAACCCTGTAGGTTTACCTCAGGTAACTTATTATTAACAAGGTTACGGCTACTTGGTGAGCGCACTCACTGTTCACCTGATTACACATTGTGGTGAACCGTACTCCCAGCGATGGCTGGCGGATAGCCATCAAACATTAAACATTTTCTGATCATGGTTAACCATATTTGTTTTAAGAAAAAAGCGTACAATCTAAACAAAACGCATGTCCCTGTCCTCTTTTCCAAGATGTGGCCGATTTAAACAGCCAGAAGACATTTTTAATCAAGAAATAACAATTTTTTCGACGACTTGTTGTTTCTATATGGCTGCTGGGTAATTTGATATGCATCGACATCTTTGTTTGTAGGCATCAAATTGAGCGAATGCTGCGCAGGTTCACTGAGTTGCAAACCAAATGGGTATAATGGGGTGATTGTTGTCTAATCGGGTGGTCTAGCTAATGGATTTGTAGATCAGACGCAGTTGCTACCTCAGATTATGAGCCTAGCCAGTGTCATGAATGAGTTATGTAGTACCCACATACGGCCACAAGGAGGAGCAAGAGTGCCATAAACCCATACTGTTTTTTGCCATATAAACCCTAAACCTAACAATCAATCAAATGTATTTATAAAGCCTTTTTTACATCAGCAGATGTCACAAAGTGCTATACAGAAACTCTTACCATATGTTTAACCTATTTTAGCCTTAACCATAACCCTAATTCTAGGGTAGGGTAGCCTAGAACACTTTTAGAAACTATTTTCGTAACAATATTATCTTAGTAAATACAATTATAGTGCTAAATAGCATTTTGATTACTTTGTTAATCAACACCTGTCAAGCGTTTTGCAGTTTTTTTGTTGTTATTAGTTATTTTATGATATTTATTATTGCAAGGCAGAACGCTTGATAAATAATACACATTTGTTTTATTTTTCAAATGTGGTTTGAACTGGGTGACCTAGTAACCTCTATGTGAAAGTCCAGCAATTGGCGTGGGACAGGTGGGGCAGGTTTGAGACTGATCTAAGGAATTAACAAGAAAAATACACTTTATTCTCAGCTGCCTCACCAATGTCTGTACATTAATTAATAACTTTTAATTGCTAAATATTTCCAATAGATGGCAGCATAAGACCACGAAGCATCAGTTATAGGCTACAAGCAGCAATATGATTGACATAAAATAGGATGCAACCAAAGACTATATGTCCCATGATTATCTAAAATGGTCACTCATTACTTTAGACCTGTGTTGCTTTTGGAAGAGCAATTAAATAGTGACTGTAGCAGGTGTTGAACACCGAGTAAATAATCACTAGTCAGATGCGCTAACCTCAACCCTAGTATACATGTATTTTTAAATATCTTATATTGCGATTAAACAACCTCGGAATAGATAAGACAAGAGTGCGTCTTCCAGCCCGCCAATAAATTACATCATGCAACCCTCCCGGTTAGCAAATGTACCTCAACATGCCCCTCGCTTGTGCTAGAAGGCAGAGTGCTCGCTGCTGGTTGATGAATCTGACAATGAATGTACTAGGAAAATACGTTTTTCTCGACCAGAGGTGACTAAATTAATGTTCAGGCTTAATAATAATAATAATAATATGCCATTTAGCAGACGCTTTTATCCAAAGCGACATACAGTCATGCGTGCATACATTTTTGTGTATGGGTGGTCCCGGGGATCGAACCCACTACCCTGGCGTTACAAGCGCCGTGCTCTACCAGCTGAGCTACAAATTATACTTCATTATAGTAATGAAGTATAATTTCAAAACATGAGCATAAAAACAGCTAATAATAAACATGAATCATCATTATATTATTTCACAGTATTCTGTTAAATGCTTTTTCAGTCGTTCCTCTTGCGTTAGCAGTGTGGAAAGGGACAGTAAAAAGCGTGTGCAGGAGTTTTCCTGTGAGGGGGAGTGGTGGTGTATCCAGGGAGAAAACTAAACTGAGCTTCTGAAATGTCATTCGTGGTCTTATGCTGCCATCTATTGGACTTATTTAGTAACTGCAGTAGTATTGAACAAAGTATATCCTTACTAAAGTAGTAATTACTCAGAATTTCAAAATATGACATTTTCTAGTTCATTTTACCACTTACAACCATAACATTACAATTTATAGCATAACAAACAATGAAACTGACATAAACCAAAAACACCATACATTTAGATTTTGCCGGTTTTCCTACCTACAAAGCATGTAGAGGTCTGTAATTTTTATCATAATACACTTCAACTGTGAGAGACGGAATCTAAAACAAAAATCCAGAAAATCACATTATATGATTTTTAAGTAAATAGTTTGCATTTTATTGCATGACATACGTTTTTGATACATCAGAAAAGCAGAACTTAATATTTGGTACAGAAACTTTTGTTTGCAATTACAGAGATCATACGTTTCCTGTAGGTCTTGACCAGGTTTGCACACACTGCAGCAGGGATTTTGGCACACTCCTCTATACAGACCTTCTCCAGATCCTTCAGGTTTCGGGGCTGTCGCTGGGCAATACGGACTTACAGCTCCCTCCAAAGATCTTCTATTGGGTTCAGGTCTGGAGACTGGCTAGGCCACTCCAGGACCTTGAGATGCTTCTTAAGGAGCCACTCCTTAGTTGCCCTGGCTGTGTGTTTCGGGTCGTTGTCATGCTGGAAGACCCAGCCACGACCCATCTTCAATGCTCTTACTGAAGGAAGGAGGTTGTTGGCCAAGATCTCATGATACATGGCCCCATCCATCCTCCCCTCAGTACGGTGCAGTCGTCCTGTCCCCTTTGCAGAAAAGCATCCCCAAAGAATGATGTTTCCACCTCCATGCTTCACGGTTGGGATGGTGTTCTTGGGGTTGTACTCATCCTTCTTCTTCCTCCAAACACGGCGAGTGGAGTTTAGACCAAAAAGCTATATTTTTGTCTCATCAGACCACATGACCATCTCCCATTCCTCCTCTGGATCATCCAGATGGTCATTGGCAGACTTCAGACGGGCCTGGACATGCGCTGGCTTGAGCAGGGGGACCTTGTGTGCACTGAAGGATTTTAATCCATGACGGCGTAGTGTGTTACTAATTGTTTTCTTTGAGACTGTGGTTCCAGCTCTCTTCAGGTCATTGACCAGGTCCTGCCGTGTAGTTCTGGGCTGATCCCTCACCTTCCTCATGATCATTGATGCCCCACGAGGTGAGATCTTGCATGGAGCCCCAGACCGAGGGTGATTGACCATCATCTTGATCTTCTTCCATTTTCTAATAATTGCGCCAAGAGTTGTTGCCTTCTCACCAAGCTGCTTGCCTATTGTCCTGTAGCCCATCCCAGCCTTGTGCAGGTCTACAATTTTATCCCTGATGTCCATACACAGCTCTCTGGTCTTGGCCATTGTGGAGAGGTTGGAGTCTGTTTGATTGAGTGTGTGGACAGATGTCTTTTATACAGGTAACGAGTTCAAACAGGTGCAGTTAATACAGGTAATGAGTGGAGAACAGGAGGGCTTCTTAAAGAAAAACTAACAGGTCTGTGAGAGCCGGAATTCTTACTGGTTGGAAGGTGATCAAATACTTATGTCATGCAATAAAATGCAAATGAATTACTTAAAAATCATACAATGTGATTTTCTGGATTTTTGTGTACCTATGATAAAAATTACAGACCTCTACATGCTTTGTAAGTAGGAAAACCTGCTAAATCGGCAGTGTATCAAATACTTGTTCTCCCCACTGTATATATATATATATATATATATATATATATATATATATATAGTTAACTAAATGTATGGTGTTTTTGGTTTATGTCAGTTTCATTGTTTGTTATGCTATAAATTGTTATGTTATTGTTACTATTTATTTAGATGGGTGTCATTATCTGCCAAAGTAACACCACTGTAGATAAAGAAGAGCTCTCCAGTAGGTGAACCAAAACATTCAAAGGCCATTTTCTCAAAAGTGAGGTTACAAGTTTATCATCTTTCAAAGCAGAATTACTTTCCCATTGTTCCTCAACTGTAGTGTATGATATACCTTTTTCTAGCTGAGTCTCTACTTTTATCCAATGTAAAAAACACAATTTCAAATGTTGCTACATTTGAATGTGTAAAACCTAGCAGTACTACTTATTTCTCTGAGAGTGAGGCAGATCTATTATTACTGTGTAAAATCTAGCATTACTACTTATTTATCTGAGAGTGAGGCAGATATATATATATATATATTATTACTGTGTAAAACCTAGCAGTACTACTTATTTCTCTGCGAGTGAGGCAGATATGTAGCATTTTGCAAAAAAACATGATTATTTGTCTCTCTGAAATGAAACCATCAAGGGATAGATTTTAAACAAATACATGGCTGTCATTGAATAACCCCATACCATGATTAGATAGTGAAAAAACACCAATCTCTTTCATAATTTCTTGAAACAATAAAAGCTAATTGACGAACATTTCTGAAAATGAATTTATATCGTTTTGGAATGAAACTCTTCTTATGTTTCCCCATCTGAGCTCAGAGTAGATGAGAGACGTAATGTTTGTCTCTGTTATGTTGAAGCCCAATCAAGCAGGAGAGACCAGCCTCCCCTGTACCCAGCTGTGTGTCCATGAAGAGTGACCGGTCTATTGAACAACCTATACGGTTTAGAGAGGGAGACTTTTCTAGTGAACAAAGGTAAGAAGAACTCATGGGTCATGGTCAGTGAGTTAAACAACACTGTCTCTAGTCATTTCTCCTCTCCCATTTTCCCATTTCTTTTTGTTGTTTACATAATCCATAGACTAATCCTTTTTTCCATTTTCATAGTCCTAAAACTGTGTGTGTGTGTGTGTGTGTGTGTGTGTGAGTGTGTGTGCACTCCCTTGATGAGGAGATGTAATCTCTATCCTGATTGCCTAGTCACTTTTACCCCTACCTACATGTACATATTACCTCAATTACCTCAACTTCCTGGTACCCCTGCACATTGACTCGGTACTCCTTATAGCCACATTATTGTTATTTTATTATGTTACTATTTCCTTTTTTTATTTAGCGAATTTTTGTTACTTTTTAACTCTGCATTGTTGGGAAAGGGCTCTTAAGTAAGCATTTCACGGTAAAGTGTACCACTGTTGTATTCGGCGCATGTGAGAAATACAATTTGATTTGATTTGAAGCAAATGCGCAGAAATACGTCATTGGGTCTAATGGTCGTCTTGTGCCGAACTGCACATGTGCAGGCCGTCAAGTCAAAGTCACTCCTTCGATATAAAGTTGTTTTTGACCAACATGAAAATGTGTCAGTTTGTTAAACTACTTAAGACAGAACATTTTCAAAATGAACAACTAAGGAAGTGATTTTTATCTCTCATTGACTTCTCAAACCCCAAACCCTGGCCTGGTCTGCTTCATATGCGTTCCCAGAATACATTTTGTACATCAGCAGTTGTCACAAAGTGCTTATATAGAAACCCAGTCTAAAACCCCAAAGAGCAAGCAATGCAGATGTAGAAGCCCGGTGGCTAGGAAAAACTCCCTAGAAAGGCAGGAACCTAGGAAGAAACCTAGAGAGGAACCAGGCTCTGAGGGGTGGCCAGTCCTCTTCTGGCTGTGCTGGGGGGAGATTATAAGAGGATATGGCCATTAAGTACAGATCGTTCTTCAAGATTTTCAAATGTGCATAGATGACCAGCAGGGTCAAATAATAACCACTGTGGTTATAGAGGGTGCAACACGTCAGCACATCAGGAGTAAATGTCATTTGGCTTTTCATAGCCGAGCATTCAGAGGTCGAGACAGCAGGTGTGGTAGGGAGAGAGAAGGAGAGGGAGAGAGAGAGAGGGTCGAAACAGCAGGTTCGGGACAAGGTCACACGTCAGGTGAACAGGTCAGAGTTCCATATCCGCAGGCAGACCAGCAGAAACTGGATCAGCAGCATGACAAGGTATCACGTCCGGTGGAGCATGTATCGATACTGATAGGATCGAAAGAAGGGGACCGCTGCTCTCGGATCAGTTTTCTCTATTAAAATCATTCCTTAACATTATAATTATTTCACAATACTGACCACGGATCAGCTTCTAGAAATATATTACTACCTACGGCTGCAAATATTGAGGTAGTTTATTCTAATGCTTACCCAATAAACATGCACTAAATCACAGATTCAGAAAGCCAAACAAACCCACCCGTAGAGAGCGCAGGTGCCAAGACCAGAGTAGGCGCGTAAACAAGATGGCGTATTGAATAGAAATCGGCACAAAACACCTCAAGATAAAAACATAATATTCAAAATCAGTAAGTTAGACTAAATATTAGCATTTCATATATTCGCAGTTAATATAATTCAATCTGGATAATAACAGAAATAAGATCATAAGGCTAGAGAAATATATCGACAAATATTACTACAACAAGCAACACCCAAACATGACTGAAGACAAGCGTGGAGAGCCGATCCCCAAAAGAAAACGCGACTCATCGACAGATACAGATGATATATGCTTTTCACCACTAGGTATGGTAAGTGTGGAAAGCGACCTGTTGAAGTCGATAAATGACAAATTGGGCATATTAGAACTGGTCAGTAAAGACGTAAAAGAGTTGAAAGCGAGTCTTCAAATGAGTGACGAAAAAGCTTTGGTAATGGAGAAAGAAACCAAAGAAATAAAAGTGACAGTCTCTAAAATGGAAACGGACGTTAGGGAATTAAAAAAGGAGAACAATCTTCTGAGAGAAGCCTTACTAGACATCCAAACTAGATCGATGAGGGAAAATCTAGTACTTACGGGTATTCAGGAAAAGGAGGGAGAAATAACAGAGAATATTATGAAGGACTTCCTGCATACAGCGCTACAAATCCCACTCGAGGCTGTCGATAAAATCCAACTCGAACGTGTACATCGTTTCGGAAAAAGAGGACAGAAATATGAGCGCCCAATCGTTGCCAAATTTGCTTTTTTTAAGGACAAAGCTATGGTGAAAAGCCTGGGAAAAAGACTTGCTGGCACGAAAATAGGCATGAATGATCAGTTCCCGAAGGAGATTGTAGAAAGGCGCAAAGTTCTGTATCCAATCTTCAAGGAAAACAGATTAAAAGGGAAACGTGTTGCACTAGTGGTGGATAAATTATATATTGACAACCAAATGTTCAGAGACACAAAGACTACTCCATGGCTATTCTAAAAGTTGTAAAAGTTGTAATGGAGGAGTCAAATATTGGAGCACCTGATACTAGCAATGATAGGGATTGTAATATTAAATAATATTTATAGTAAGTATAGTATTTTATAAATGGATAAAACGATATAACAAGCAGAATAATACATCTTTATATACAAATAATTAGAACATGGATTTTTTGGCGGGAGGTTGTTGTTTTGGCGGATGGTTGTTGTGGTTGGTCCTGTGTTCTCTCTGGCGTCCTTTCCCCCTTGCAGCAGATGTGGATGCGGGTGCGTTTGCACGCTCGGCCCATTTCTTCCGCAGTCAACCATGTGGTGTGCATTTTTGTGTTTGAAAAGGTACGGCGTTAAGTGAGTGAGAGGGGAAATGGTTGCATATCCCAGAGCCGACCGGGGGTCTATGAACAGGGGTAGTGAGAGAGAGAGCTTTCAATTTTGTGTAGATGAGGGATATACATTTTTAAATATAGTATACATCTAATCTAATTATTCATTGTCCTATCATGATGGAAAGATCCCTAACCCTATAACCTGGACACCCACCTGAGCGACCCATACACCAAAGAGAAGTTCCCATCTATTTTATGGACCTGCTGTGAATATGCAGCCTAAATAGAGAAATAAATGCGGTCAGAGACCTACTTGAGCAGCACCGCCCCCTCAAGATTCTGAGCCTGCCTGGCAGGGTTGGTCCTACAAAGCCAGAGCCCCCTGATGGGAGAGCATTATATACAAGGAAATTCTCAAAGCTGCTAATGAGAACCTTGACGACCTTTTACCTAGCCGGTGGGGATTCCGGTGGGGTACGCCCACCCAGGTAGTGGCAGTGCTGGCAACACTGGCTGCAGTAACCCATGGGGAGGGGGTCACACTCGGACAATCAGAGAGGGGGTTTATCATTGTGGCCCAGGTGGCACAAAATAATCAAAGGTCTGACCGCATGGAGATGCTTGGGAAAATGGTTACAACAGGGGATCAGAGTGTTTGTGTCTCAGGTGAAGAGGGTGGATCTGATCTCCATCACCTAGGACTTGACATAGATTAAGTAGATTAATCAAATCTCACATTGTTGTCAATTTCTGCTCAATTTGCATGCTTTCTCAATCAGCTTTAACTGTATGTGCACTCGTAGATCAAGTTATTTCTCGAGTTGGGCTCTGGGATATAACAGCCGTTGAGTATCGGATTTTATGGTGGATTGTGGAGGAGGGGGGTTGAGTGTGTTGGAGTATGTGAGTATGTGCGTGTGTGCTGGTCTGGCATCTGTTGTGGGGGGGGTGGGGATGTTGGGGGGGGGGTATGGGATGGACCGCGGGAATTATTTGCTAGGATAATAATTGCTTGTCAATGAATTAAATGTAATACAATGGCAATCCTGGTTATATGTTAGAATCCTATGCGTGAACTGCCGACATTATTACGCATATTAATTGATAATGATGGAAAATAGGATATGCATAATAAATAAATAAATAATAGACATATATATATAGAGGTGAAAGCATTGGAAATGCTTTTGGCGGTTAACCTGCTTCTGTTTTGTGGGTGGCACTGTGTGCTGTTTTCGATGGATGGGTCCTGGCCTCTCGGGGCCTTAGGGATACGGAGGGACGTGGGGGGGATGCTGATCACTGGGATGACGGCTCAACTTGGGATGGGGAGGGGCTTTAGCGGGGGAATTAGTGGAGAACAATTGAAGGGTTACTCCGTAGCAATGCAAATATCACGGTACAGCTATATGGACACTCAATCATTACGCTATTTTTTATTGGTAAATTTACAAACATATATAATGATAAATAGACTTGAAACTTGTATCTCATTATGGTGTATGGTGAAATAAGTATAGCCAGTTATAATTGTAATGGCTTAGCTGATAATAACAAAAGAAGAACAATATTTACATGGCTCAAAGAGAAGGAATATAATATCTATTGTATACAGGAAACTCATTCAACAATTCGAGATGAAGTAGCGTGGAAAAAAGAATGGGGGGGGGGGAGTATACTTCTCCCATGGGCAAAGAAATTCAAAAGGGGTGATGATATTAATTAATAGTAATTTCGATCCGAATGTGCAAATTGTCCAAATAGATACGCAAGGTAGATGGATTATTTTAAATATGGTATTGGACCATAAACAGATATGGCTCATTAACCTTTACGGACCAAATAATGATGATCCACAATTCTTTGACAATATATATAATAAATTATCAAGCCTGCAAGCAACTCAAGACAATATTATTATGGTGGGGGATTATAATACTGTTTTAAATAGCTCAATGGACCGAAAAGGAAATCACACCACAAACAATCACCCACATGCTCTTAAGGAAATTGTGAATGTCATGGATACATTAGAACTAGTAGATATATGGAGGCTTAAATATGCTGATCTAGTGAGATATACATGGCGGAGACTGAATCAAGCTAGTCGTCTTGACTTCTTTCTTATCTCATTCTTGTTGGCACCAAAAGTAAAAAAAGTGTTGATAGGGGACAGAATGCGGTCGGACCATCATATAATAGGCATATACATTACTCTGACTGAATTTCCACGTGGGCGAGGATATTGGAAATTTAATCAAAGCCTATTAGATGATAATTTATTTATAATTAGAACAAAGGAATTTATAACTGACTTTTTCCAACATAACATAGGTACAGCGAATCCCCTTATTGTATGGGACACCTTTAAATGTGCCTTTAGAGGCCATGCAATTCAGTACTCATCTCTAAAACAAAAGCAATTTAGGTCAAAAGAGTTTATACTAAGAAAGGAAATAGAAATCTAACAGAACAGATAGATGGCAATAAAAACTGTAACATAGAGGCTCAGAATAAATTAGAGGAAAAACAAAAAGAAATGGAGAAACTTATTCAAGAAAGATCAAGTGTAATATATTATAAAAATAAAGCAAACTGGATGGAATATGGGGAAAAATGCACAAAATTCTTTTTTAATCATCAACATAGGAATGCTACCAAAAAGAACTTAATGAAACTGGTTACAATTGACGGAGTCACCCATAATTCACCTAATGATATTTTGAAGGAAGAAACAAAGTATTTTAAGCATATGTTTTCTTTTCAGTCGCCTCCATCTCCTCTAACTGAAGCTAATTGTAGAGATTTTTTTCCTATTGATAATGTCAAATTAACAGCCACACAGAAAGACTCATGTGAAGGTGAAATTACAGAGGAGGAACTTCTGGATGCAATTAAAGACTTTAAGTCCGGGAAAACTCCAGGGTTGGATGGCATACCAATCGAGGTATACCAAACCTTTTTTGATATACTAAGAGGACCGTTATTAGCATGTTTTAACCACTCCTATGTAAATGGTAGATTATCTGACACTCAAGAAGAAGGTCTGATCTCATTATTACTGAAACAGGATACAAGTGGAAAATATAAAGATCCAGTCCATTTACAAAATTGGAGGCCCCTTACACTTCAGTGTTGTGATGCAAAAATCCTAGCAAAATGTATAGCGCATAGAATTAAAAAGGTATTGTCGGATATTATTCATTCTAATCAGACAGGTTTTTTACATGGAAGATACATTGGAGATAATATAAGGCAAGTATTGGAAACAATAGAACACTATGGAAAATATGGGAAACCAGGCCTGCTATTCATAGCAGACTTCGAAAAGGCATTTGATAAAGTTCGACTGGAATTTATATATAAATGCCTGGAGCATTTCAATTTTGGAGAATCTCTTATAAAATGGGTCAAAATCATGTATAGTAACCCTAGGTGTAAAATAGTAAATAATGGCTATTTCTCAGAAAGTTTCAAACTGTCAAGAGGAGTGAAACAAGGTTGTCCACTATCGGCATATCTATTTATTGTGGCCATCGAGATGTTAGCTATTAAAATCAGATCCAATAATAATATCAGAGGATTAGAAATACAGGGCTTAAAAACAAAGGTGTCATTGTACGCAGATGATTCATGTTTTCTTTTAGATCCACAACTAGAATCCCTCCACAGCCTCATAGAGGATCTAGATACATTTTCTAACCTCTCTGGATTAAAACCAAATTATGACAAATGTACTATATTACGTATTGGATCACTAAAAAATACAATTTTTACATTACCATGTAGTTTACCAATAAAATGGTCTGATGGTGATGTGGATATACTCGGAATACATATCCCAAAGGAAATAAATGATCTCACTTCAATAAATGTTAATAGAAAGTTAGCAAAAATAGATAAGATCTTACTACCATGGAAAGGAAAATACCTGACAATTTGTGGAAAAATCACCCTGATTAACTCTTTAGTATTATCCCAGTTTACCTATTTGCTTATGGTCTTGCCTACGCCTAGCAAACAGTTTTTTAAATTATATGAGAAAAAAATATTCAATTTTATTTGGAACGGCAAGCCAGACAAAATTAAAAGAGCATATTTATATAATGAATATGAATTCGGAGGACAGAAATTATTAAATATTAAAGCATTAGACCTATCACTAAAATCTTCAGTCATCCAAAAGTTATACTTAAATCCGAACTGGTTCTCAAGCAAATTAGTAAGATTGTCTCACCCACTGTTCAAGAAAGGCCTTTTTCCCTTTATTCAGATTACAACCTCTCACTTTCAGTTATTTGAAAAGGAAATAATCTCCCAAATGTCACTATTTCTAAAACAAGCCATAGAAAGTTGGTTGCAATTTCAATTTAATCCTCCAGAAACGACAGAACAAATAATGCAACAAATATTGTGGTTAAATTCAAATATACTAATTGACAAAAAACCTTTATTTTTTGACAGAATGTTTAAAAAAGGTATAATCTTCGTAAATGATATCATCGGTAGGACTGGTGGAGTTATGTCGCACATGCAGCTAACAAAAACATATGGAAATGTCTGCTCTACCCAAAATTACAACCAAATAATTGCAGCCTTACCGCAAAAGTGGAAGAGGAAAGTTGAAGGGGGAGAAAGTAAGGAACTTGTCTGTCGGCCTTGCATTAAAGAACATAATTGGTTAAGGAAAACTGTGATAAATAAAAAAGTATATCAGTTTCACTTAAGGACCAAAGGATTGACAGCAGTCCCATATACAGTGGGGGAAAAAAGTATTTAGTCAGCCACCAATTGTGCAAGTTCTCCCACTTAAAAAGATGAGAGAGGCCTGTAATTTTCATCATAGGTACACGTCAACTATGACAGACAAATTAAGAAAAAAAAATCCAGAAAATCACACTGTAGGATTTTTAATGAATTTATTTGCAAATTATGGTGGAAAATAAGTATTTGGTCACCTACAAACAAGCAAGATTTCTGGCTCTCACAGACCTGTAACTTCTTCTTTAAGAGGCTCCTCTGTCCTCCACTCGTTACCTGTATTAATAGCACCTGTTTGAACTTGTTATCAGTATAAAAGACACCTGTCCACAACCTCAAACAGTCACACTCCAAACTCCACTATGGCCAAGACCAAAGAGCTGTCAAAGGACACCAAAAACTAAATTGTAGACCTGCACCAGGCTGGGAAGAATGAATCTGCAATAGGTGAGCAGCTTGGTTTGAAGAAATCAACTGTGGGAGCAATTATTAGGAAATGGAAGACATACAAGTCCACTGATAATCTCCCTCGATCTGGGGCTCCACGCAAGATCTCACCCCGTGGGGTCAAAATTATCACAAGAACGGTGAGCAAAAATCCCAGAACCACACAGGGGGACCTAGTGAATGACCTGCAGAGAGCTGGGACCAAAGTAACAAAGCCTACCATCAGTAACACACTACGCCGCCAGGGACTCAAATCCTGCAGTTCCAGATGTGTCCCCCTGCTTAAGCCAGTACATGTCCAGGCCCGTCTGAAGTTTGCTAGAGTGCATTTGGATGATCCAGAAGAGGATTGGGAGAATGTCATATGGTCAGATGAAACCAAAATAGAACTTTTTGGTAAAAACTCAACTCGTCGTGTTTGGAGGACAAAGAATGCTGAGTTGCATCCAAAGAACACCATACCTACTGTGAAGCATGGGGGTGTAAACATCATGCTTTGGGGCTGTTTTTCTGCAAAGGGACCAGGACGACTGATCCGTGTAAAGGAAAGAATGAATGGGGCCATGTATCGTGAGATTTTGAGTGAAAACCTCCTTCCATCAGCAAGGGCATTGAAGATGAAACGTGGCTGGGTCTTTCAGCATGACAATGATCCCAAACACACTGCCCGGGCAACGAAGGAGTGGCTTCGTAAGAAGCATTTCAAGGTCCTGGAGTGGCCTAGCCAGTCTCCAGATCTCAACCCCATAGAAAATATTTGAGGGAGTTGAAAGTCCGTGTTGCCCAGCGACAGCCCCAAAACATCACTGCTCTAGAGGAGATCTGCATGGAGGAATGGGCCAAAATAGTGTGTGAAAACCTTGTGAAGACTTACAGAAAACGTTTGACCTGTGTCATTGCCAACAAAGGGTATATAACAAAGTATTGAGAAACTTTTGTTATTGACCAAATACTTATTTTCCACCATAATTTGCAAATAAATTCATAAAAAATCCTACAATGTGATTTTCTGGATTTTTTTTCCTCATTTTGTCTGTCATAGTTGACGTGTACCTATGATAAAAATTAAAGGCCTCTCTCATCTTTTTAAGTGGGAGAACTTGCACAATTGGTGGCTGACTAAATACTTTTTTTCCCCACTGTAGATTGCAAAATAGTTGGGAAGAGATCTTTGACGTACCGATCCCATGGCATAGTGTTTATGAACTGACGCGCAAAACGACACCGGATTCAAAAATTAGAATCTTTCAATTTAAATTATTATATAAAATTCTTGCTACCAATAGAATGTTATTTATATGGGGGATACAATCTTCCCAGCTCTGCAGATTTTGCTGTGAAGAGATAGAATCATTAGATCATTTGTTTTGGTTCTGTCCATTTGTAGCTTGTTTTTGGACACAGGTCCAGGAATGGCTAAAGGATTGCAATATTTACCTGGAACTAACCTTGCAGATAGCATTACTGGGTGATCTGAAAAGTCATAGTCAATCAATCAATAATATAATAATACTTTTAGCAAAAATGTTTATTTTTAATTCACAATCTGTAGAAGCAATGAGAATAGAAAGGTTCAGAACTTTTGTAAAACATCACAGTATGGTTGAAATATATATGGCAAATAGAAATCCTATATGGATGGTGTTAAGAGATAGATGGGAGGTATTGAATAGAGTTGAAGGATGGGACTAATAACAAATAACAACAAATAATAACAAAGATAGCTAATAATGTAAGCATACTGTGTCCATAATAAGTATATAGGTTGTATGTTGGGAGCTTTTGGGAAAGAGCACAGTTAGAAGAAGTTCAGGAGCAAAAAAAATAATAAATATATATGTATATATATATATATATATATATATATATATATATATATATATATATATATATATATATATATATATATATATATATGTGTGTGTATATATATATATATATATATATGTGTGTATATATATATATATATATATATATATATATATATATATATAGATATAGATATAGAATTATTGTAAAATTAACTCTGTCCAGAAGGTGTAGATAGTAAGTATAGACCGGAAGTAGAGGCCTGGGCGTTGTTGTTCACTAATTTACTCCAAGTAGGGAAAGGATGGTGGGGTTGAAAAGTAAAAAGGGGAATATATATATAAAAAATAAAAAAAACATGGGGGATTGGAAGTGATGCAGACAATTACATTGATAGAAGATACAATCTATCTGCAATATTAAGCTGATCCATCCCCCCCCCCAAAAAATAAAAAAATAAATAAAAAAATAAAATCACAGATTCGGCACATCATTGGGCACATGTTAGGCTACACATCATGAAATATATTGAGACAAATTACAGACAGTAGCCTACAAGTAGCAAAATATAACTAAATATATTGAACATTGAATATATTTCAATATGATTGAAATAGGCCTATAGCCTACTGTTTATATTGTAATGCAGTCATCTCGGATTTCATTTGAACCAAATTTGTGTACTTCCCTTGTTTGAATCAATTGCAAAGACATTTGCAACTTTGTATTTGTAGTCAACTTTGTTCTGAATTTATCTGCGGTCACAAAGAGACGGATAAACCATGTGATTCTTTGTTTAGCGGAGATCTTCTGTGTATAAAGTGACGCGGGAGGGCAAAAATGCATCTACCGACGCACTTGGCTGTTCTACAAGTGGTCTGAGGCAGGTGTTAGAATATGAGCATTTTCAAGTGCAACGTTACTAACGATGGTTTTGGGAAACAGCTCAGAGATTTTACAATGCTCCTACGAAGGATCTATCAATAAACTAGATCGATTCTAATGATGAACTTAGCCTTAAGATGCTTTTGTGAGACCCTGGATAAGAACATCTGCTAAATGACGAAAATGTAAATATTTTACGTACAGATCTCATATTACTGTATTGAATTTTGTACATTTGTACATTTGTACAGATGTTTATTAAAAATGTAGTTATTTGTTACATTTGACTGTGTAAAACCTAGCAGTACTACTTATTTCTCTGAGAGTGAGGCAGATAAATATTATTACTGAGTAAAACCTAGTAGTACTACTTATTTCTCTGAGAGTGAGACAGATATATAGCATTTGGCAAAGAAAACTACATTATTTGTCTCTCTGAAATAAACCATCAAGCGATTTTAAACAATGAGAGAAATAATGTTTGTCTCTGTTGTGTTGAAGTCCAATCAAGCAGGAGAGACCAGCCTCCCCTGTACCCAGCTGTGTGTCCATGAAGAGTGACCGGTCTATTGAACAACCTATACGGTTTAGAGAGGGAGACTTTTCTACTGAACAAAGGTAAGAAGAACTCATGGGTCATGGTCAGTGAGTTAAACAACACTGTCTCTAGTCATTTCTCCTCTCCCATTTTACCACTTCCTTTTGTTGTTTTCATAATCCATAGGCTAATCTTTTTTTCAATTTTCATAGTCCTAAAACAATATTAAACTAACACAACATTCCCTCCCTGTGTGTGAGTGTGTGAGTGTGTGTGTGTGAGTGTGTGTGTGTGTGTGTGTGTGTGTGTGTGTGTGTGTGTGTGTGTGTGTGTGTGTGAGTGTGTGTGCACTCAATGGATGAGGAGATGTAATCTCTATCCTGATTGCCTAGTCACTTTTACCCCTACCTACATGTACATATTACCTCAATTACCTCAACTTCCTGGTACCCCTGCACATTGACTCGGTACTCCTTATAGCTATATTATTGTTATTTTATTATGTTACTATTTCCTTTTTTTATTTAGCGAATTTTTGTTACTTTTTAACTATGCGTTGTTGGGAAAGGGCTCTTAAGTAAGCATTTCACGGTAAAGTGTACCACTGTTGTATTCGGCGCATTTGAGAAATACAATTTGATTTGATTTGAAGCAAATGCGCAGAAATACGTCATTGGGTCTAATGGTCGTCTTGTGCCGAACTGCACATGTGCAGGCCGTCAAATCAAAGTCACTCCTTCGATATAAAGTTTTTTTTGACCAACATGAAAATGTGTCAGTTTGTTAAACTACTTAAGACAGAACATTTTCAAAATGAACAACTAAGGAAGTCATTTTTACCTCTCATTGACTTCTCAAACCCCAAACCCTGGCCTGGTTTGCTTCATATGCGTTCCCAGAATATATTTTGTACATCAGCAGTTGTCACCAAGTGCTTATATAGAAACCCAGTCTAAAACCCCAAAGAGCAAGCAATGCAGATGCAGAAGCACGGTGGCTAGGAAAAACTCCCTAGAAAGGCAGGAACCTAGGAAGAAACCTAGAGAGGAACCAGGCTCTGAGGGGTGGCCAGTCCTCTTATGGCTGCGCTGGGAGGAGATTATAAGAGGATATGGCCATTATGTACAGATCGTTCTTCAAGATTTTCAAATGTGCATAGATGACCAGCAGGGTCAAATAATAATCACTGTGGTTATAGAGGGTGCAACACGTCAGCACCTCAGGAGTAAATGTCATTTGGCTTTTCATAGCCGAGCATTCAGAGGTCGAGACAGCAGGTGTGGTAGGGAGAGAAGGAGAGGGAGAGAGAGAGAGGGTCGAAACAGCAGGTTCGGGACAAGGTCACACGTCAGGTGAACAGGTCAGAGTTCCATATCCGCAGGCAGACCAGCAGAAACTGGATCAGTCACGTCCGGTGGAGCATGTATCGATACTGATAGGATCGAAAGAAGGGGACCGCTGCTCTCGGATCAGTTTTCTCCATTAAAATCATTCCTTAACATTATAATTATTTCACAATGCTGACCGCGGATCAGCTTCTAGAAAGATATTACTACCTACGGCTGCAAATATTGAGGTAGTTTATTCTAATGCTTACCCAATAAAAATGCACTAAATCACAGATTTGGCACATCATTGGGCACATGTTAGGCTACACATCATGAAATATGTTGAGACAAATTACAGACCGTAGTCTACAAGTAGCAAAATAAAACTAAATATATTGAACATTGAATATATTTCAATATGATTGAAATAGGACTATAGCCTACTGTTTATATTGTAATGTAGTCATCTCGGTTTTCATTTGAACCAAATTTGTGTACTTCCCTTGTTTGAATCAATTGCAAAGACACTTGCAAATTTGTATTTGTAGTCAACTTTGTTCTGAATTTATCGGTGGTCAAAAAGAGATGGATAAACCATGTGATTTTATGTTTAGCGGAGATCTTCTGTGTATAAAGTGACGCGAGAGGGCAAAAAAGCATCTAACGACGCACTTGGCTGTTCTACAAGTGGTCTGAGGCAGGTGTTAGAATATGAGCACTTTCAAGTGCAACGTTAATAACGATGGTTTTGGGAAACAGCTCAGAGATTTTACAATGCTCCTACGAAGGATCTATCAATAAACTAGATAGATTCTAATGATGAACTTAGCCTTAAGATGCTTTTGTGAGACCCTGGATAAGAACATCTGCTAAATGACGAAAGTGTAAATGTTTTACATACAGATCTCATATTACTGTATTGAATTTTGTACATTTGTACAGATGTTTATTAAAAATGTAGTTATTTGTTACATTTGACTGTGTAAAACCTAGCAGTACTACTTATTTCTCTGAGAGTGAGGCAGATATATTATTACTGTGTAAAACCTCGTAGTACTACTTATTTCTCTGAGAGTGAGACAGATATATAGCATGTTGTATACATCTGGCCCTTCATTGGACACTGTGTTAACAAACCTCCAAACGAGCTTCAATGCCATACAACACTCCTTCAGTAGCCTCCAACTGCTCTTAAACACTAGTAAAACTAAATGCATGCTCTTCAACCGAACGCTGCTTGCACCCGCCCACCCGACTAGAATCACTACTCTTGACGGGTCTGACCTAGAGTATGTGGACAACTACAAATATCTAGGTGTCTGGTTAGACTGTAAACTCTCCTTCCAGACTCACATTAAGAATCTCCAATCCAAAGTTAAATCTAGAATCGGTTTCCTATTTCGCAAAAAAGCCTCCTTCACTCATGCACTCATAGACTACAGACCGTAGTCTACAAGTAGCAAAATAAAACTAAATATATTGAACATTGAATATATTTCAATATGATTGAAATAGGACTATAGCCTACTGTTTATATTGTAATGTAGTCATCTCGGTTTTCATTTGAACCAAATTTGTGTACTTCCCTTGTTTGAATCAATTGCAAAGACACTTGCAAATTTGTATTTGTAGTCAACTTTGTTTTGAATTTATCGGTGGTCAAAAAGAGATGGATAAACCATGTGATTTTATGTTTAGCGGAGATCTTCTGTGTATAAAGTGACACGAGAGGGCAAAAAAGCATCTAACGACGCACTTGGCTGTTCTACAAGTGGTCTGAGGCAGGTGTTAGAATATGAGCACTTTCAAGTGCAACGTTAATAACGATGGTTTTGGGAAACAGCTCAGAGATTTTACAATGCTCCTACGAAGGATCTATCAATAAACTAGATAGATTCTAATGATGAACTTACCCTTAAGATGCTTTTGTGAGACCCTGGATAAGAACATCTGCTAAATGACGAAAATGTAAATGTTTTACGTACAGATTTCATATTACTGTATTGAATTTTGTACATTTGTACAGATGTTTATTCAAAATGTAGTTATTTGTTACATTTGACTGTGTAAAACCTAGCAGTACTACTTATTTCTCTGAGAGTGAGGCAGATATATATGTTATTACTGTGTAAAACCTAGTAGCACTACTTATTTCTCTGAGAGTGAGACAGATACATAGCATTTGGCAAAGAAAACTACATTATTTGTCTCTCTGAAATAAACCATCAAGCGATTTTAAACAATGAGAGAAATAATGTTTGTCTCTGTTGTGTTGAAGTCCAATCAAGCAGGAGAGACCAACCTCCCCTGTACCCAGCTGTGTGTCCATGAAGAGTGACCAGTCTATGGATCAACCTATGAAGTTTAGAGATGGAGACTTTTCCACTGAACAAAGGTAAGAAGAACTCATGGGTCATGGTCAGTGAGTTAAACAACACTGTCTCTAGTCATTTCTCCTCTCCCATTTTACCACTTCTTTTTGTTGTTTTCATAATCCATAGGCTAATCCTTTTTTCCATTTTCATAGTCCTAAAACAATATTAAACTAACACAACATTCCCTCCCTGTGTGTGAGTGTGTGAGTGTGTGTGTGTGAGTGAGTGAGTGAGTGTGTGTGTGTGTGTGTGTGTGTGTGTGTGTGTGTGTGTGTGTGTGTGTGTGAGTGTGTGTGCACTCCCTGGATGAGGAGATGTAATCTCTATCCTGATTGCCTAGTCACTTTTACCCCTACCTACATGTACATAATACCTCAATTACCTCAACTTCCTGGTACCCTGCACATTGACTCGGTACTCCTTATAGCCACATTATTGTTATTTTATTATGTTACTATTTCCTTTTTTTATTTAGCGAATTTTTGTTACTTTTTAACTCTGCATTGTTGGGAAAGGGCTCTTAAGTAAGCATTTCACGGTAAAGTGTACCACTGTTGTATTCGGCGCATGTGAGAAATACAATTTGATTTGATTTGAAGCTCATGCGCAGAAATACGTCATTGGGTCTAATGGTCGTCTTGTGCCGAACTGCACATGTGCAGGCCGTCAAATCAAAGTCACTCCTTCGATATAAAGTTGTTTTTGACCAACATGAAAATGTGTCAGTTTGTTAAACTACTTAAGACAGAACATTTTCAAAATGAACAACTAAGGAAGTGATTTTTATCTCTCATTGACTTCTCAAACCCCAAACCCTGGCCTGGTCTGCTTCATATAAGTTCCCAGAAGAATTTTTTTACATCAGCAGTTGTCACCAAGTGCTTATATAGAAACCCAGTCTAAAACCCCAAAGAGCAAGCAATGCAGATGCAGAAGCACGGTGGCTAGGAAAAACTCCCTAGAAAGGCAGGAACCTAGGAAGAAACCTAGAGAGGAACCAGGCTCTGAGGGGTGGCCAGTCCTCTTCTGGCTGTGCTGGGGGGAGATTATAACAGTACATGGCCATTAAGTACAGATCGTTCTTCAAGATTTTCAAATGTTCATAGATGACCAGCAGGGTCAAATAATAATCACTGTGGTTATAGAGGGTGCAACACGTTAGCATCTCAGGAGCAGTGGCGGCTCCTGAAAAGATTCTCAGGGGGGGCAATTTTTCTGATGATTTAGGTGACCTACACACATTTTAAAAAAGATATGTCCAGCAACAACATGAAGACAGGGGCAGCATATAAGTCAATACCAGAAGCATTTATTGACTGATCTCAAAAGTGTTGGCTTACAAAAGCAAATAAGTTATCACAGTAAAAATAATCAAGGGTGTTCTTTCACATTCCTCAACACTGCTTAAACAATATGCATTTCCATAAAACACCTCATCTAATTGTGCCACAAAGTTGACAAATCCAAGAAAAATACCAGGGTTGGTGGAGACCTCAGTTTCATCTTTGCCTCGCAAAGCTAACTCAAACACTCTGCAAAACTTCACACACTGGAATAGCCGGCTGAGGATGTGGCGGTTCTTGCTAACCTCATCGTTGTGGCGGCAGACAGCTAGCCTGTATCCCTCATCCAGTTGAGTGGCAATGTTCACTCTCCCCAAAGCAGACAATCTCAAACAGCTATCCATGTGGGTCTTTGACAGCTCATGTTTCTTAATCTTTTCTGAAAGATGGTGCATGTCCGTTACACCAGTCGCTGTCCAAGCGGTGCTGTCTGCCGTGCCGCCTTCAGGGTGAAAGAGTAAGCAGGGGTAGCAGAAGACTGCATTAGCTACATCGCAGCCTGCTAGCCAGGTTTTTCGTTCGTACCAATTTTTGGAAAATCCTGGGGTGTAGGACTTTCCCCCTTTAGTAGAAACCTGTTGAATTATTAAATTTGGTCTGGGAGGTCCTAATTGTTTCGTTGCCAATTTATCTTGATTTGTTCACCGACAAAAAGGAACTTCTTTCAAAGAGACAATCGAGTTGCACTGAACGCTAGCCATCTTGACAGTAGTACGTGAATTGATTGACGCTGCTACCCGCTCTTTTCTTAGTTACGTTCATGGTTATGTTACGTATGACGAAAGCGCGTAAGTGCAAGCCCTCCCGGAACCCATAGAGATTGTATTGAAAGCTCTGATATTTGAAAAAAAAAAGATTTTACATGAGAGTCTAAGAGAGACTTCTGGGGCGATTTTCAACCTGACTGAAATCGCCCCAAAAGGGGCGGGGCCATTTGAAGCACGACTTTAGCCTGATTGGACATTTAGTGGCAGATCAGACGTCTAGATTAGAACACTGATAACTACTGTTGCCGTGATATAATTGATTAGAAAAAAAATCCTTTCCTTTTCCCGTTTGGCAGTGCGTCGCCCATATCGCCCTAATGAACACACCGCCCCTGCTCAGGAGTAAATGTCATTTGGCTTTTCATAGCCGAGCATTCAGAGGTCGAGACAGCAGGTGTGGTAGAGAGAGAGAAGGAGAGGGAGAGAGAGAGAGGGTCAAAACAGCAGGTTCGGGACAAGGTCACACGTCCGGTGAACAGGTCAGAGTTCCATATCCGCAGGCAGACCAGCAGAAACTGGATCAGTCACGTCCGGTGGAGCATGTATCGATACTGATAGGATCGAAAGAAGGGGACCGCTGCTCTCGGATCAGTTTTCTCCATTAAAATCATTCCTTAACATTATAATTATTTCACAATACTGACCACGGAACAGCTTCTAGAAAGATATTACTACCTACGGCTGCAAATATTGAGGTAGTTTATTCTAATGCTTACACAATAAAAATTCACCTAATCACAGATTTGGCACATCATTGCGCACATGTTAGGCTACACATCATGAAATATATTGAGACAAGTTACAGTTTAGCCTATAAGTAGAAAAATAGAACTCAATTGATTGAACAGGAAATGTATTTCAATATGATTGAAATAGGCCTATAGCCTTTTTTAATGCAGTCATCTCGGTTTTCATTTGAAGCATCATTTTATAAATCGCTTGTTTGTATCAATTGCAAAGACATTTGGAACTTTGTATTAGTAGTCAACTTTGTTCTGAATTTATTGGCATCACAGAGAAACGGATAAACCATGTGATTCTATGCTTAGGGGAGATCTTCTGTGTTTAAAGTGATGCAGGAGGACAAAAAAAGTTTCTAATGATTCACATAGTCTTTCTACGAGTGGTCTGAGGCAGGCGTTAGAGTATGAGCGTTTTCAAGTGCAACGTCAATAACAATGTTTTTTTTTTAACCAGCTCAGAGATTTTACAATGTTCCCACGAATGTTCTATCAATAAACTTAGCCTTAAGATGCTTTTGTGAGACTGGGCCCTGTATAAGAACATCTGCTAAATGACTAAAATTTAAATGTTTTACGTAAAGATCTCATATTACTGTATTGAATTTTGTACATTAGTACAGATGTTTGTTAAAAATGTAGTTATTTGTTACATTTGACTTTGTAAAACCTAGCAGTACTACTTATTTCTCTGAGAGTGAGGCAGATATATATGTTATTACTGTGTAAAACCTAGTAGTACTACTTATTTCTCTGAGAATGAAACAGATATATAGCATTTGGCAAAGAAAACTGCATTATTTGTCTGTCTGAAATAAACCATCAAGTGATTTTAAACAAATACATGTCTGTTATTGAACAACCCCCTGCCATGATTAGATAGTGAGAAACACAACCATTTATTTGATAATTTCTTTAAACAATAGAAGCTAATTTACGAACATTTGTGAAAATGGATATATAGCGTTTTGGAATGAAACTCTTCTTATGTTTCCCCATCTGAGCTCAGAGTAGATGAGAGACGTAATGTTTGTCTCTGTTGTGTTGAAGCCCAATCAAGCAGGAGAGACCAGCCTCCCCTGTACCCAGCTGTGTGTCCATGAAGAGTGACCAGTCTATGGATCCACCTATATCCTTTAGAGAGGGAGACTTTTCTAGTGAACAAAGGTAGGAAGAACTCATGGGTCATGGTCAGTGAGTTAAACAACACTGTCTCTAGTCATTTCTCCTCTACCATTTTACCACTTCTTTTTGTTGTTTTCATAATCCATAGGCTAATCCTTTTTTCCATTTTCATAGTCCTAAAACAATATTAAACTAACACAACATTCCCTCCCTGTGTGTGAGTGTGTGAGTGTGTGTGTGTGAGTGAGTGAGTGAGTGTGTGTGTGTGTGTGTGTGTGTGTGTGTGTGTGTGAGTGTGTGTGCACTCCCTGGATGAGGAGATGTAATCTCTATCCTGATTGCCTAGTCACTTTTACCCCTACCTACATGTACATAATACCTCAATTACCTCAACTTCCTGAAAACATAGTCCATAGTCCTGAAACAATATTAAACTAACACAACATTCCCTCCCTGTGTGTGTGTGTGTGTGTGTGTGTGTGTGTGTGTGTTTGTGTGTGTGTGTAGTCACTTTTACCCCTACCTACATGTACATATTATCTCAATTACCTCAACTTCCTGGTACCCCTGCACATTGACTCGGTACTCCTTATAGGCTCATTATTATTATTTTATTATGTAACAATTTCCTTTTTTTATTTAGCTAATTTATGTCACTTTTTAACTCTGCATTGTTGGGAAAGGACTCGTAAGTAAGCATTTCACGGTAAAGTTTGCCACTGTTGTATTCGGCGCATGTGAGAAATACAATTTGATTTGATTTGAAGCTCATGCGCAGAAATACGTCATTGGGTCTAATGGTCGTCTTGTGCCGAACTGCACATGTGCAGGCCGTCAAATCAAAGGCACTCCTTCGATATAAAGTTGTTTTTGACTAACATGAAAATGTGTCAGTTTGTTAAACTACTTAAGACAGAACATTTTCAAAATTAACAACTAAGGAAGTCATTTTTACCTCTCATTGACTTCCAAACCCCAAACCCTGGCCTGGTCTGCTTCATATGAATTCCCAGAATATATTTTTTACATCAGCAGTTGTCACAAAGTGCTTATATAGAAACCCAGTCTAAAACCCCAAAGAGCAAGCAATGCAGATGTAGAAGCACGGTGGCTAGGAAAAACTCCCTAGAAAGGCAGGAACCTAGGAAGAAACCTAGAGAGGAACCAGGCTCTGAGGGGTGGCCAGTCCTCTTCTGGCTGTGCTTGGTGGAGATTATAAGAGTACATGGCCATTAAGGCCAAATCGTTCTTCAAGATTTTTAAATGTTCATGACCAGCAGCGTCAAATAATAATCACTGTGGTTATAGAGGGTGCAACACGTCAGCACCTCAGGAGTAAATGTCAGTTGGCTGTTCATAGCCAAGCATTCAGAGGTCAAGACAGCATGTGTTGTAGAGAGAGAGAAGGAGAGGAGAGAGAGAGAGAGAGAGAGAGAGAGAGAGAGAGAGAGAGAGAGAGAGAGAGAGAGAGAGAGTCGAAACAGCAGGTTCGGGACAAGGTCGCATGTCCGGTGAACAGGTCAGAGTTCCAGATCCGCAGGCAGACCAGTAGAAACTGGATCAGCAGCATGACAAGGTATCACGTCCGGTGGAGCATGTGTCGATACTGATAGGATCGAAAGAAAGGGAGCGCTGCTCTCGGATCAGCTTTCTCCATTAAAATCTTTCCTTATAATTATAATTATTTCACAATGCTGACCATGGATCAGCTTCTAGAAAGATATTACTACCTACGGCTGCAAATATTGAGGTAGTTTATTCTAATGTTTACACAATAACAATGCACTAAATCACAGATTTGGCACATCATTGCGCACATGTTAGGCTACACATCATGAAATATATTGAGACAAATTAGAGACAGTAGCCTACAAGTAGCAACATATACAGTGGGGAGAACAAGTATTTGATACACTGCCGATTTTGCAGGTTTTCCTTCTTACAAAGCATTTAGAGGTCTGTAATTTTTTATCATAGGTACACTTCAACTGTGAGAGACGGAATCTAAAACAAAAATCCAGAAAATCACATTGTATGTATGATTTTTAAGTAATTAATTAGCATTTTATTGCATGACATAAGTATTTGATCACATACCAACCAGTAAGAATTCCGGCTCTCACAGACCTGTTAGTTTTTCTTTAAGAAGCCCTCCTGTTCTCCACTCATTAATTGTATTAACTGCACCTGTTTGAACTCGTTACCTGTATAAAAGACACCTGTCCACACACTGAATCAAACAGACTCCAACCTCTCCATAATGGCCAAGACCAGAGAGCTGTGTAAGGACATCAGGGATAAAATTGTAGACCTGCACAAGGCTGGGATGGGCTACAGGACAATAGGCAAGCAGCTTGGTGAGAAGGCAACAACTGTTGGCGCAATTATTAGAAAATGGAAGAAGTTCAAGATGACGGTCAACCACCCTCGGTCTGGGGCTCCATGCAAGATCTCACCTCGTGGGGCATCAATGATCATGAGGAAGGTGAGGGATCAGCCCAGAACTACACGGCAGGACCTGGTCAATGACCTGAAGAGAGCTGGGACCACAGTCTCAAAGAAAACTATTAGTAACACACTACGCCGTCATGGATTAAAATCCTGCAGCGCACGAAAGGTCCCCCTGCTCAAGCCTGCGCATGTCCAGGCCCGTCTGAAGTTTGCCAATGACCATCTGGATGATCCAGAGGAGGAATGGGAGAAGGTCATGTGGTCTGATGAGACAAAAATATAGCTCTTTGGTCTAAACGCCACTCACCGTGTTTGGAGGAAGAAGAAGGATGAGTACAACCCCAAGAACACCATACCAACCTGTGAAGCATGGAGGTGGAAACATCATTCTTTGGGGATGCTTTTCTGCAAAGGGGACAGGACGACTGCACCGTATTGAGGGGAGTATAGATGGGGCCATGTATCGCGAGATCTTGGCCAACAACCTCCTTCCCTCAGTAAGAGCATTGAAGATGGGTCGTGGTTGGGTCTTCCAGCATGACAACGACCCGAAACACACAGCCAGGGCAACTAGGGAGTGGCACCGTAAGAAGCATCACAAGGTCCTGGAGTGGCCTAGCCAGTCTCCAGACCTGAACCTAATAGAACATCTTTGGAGGGAGCAGAAAGTCCGTATTGCCCAGCGACAGCCCCGAAACCTGAAGGATCTGGAGAAGGTCTGTATGGAGGAGTGGGCCAAAATCCCTGCTGCAGTGTGTGCAAAGCTGGTCAAGACCTACGGGAAACGTATGATCTCTGTAATTGCAAACAAAGGTTTCTGTACCAAATATTAACTTCTGCTTTTCTGATGCATCAAATACTTACGTCATGCAATAAAATGCAAATTAATTACTTAAAAATCATACAATGTGATTTTCTGGATTTTTGTTATAGATTCCGTCTTTCACAGTTGAAGTGTACCTATGATAAAAAGTACAGACCTCTACATGCTTTGTAAGTAGGAAAACCTGCAAAATCGGCAGTGTATCAAATACTTGTTCTCCCCACTGTAACTAAATATATTGAACATTGAATATATTTCAATATGATTGAAATAGGCCTATAGCCTACTGTTTATATTTTAATGCAGTCATCTCGGTTTTCATTTGAAGCAAATGTTTATACGTCCCTTGTTTGCATCAATTACAAAGACATTGGCAACTTTGTATTTGTAGTCAACTTTGTTCTGAATTTATCAGCATAACAAAGACACGGATAAACCATGTGATTCTATGTTTAGCGGAGATCTTCTGTGTATAAAGTGACGCGGGAGGGCAAAAAAGCATCTATCGACACACTTGGCTGTTCTACAAGTGGTCTGAGGCAGGTGTTATAATATGAGCGTTTTCAAGTGCAACGTTAATAACGATGGTTTTGGGAAACAGCTCAGAGATTTAACAATGCTCCTACGAAGGTTCTAATGATGAACTTGGCCTTAAGATGCTTTTGGGATACCAGGCACTGGACAAAAACATCTGCTAAATGTTAAATGACTAAATGACAAAAAAAATTAATGTAAATGTTTTACATACAGATCTCATATTACTGTATTTATTATTATTTTTTAAATATATTTAAATATTGATGTCATAAGTGTATCATTTCTACAGTTCTTTATTAAAAATGTAGTTATTTGTTACATTTAACTGTGTAAAATCTATTAGTACTACTTATTTCTCTGAGAGTGAGGCAGATATATAGCATTTTGCACAAAAAAAACATTTGTCTCTCTAAAATGAAGCCATTAATTGATCGATTTTAAAGAAACACATGTCTGTTATTGAACAACACCATGCCATGATTAGCTAGTGAAAAAACACAACCATTTATTTGATAATTTCTTTAAACAATAGAAGCTAATTGACGAACATTTCTGAAAATGGATATATAGCGTTTTGGAATGAAACTCTTCCTCTGTTTCCACATCTGAGCTCAGAGTAGATGAGAGATGTAATGTTTGTCTCTGTTGTGTTGAAGTCCAATCAAGCAGGAGAGACCAGCCTCCCCTGTACCCAGCTGTGTGTCCATGAAGAGTGACCAGTCTATGGAACCTCCTATGAAGTTTAGAGAGGGAGACTTTTCTACTGAACAAAGGTAAGAAGAACTCATGGGTCATGGTCAGTGAGTTAAACAACACTGTCTTTAGTCATTTCTCCTCTCCCATTTTCCCATTTATTTTGGTTGTTTTCATAATCCATAGGCTAATCCTTTTTTCAATTTTCATAGTCCTGAAACAATATTAAACTAACACAACATTCCCTTTGAGTGTGTGTGTGTGTGTGTGTGTGTGTGTGTGTGTGTGTGTTTGTGTGTGTGTGTGTGTGCACTCCCTGGATAAGGAGATGTAATATCATGTTTTGTCCACAGAAACCACCAGGAGAGATCAGAGTCAGAGATTCTCAGTGGTCAGTCTTCCCAGAGTCATCAAACAGACCTGGCCTCCATATTCAGTGTATGTGGTCCTGTCATGTACATTTGTTTTTGTTTACCTCAAGTAAAGTTGACCTGTCAATCATTCATTAATGTGTTAATGAGAAAGCATTTAGTCTCTTGCATAACTTATTTACTTGATTTATTTCAGTTGCTTGAAGAGAATATTATAACATTTGTGAAGAACGAGCTGAAGATGTTCAAGAGGATTCTTAGTCCAGAACTCCCAGAAGGCTTTGAGAGTCAGAAGCAGGATAAGGAAGTGGTGGATGCTGAAGATGAGAAGCAGGAGAGCAGTGCCAGAGAGGGGGCTCTGAAGATCACACTGCACGTCCTGAGGAAAATGAACCAGAAGGAGCTTGCTGACACACTGGAGAAAAGTAAGAGCTGTCTGCCTCATGTTGAATGCTGTTTTAGAACATTTAAAAGCTAAAGTAGCTGTGTAACTAAATGATATTGTAGCAGCCTTAACACAACACCTAGTGACCTCATCAAGTAGCAGCAGGGATGTGTTGGAGAAAGAGAGAGAGAGAAGAGAGAGAGAGAGAGAGAGAGAGAGAGAGTGTGTGTGTGTGTGTGTGTGTGTGTGTGTGAGAGAGAGAGAGAGAGAGAGAGAGAGAGAGAGAGAGAGAGAGAGAGAGAGAGAGAGAGAGAGAGAGAGAGAGAGAACATGAATAATACCAATAATAATTTAAAAAGTTATAACAGTCCTAGAATACTGTAGGCATTAAAACAGACGTAATATTAATATCCTCTGTGTTATTTCTAGATTCAGATGAGCTTGCTGTGATTTGCCAACGTGAACTCAAATCTAATCTAAAGAAGAGGTTTCAATGTGTATTTGAGGGGATCGCTAAACAAGGAAACCCAACACTTCTCAATAAGATCTACACAGAGCTCTACATCACAGAGGGTGGAACAGGAGAGGTCAATAATGAACATGAGCTGAGACAGATTGAGACAACAACCAGGAAACAAGCAAGACCAGAGACTGCAATCAAATGTAACGACATCTTCAAACCCTTAACTGGACAAGACAAACCTATCAGAACTGTATTGACAAAGGGAGTCGCTGGCATTGGAAAAACAGTCTCTGTGCAGAAGTTCATTCTGGACTGGGCTGAAGGAAAAGCAAATCAGGATGTCCAATTTGTATTTTCATTCCCTTTTCGGGAGCTGAATTTGATGAAAATTGAAAAACACACTTTGATTAAACTTCTCAATCACTTCTCAATGGAAACCAAAGAATCAAGAATCTCCAACTACGACAAGTACAAAGTTCTGTTCATCTTTGATGGTCTGGATGAGTGCCGACTGCCCCTAGACTTCCAGAAGAACACGATCTGTTGTGACGTCACAGAATCAACCTCAGTGGATGTTCTGCTGACAAATCTCATCAAGGGACATCTGCTTCCCTCTGCTCTCCTCTGGATAACTACCCGACCTGCAGCAGCCAATAAGATCCCTTCAGGGTGTGTTGACCAGGTGACAGAGGTACGAGGGTTCAATGACCCACAGAAGGAGGAGTACTTCAGGAAGCGATTCAGTGATCAGGACCTGGCCAGCAGAATCATCTCACACATAAAGACATCAAGGAGCCTCCACATCATGTGCCACATTCCAGTCTTCTGTTGGATTTCTGCAACAGTCCTTGAACACATGCTGAAACATAAGAGAGAAGAGATGCCCAAGACTCTGACTGAGATGTACTTACACCTTGTGGTGTTTCATACCAAACAGAAGAATGAAAAGTATCTTGGGAAAGAAGAGACAGGTCCACACTGGAATAAAGAGAGCATTCTGTCACTGGGAAAACTGGCTTTTCAACAGCTTGTGAATGGCAATCTGATTTTCTATGAAGAAGACCTGAAAGAGGCTGGCATTGATGTCAATGAAGCCTCAGTGTACTCAGGATTGTGCACACAACTCTTTAAAGAGGAATGTGGGCTGTACCAGGACAAGGTGTACTGCTTCGTGCATCTGAGCATTCAGGAGTTTCTGGCTGCTGTATATGTGTTTCTCTCATTCATCAACAACAACGAGAATCTAATGGCTGAACCTCAAGTTACTGAAGTTACTGTCTACAAGAGTGCTGTGGATAAAGCCTTACAAAGTGAGACAGGAAACCTGGACCTGTTCCTCCGCTTCCTTCTGGGCCTCTCACTGGAGTCCAATCAGAAGCACTTACGAGGTCTACTGGCAAAGACAAGAAGCAGCTCACAGAGCCATGAAGAAACAGTCAGGTATATCAAGAAGAAGATCAGGGAGAATCCCTCTCCAGAGAAGTGCATCAATATGTTCCACTGTCTGAATGAACTGAATGACCATTCTCTAGTGGAAGAGATCCAAAGCTACCTGAGATCAGGAAGTCTCTCAGAAGAAGAACTGTCACCTGCACAGTGGTCAGCTCTGGTCTTTGTGTTGCTGACTTCAGAAAAGGAGCTGGATGTGTTTGACCTGAAGAAATACTCCAGATCAGAGGAAGGTCTTCTGAGGCTGCTGCCAGTGGTCAAAGCCTCCAGAGCTGCTCTGTGAGTACATAAAATGACATTTAAGTACTAATCATCAGGAAGAAATATTCAGTTTAGAGTAAAATATGTATTATAATATGTATATAATATATAATATTACATTCAAAAAACCAATGCATTGATGTTCACATTAGTTTAACAATATGACCATACATTTCTAGGAGACAGGAGATGAATCTATATGTTGTTTAAGAGAATAAACCAAATGCACCTGCCATTGTCCTTCTACACTACTGGTGTTAAATTAACAGTTTGTGAAATCATGATGATCTCTCTGTCAGGCTGTCAGGCTGTGGACTCACAGAGGAAGGCTGTGCTTCTCTGGTCTCAGCTCTGAAGTCAAACCCCTCACACCTGAGAGAGCTGGATCTGAGTAACAATGACCTGAAGGATTCAGGAGTGAAGCTGCTCTCTGCTGGATTGGGGAATCCCCACTGTAAACTGGAGACTCTGAGGTCAGTATTCCTGTAGTTGGTCAACAAGTGATAACTGTTCACCAGATCCACATGTGTTTACCAGGCACACATAGTCCACACCATATGTGTTTGGACAGTGAAGCTTACAGTTTAAAATGTGGCGCTATGCTCCAGCATTTTGGATTTGAGATATAATGTTTCATATTAGGCAACAGTACAGAATGTCATTTTTTATTTGAGGGTATTCATACATATCTGTGTTACTGTTTAGAAATGAAAGCACTTTATGTATCTAGTTCTCCCATTTGAAAAATACATAATAATTTGGACATATTCACTTATATTGTATTAAAGTAGTCATAAGTTTAGTATTTGGTCCCATATTCCTTACCTGCAGTGATTACATCAAGCTTGTGATTCTACAATCTTGTTGAATGCATTTGCAGTTTGTTTTGGTTCACACACACTGGACACACACACTGGACACACACAAACACACACTTGACACACACTGGACACACACGCACACACATTTGACACACACACACACTGGACACTCACAAAGCCTGGACACACACACATACACACACTGGATGCACACACACACACACTGGACACTCACAAAGCCTGGACACACACACATACACACACTGGATGCACACACACACACACACTGGACACACACACACACACACTAGACACACACACATGCTGGACACACTCACACTGGACACAGGCACACACTGGACACACAAACACACACACTAGGATTAATTTAGTCAAAAGTTTAGTATTTGGTACCATATTCCTTGCCTGTAGTGATTACATCAGTCGTGTGATTCTACAAACTTGTTGAATACATTTGCAGTTTGTTTTAGTTGTGTTTTGGATTATGTTTTTCCCAATAGAAACTGAATGGTGAATAATGTCCTGTCATGTTGGAGTCACTTCACTTGTATTGTCAGTAAGAATAGAAGATGTTTCTGAACACTTCTACATTCATGTGGATGCTACCATGATTATGAATAATCAAGAATGAATCGTGAATGATGATGAATGAGAAAGTTACAGAGGAACAAGGATCATACCCCCTCTGTTATTGGTAATGGTGGGAGGTTAGCATGTTTTGTTGTAGCCTCTGTAACTTTCTCATTCATTATTATTCATGATTCATTCATGATTTTTCTTAATCATGGCATCATCAGGATTAATTTAGTAGTGTTTAGAAACATATTAATTACTCACTTAGACAGAAAATTACTCCAGTCATCATCCACCATTCAGTTACTATCGGGCAAAACATAACCCAAAACACAACCAAAACAAACTGCAAATGCAACCAACAAGTTTACAACCAAATACTCACCTTTTGACTACTTTAATGCATTATAAGTGAATTGGTCAGAATACTTATGACTTCTACAAATAGGGGGACTAGATACATAAAGTGCTTTCATTTCTAAATGGTGAAACAAGATACAGTGAGGGAAAAAAGTATTTGATCCCCTGCTGATTTTGTACGTTTGCCCACTGACTAAGACATGATCAGTCTATAATTTTAATGGTAGGTTCATTTGAACAGTGAGAGACAGAATAACAACAAAAAAATCCAGAAAAACGTATGTCAAAAATGTTATAAATTGATTTGCATTTTAATGAGGGAAATAAGTATTTGACCCCCTCTCAATCAGAAAGATTTCTGGCTCCCAGGTGTCTTTTATACAGGTAACGAGCTGAGATTAGGAGCACACTCTTAAAGGGAGTTCTCCTAATCTCAGTTTGTTACCTGTATAAAAGACACCTGTCCACAGGAGCAATCAATCAATCAGATTCCAAACTCTCCACCATGGCCAAGACCAAAGAGCTCTCCAAGGATGTCAGGGACAAGATTGTAGACCTACACAAGGCTGGAATGGGCTACAAGACCATCGCCAAGCAGTTTGGTGAGAAGGTGACAACAGTTGGTGCGATTATTCGCAAATGGAAGAAACACAGAAGAACTGTCAATCTCCCTCGGCCTGGGGCTCCATGCAAGATCTCACCTTGTGGAGTTGCAATGATCATGAGAACAGTGAGGAATCAGCCCAGAACTACACGGGAGGATCTTGTCAATGATCTCAAGGCAGCTGGGACCATAGTCACCAAGAAAACAATTGGTAACACACTACACCGTGAAGGACTGAAATCCTGCAGCGCCCGCAAGGTCTCCCTGCTCAAGAAAGCACATATACAGGGCCGTCTGAAGTTTGCCAATGAACATCTGAATGATTCAGAGGAGAACTGGGTGAAAGTGTTGTGGTCAGATGAGACCAAAATCGAGCTCTTTGCCATCAACTCAACTCGCCGTGGAGGAATGGTGCCTATGACCCCAAGAACACCATCCCCACCATCAAACATGGAGGTGGAAACATTATGCTAAGGGCACAGGACAACTTCACCGCATCAAAGGGACGATGGACGGGGCCATGTACCGTCAAATCTTGGGTGAGAACCTCCCTCAGCCAGGGCATTGAAAATGGGTCGTGGATGGGTATTCCAGCATGACAATGACCCAAAACACACGGCCAAGGCAACAAAGGAGTGGCTCAAGAAGAAGCACATTAAGGTCCTGGAGTGGCCTAGCCAGTCTCCAGACCTTAATCTCATAGAAAATATGTGGAGGGAGCTCAAGGTTCGAGTTGCCAAACATCAGCCTCGAAACCTTAATGACTTGGAGAAGATCTGCAAAGAGGAGTGGGACAAAATCCCTCCTGAGATGTGTTCAAACCTGGTGGCCAACTACAAGAAACATCTGACCTCTGTGTTTGCCAACAAGGGTTTTGCCACCAAGTACTAAGTCATGTTTTGCAGAGGGGTCAAATACTTATTTCCCTCATTAAAATGCAAATCAACTTATAACATTTTTGATATGCATTTTTCTGGATTTTTTTGTTGTTATTCTGTCTCTCACTGTTCAAATAAACCTACCATTAAAATTATAGACTGATCATGTCTTTGTCAGTGGGCAAACGTACAAAATCAGCAGGGAATCAAATACTTTTTTCCCTCACTGTATGTATGAAAATACCTTCAAATATAAAGTGACATTATATACTGTCATCTCATATGACACATTTGATCTCAAATCCAAAATGCTGGCGTATAGAGCCACATTTAAAATGTTAGCCTCACTGTCAAAATAGATATGGTGTGGACTGTATACTCAATACAATCTAAATCTGATACCTCACTGTCTGTCTTTTGACTGATACTGCTTTTTAAACTGCTCTGGTCAGTCTACTCAAATATTCGTACTATACATTTTTCTCCCTACACACAATATTATGATTTTTTCAAATAATGATATATATATGGCAGGTTTCAGGACACTGGTATAAATGAAAATGTTGAAAAAATATACTGCCACTATTTTCACCACCAAAGAATAACAGTGTGGTTTTAATATGATTTGACTCTTTGCAGGCTGTCAGGCTGTCAAGTCACAGATGAAGGCTGTGCTTCTCTGGTCTCAGCTCTGAAGTCAAACCCCTCACACCTGAGAGAGCTGGATCTGAGTAACAATGACCTGAAGGATTCAGGAGTGAAGCTGCTCTCTGCTGGACTGGGGAATCCCCACTGTAAACTGGAGACTCTGAGGTCAGTATTCCTGTAGTTGGTCAACAAGTGATAACTGTTCACCAGATCCACATGTGTTTACCAGGCACACATAGTCCACACCATATGTGTTTGGACAGTGAAGCTTACAGTTTTAAATTTGGCGCTATGCTCCAGCATTTTGGATTTGAGATAGAATGTTTCATATGAGGTGACAGTACAGAATGTCACCTTTTATTTGAGGTTTTTCATACATATCTGTTTTACTGTTTAGAAATGAAATCACTTTATGTATCTAGTTCTCCCATTTGAAGAAGTCGTAATAATTTGGACATATTCACTTATATTGTATTAAAGTAGTCATAAGTTTAGTATTTGGTCCCATATTCCTTACCTGCAGTGATTACATCAAGCTTGTGAATCTACAAACTTGTTGAATACATTTGCAGTTTGTCTTGGTTGTGTTTTGGATTATGTTTTTCCAATAGAAACTGAATGGTGAATAATGTCCTGTCATTTTGGAGTCACTTCACTTGTATTGTCAGTAAGAATAGAAGATGTTTCTGAACACTTCTACATTCATGTGGATGCTACCATGATTATGAATAATCATGAATGAATCGTGAATGATGATGAATGAGAAAGTTACAGAGGAACAGGGATCATACCCCCTCTGTTATTGGTAATGGTGAGAGGTTAGCATGTTTTGTTGTAGCCTCTGTAAATTTCTCACTCATCATTTTTCATGACTGATTCATGATTTGTGTTAATCATGGCATCATCAGGATTAATTTAGTAGTGTTTAGAAACATGTTATCTACTCACTTAGACAGAAAATTACTCCAGTCATCATCCACCATTCAGTTACTATTGGGCAAAACATAACCCAAAACACAACCAAAACAAACTGCAAATGCAACCAACGAGTTTGGGACCAAATACTCAACTTTGACTACTTTAATACACTATAAGTGAATTGGTCAGAATACTTATGACTTCTTCAAATAGGGGGACTAGATACATAAAGAGCTTTCATTTCTAAACGGTGAAACAGATATGTATTAAAATATCCTCAAATAAAAGGTGACATTATATACTGTCACCTCATATGAAACATTTGATCTCAAACCCAAAATGCTGGAGTACAGAGCCACATTTAAAATGTTAGCTTCACTGTCAAACTAGATATGGTGTGGACTGTATACTCAATACAATCTAAATCTGATACCTCCCTGTCTGTCTTTTGACTGATACTGCTTTTTAAACTGCTCTGGTCAGTCTACTCAAATATTCGTACTATACATTTTTCTATCTACAAGCAATACTTTGATAATTTGTCATTTCTAATAATGAAACATTTTTCTCTCTACACACAATATTATGATTTTTTCTAATAATGATATATATATGGCAGGTTTCAGGACACTGGTATAAATGAAAATGTATAAAAAATATACTGCCACTATTTTCACCACCAAAGAATAGCAGTGTGGTTTTAATATGATTTGACTCTTTGCAGGCTGTCAGGCTGTCTAGTCACAGAGGAAGGCTGTGCTTCTCTGGTCTCAGCTCTGAAGTCAAACCCCTCACACCTGAGAGAGCTGGACCTGAGCTACAATCACCCAGGAGACTCCGGAGTCAGACTGCTCTCTGCTGGACTGGAGGATCCACACTGCAGACTGGAGAAACTCAAGTATGTAGAGGGTTTATGTCAATGTTCATATCAGACATGTTGGAGTTATCAGGCTAGTTAAGACAAACATTCTGACCACCACTTGGACTAAGTTATATAAAGACTGTGTGTGTGTGTGTGTGTGTGTGTGTGTGTGGTGTGTGTGTGTGTGTGTGTGTGTGTGGTGTGTGTGTGTGTGTGTCTCTAGTTTGTGTGTGTGTGTGGTGTGTGTGTGTGTGTGTGGTGTGTGTCCAGTGTGTGTGTGTGTGTCCAGTGTGTGTGTGGGTCCAGTGTGTGTGTGTGTCCAGTGTGTGTGTGTGTCCAGTGTGAGTGTGTGTGTGTCCAGTGTGTGTCCAGTGTGTGTCCAGTGTGTTTGTGTGTGTGTGGGTCCAGTGTGTGTGTGTGTGTGTCCAGTTTGTGTGTCCAGTGTGTGTCCAGTGTGTGTATGTGTGTGTGTGATACACACACACACACTGGACAAACACACACACACTGGACACACACACACACACAAACACACTGGACATATACACACACTTGACTCACACACACACACTGGACACACACACACACACTGGTCCCACACACTCACACTGGACACACACACACACACACACACACACACACACACACACACACACACAAACACACACACACTGGACAAACACACACACACTGGACACACACACTCACACTAGACACACACACACACACACACACACACACACACACACACACTGGACACACACACAATCACACTGAACACACACACACACACTCACTAACACTGGACACACACACACACATACACACAAACACACACACACTGGACACACACACACACTGGACACACACACACACACACTGGACACACAAACACTCACACACTGAACACACACCCACACACACACTGGACGCACACACACACACTGGACACACACACTCACACTAGACACACACACACACACTGGACATACACACACACACTGGACACACACACAAACACACTGGACACACACACACAATCACACACTGGACAGACAAACACACACACACACTGAACACACACACAAACACACACACTGGACACACACACACACACACACACACACGCACCCCCCCCCCCCCCCCCACACACACACACACACACACACTGGACACACACAAGTTATATGCTGACTGTGTGTGTGTGTGTGTGTGTGTGTGTGTGTCCAATGTGTGTGTGTGTGTGTGTGTCCAATGTGTGTGTGTGTGTGTCCAATGTGTGTGTGTCTGTGTGTGTGCAGTGTGTGTGTGTGTCCGGTGTGTGTGTGTGTGTTTGTCCTGTGTGTGTGTGTGTGTCTGTGTGTGTCCAGTGTGTGTGTGTGTGTCGTGTGTGTGTGTGTTTGTCCAGTGTGTGTGTGTTTGTGTGACACATACACACACACTGGACAAACACACACACACACACACACACACTGGACACACACACACACACACACACACACACACACTGGACACACACACACACACACACACGCACACACACTGGACACAAACCGGACACACTGGACACACACAAACACACAGACTTACTCACACTGGACACACACACACACAAACACACACACACTGTAAACACACACACTGGACACATACACACAAAGGACACAAACACACATACTTACTCACACTGGACACACAGACACACACACACACACACACACACACACACACTGGACACACAAACACAAACACTGGACACACACACACACAGGACACACACTGGACACACACAGGACACACACACACACACACACTGGACACACACACACACACACTCACACTGGACACACACACACACTGGACACAAACACACACACACAATGGAGACACACACACTGAACACACACACACTGAACAGACACACACACACTGGACACACACACACTGGACACACACACACACTGGACACACACTGGATAAACACACCCACACACTGGACACACACACACAATGGACACACACACACACTCTGGACACACACACACACACTGGACACAGACACACACACTGAACACACACACACTGTACACACACACACACAAACAGAGGACACACACACACTGGACACACACTGGACACACACTGACACACTGGACACACACACTGGACACACACACACACTGGACACACACAAACACATACTGAACACACACACACACTGGACACACACACTGACACACACTGGACACACAAACACACTTGATACACAAACACTGTACACACACACACACACACACACACACACACACACACACACACACTGAACAAACACACTGAACACACACACACACCGGACAAACACACACACACACACACACACACACACACACACACACACACACACACACACACACACACACACACACACACACAGGACACACACACACACTGATCACACACACACACACTGGACACACACTGGACAAACACACCAACACACTGGACACACACACACTCTGGGCACACACACACACTGGACACATACACACACACTGAACACACACACACACTGGACACACACACACAGAGGACACACACACACTTGACACACACACACACACACACACACACACACACACACTGGACAAACACACACACACACACACACAGGACACACACTCATACACACTGGACACACACACACAGGACATACACATACACACTGGACACACACACACCTGAAACACACACACACTGGACACACACACAGGACACACACACACACTGGACACACACACACACACCTGACACACACACACACACACACAGGACACACACATACACCTGACACACACACACACACACACAGGACACACACACAGGACGGACACACACACACACACACTGAAAACACACACTGGTCACACACACTCACACACACTTGACACACACACACACACACACTGGACACACACACTCACACACACTGGACACACACACCCACACACACACACACTGGACACACACACACTGGACACACACACACACTGGACACACACACTCACACACACTGGACACACACACACACACACACACTGGACACACACACACATACGCTGGACACACACACACTGGACACACACACACACTCACACTGGACACACACACACACACACACACTGGACACACACACACACTAGACACACACACTCACACACACTGGACACACACAAAAACACACACACACTGGACACACACACACACACACTGGACACACACACACACTGGACACACACACTCACACACACTGGACACACACACACACGACACACACACACACACACACACACACACACACACACACACACACACACACACACACTCACACACACTGGACACACACACACACACTGGACACACACACTCACACACACTGGACACACACACACACACACTGGTCACACACACATACACACTTACACACACTCAAACAAATTGGACACACACAAACACACACACACACACAGGACATACACATACACAATGGACACACACACACCTGACACACACACAAACACACAGGAAACACACACACTGGACACACACACTGACACACACTGGACACACAAACACACTTGATACACAAACACTGTACACACACACACACACACACACACACACACACTGAACAAACACACTGAACACACACACACACCGGACAAACACACACACACACACACACACACACACACACACACACACACACACACACAGGACACACACACACACTGATCACACACACACACACTGGACACACACTGGACAAACACACCCACACACTGGACACACACACACTCTGGACATACACACACACTGGACACATACACACACACTGAACACACACACACACTGGACACACACACACAGAGGACACACACACACTGGACACACACACACACACACACACACACACACACACACACACACTGGACAAACACACACACACACACACACACACACAGGACACACACTCATACACACTGGACACACACACACAGGACATACACATACACACTGGACACACACACACCTGAAACACACACACTGGACACACACACAGGACACACACACACACTGGACACACACACACACACCTGACACACACACACACACACAGGACACACACATACACCTGACACACACACACACACACACAGGACACACACACAGGACGGACACACACACACACACACACTGAAAACACACACTGGTCACACACACTCACACACACTTGACACACACACACACACACTGGACACACACACTCACACACACTGGACACACACACCCACACACACACACACTGGACACACACACACACTGGACACACACACACACTGGACACACACACTCACACACACTGGACACACACACACACACACACACACTGGACACACACACACATACGCTGGACACACACACACTGGACACACACACACACACACTCACACTGGACACACACACACACACACACTGGACACACACACACACTAGACACACACACTCACACACACTGGACACACACAAAAACACACACACACTGGACACACACACACACACTGGACACACACACACACTGGACACACACACTCACACACACTGGACACACACACACACAACACACACACACACACACACACACACACACAAACTCACACACACTGGACACACACACACACACTGGACACACACACTCACACACACTGGACACACACACACACACTGGTCACACACACATACACACTTACACACACTCAAACAAATTGGACACACACAAACACACACACACACACAGGACATACACATACACAATGGACACACACACACCTGACACACACACAAACACACAGGAAACACACACACTGGACACACACACACACTGGACACACACACACACACTGGACACACACGCACACCTGACACACACACACACACAGGACACACACACACACACATACACACACACACACTCACACACACTGGACACACACACACACACACACTGGACACACACACTGGACACACACACTCACACACACTGGACACACACACACACACTGGACACACACACATACACACTTACACACACTCACACACACTGGACGCACACACAAACACTGGACACACACACACACTCACACACACTGGACACACACACTGGACACACAAACATACGCTGGACACACACACACCGGACACACACACACACACACACACTCACACTGTACCCACACACATACACACTGGACACACACACACGACCCACACACATACACACTGGACACACACACCTGACACACACACACACACATGACACACACACTGGACACACACACACACACACACTGGACACACACACACACACCTGACACACACACACACACACACACACAGGACACACACACTGGACACACTCACACATACACTAGACACACACACACACTGAACACATACACACACACTGGACACACACACACACACTGAACACACACACACTGAACACACACTGGACACACACACACACACTGAACACATACACACACACACTGGACACACTCACACACACACTGGACACACACACAAAAACACACACACTGGACACACACACACACACAAACACACTGGACACACATCCACACACACACACTGGACACACACACACACTGAACACACACACACTGAACACACATACATACACTAGACACACACACACACACTGAACACATACACACACACACTGGACACACACACACACAATGGAGACACACACATACTGGACACACACAAACACACACGCTGGACACACACACTGGACATGCACACACACACACACACTGGACACACACACACACTGGACACACACACACACTGGACATACACACACACACACAGGACACACACACTGGACACACACACACACACACTGGACACACACACACTGGACACATTTCCATGTGTTGGAGTTTGATGAAAGGAAATCCCATATAGCCTACTGGACAGGACTTTGCTATGGCATCTTCTGTTTGGGTGTCTCAGGTCAGGTCTGAGCCATGATCAGAATGTGTCTCTGTGTCTATTTCCAGCCCTGCCATTTCTACCTGTCCTGATCTAGTGTTTCACCCCTGACCTCCTCACACCGTCTCACTGTCCATGTCTGCTTTTAGCTCCCACCTCTACTTCACTGTGTTATAATGGACCTTATGCTTGTTATGTCACCTCTGGAACCAGTTATCAAACATACTTACCTTTCTGACCCTATCCCATGGCCCTACTTTCTACAACTGAACATTTAAATTCCTCTATGAGTTTTGTTTATTGTCCATTTACTTATATATGTATTTGTTGTATATTGGGGTTGTGCTGCAGAGCATCATGGGGGTTTGTATATGTTGAGATGATCACGTTCCAGATAAATGGTTGAACTGATTCCTGTCTCCTGTCTCATCATTATTGAATTGTTATACAGACGTGGTTATGAAACCCACGAGACATAACAAAAGATTGGTGATGAGTAAGTCTGAATCTACAGGAACTATTCTGTCTGGAAGAAGTGGGGTTTTACAACTGTTTAAAACTGTTTTTTTTCTGTGGTACAGAATAGGCTAATGTTAGCACAGTGTATTGCTAGCAGAGGCAGGTACATAGTCCAGCTAGCTAAGAAAGAGAGTTAGCATCGTCATGGACGGCAGAAAAGGACTGGAGACGGATGTCGGAGCGGGAAAACAACTTGATTAAAAAGGGAGGAATATACAGTGATTAAAGGAAATGACATTTATTCAACTGTGAAGACTAACGTTGGAATTAAAACTGCTAAAAGAGTGAATTTGAGGAGGAAACGTCAGTGAGTGAAGTGAATGAAGATCATGTGACTGAGGAAAATATTGCTGTGGTTGAGGACAATATTGAAGTGAGTGACAATCAGGAGCCTATTGAGAAATTAAAAATGGCTGGAATTGTTGGAAACATTGGACAGTTTGATTAAAGTATTGAGCAGTGGAGCTCATATACAGAACAGTTTTAATATTTTGTTCTTGCAAATGACATTGATGAGGACAACATTGTGCTTACATGTTTTAGTGTAATGGGGCCAAAGACATTTAATTTACTAGGCAGCCTGCTACAGCCAGACTGAACAGGTAATAAGACGTGTGGGGATATTGTGGAGATACTTCAGTAGAATTTACCTGGTCCTGACTTCAATTAAACTCTTTCTGGGAAACCGCCCCTCAGTCTCTCATCTACTCTGAGCTCAGATGGGGAAACATGAGAAGAGTTTCATTCCAAAATGCTGTATATCACTTTTCAGAAATGTTGGTATATTAGCATTTATTGTTTAAAGAAATTATGAAAGAGATTGGTGCATTTTTTCACTCTCTAATCATGGTATTGTTTAAAATCTATCACTTGATGGTTTCATTTCAGATAGACAAATAATCATGTTTTTTTGTGCAAAATGCTACATATCTGCATAACTCTCAGAGAAATAAGTAGTACTGCTAGGTTTTACACAGTCAAATGTAAAAATAACAACATTTAAAATAAAGAACTGTACAAATATAATATTTGTGAAATCAATATTTTTTTTCTTCTTTTTTTTTGACAGTAATATGATATTTGTATTTAAAACCTTACATTTGACATTTTAGTCATTTAGCAGATGGTCTCATCCAGGATCCAGTTTCCCAAAAGCATCTTAAGGCTAAGTTCATCGTTAGGAGCATCATTAAATCTCGGAGAAGTTCCCCAAAACCATTGTTATTAACGTTACACTTGAAAACGCTTGTAATCTAACGCCTGCCTCAGACCATTCATACTCGTAGAACAGCTAAATATCAGGGGTTAAAGCAAAAAAAAATCCTTATGTCGATCTCAGATTGATTGTCTTGTGCTAAATTAATCTCCCCTTTCACGTAAACAAGTCATGACCGACATGCTTTTAGGAAAAGAGGATCATTTTTGTAAATGTATTAAACTGCAAATTTGACCAATTCCAGTCCCCTTGCTCAGGGTTCCCAGGGTCCTCCTGGGGAAACTTCTTGAGAAGCTCAGCTCTAAGAAGCTCAGATCTGGTGACAAGAAAAAGGTCGTTCTACTCTAGAATGAATGAAAATACAATGATGCTGACACCATCTAAAATATAATTTCCACCTCCATGAATGAGCCCAATAAGATATTGGTAAAGATGATGTTAAATGATTTTAACATATTGGACCATATAGCCTGTATGCATGGTCTGTTATCAGATGTTAAATGATTTTAACATATTGAACCATATATCCTGTATGCATGGTCTGTTATCAGATGTTAAATGATTTTAACATATTGAACCATATATCCTGTATGCATGGTCTATTATCAGATGTTAAATGATTTTAACATATTGAACCATATATCCTATATTCATGGTCTATTATCAGATGTGCTATTAGCAATAAGCATGATCACCTGTAGCCCAACGGATGCAGCATAGTGGATGCAGCATATTATTATTCACTCAGAATTGTTGTTGGGGGGGTTTCTATTACAAAGTGTGTAATTGCCCTTTTAAGATGCCGTTGCCCCTTTAAGAGCTCTGTTGCAAATGTTCCTAAGCCATGCTTGATACTCCGGTTGTAACTGCATTTTTAAAACAATGCTTTAGCGTGATTGTAGGAGTATAGAAATAAATGTTTTATCAATGGAAAGCTTGGATCCCCCTCTTTTTTTAACAAAGGTCAAAACTGCTTTCAAAAGTGTTTTCCCCGTGATTGCATTCCCCGTGCCCAAGAACTCTAAGATAACCTGCCTAAATGACTACCGACCCGTAGCACTGACGTCTGTAGCCATGAAGTGCTTTGAAAGACTGGTCATGGCTCACATCAACAGCATAATCCCAGAAACCCTAGACCCACTCCAATTTGCATACCGCCCCAACAGATCCACAGATGATGCAATCTCTATCACACTCCACACTGCCATTTCTCACCTGGACAAGAGGAACACCTACGTGAGAATGCTATTCATTTACTACAGCTCAGCATTCAACACCATAGTGCCCTCTAAGCTCATCACTAAGCTAAGGATCCTGGGACTAAACACCTCCCTCTGCAACTGGATCCTGGACTTTCTGACGGGCCGCCCCCAGGTGGTAAGGGTAGGTAACAACACATCTGCCACACTGATCCTCAACACGGGGGCCCCTCAGGGGTGCGTGCTCAGTCCCCTCCTGTACTCTCTGTTCACCCATGACTGCATGGCCAGGCACGACTCCAACACCATCATTAAGTTTGCCGACAACACAACAGTGGTAGGCCTGATCACCGACAACGATGAGACAGCCTATAGGGAGGAGGTCAGAGATCTGGCCGTGTGGTGCCAGGACAACAACCTCTCCCTCAACGTGACCAAGACAAAGGAGATGATTGTGGACTACAGGAAAAAAAAGAGGACCGAGCACGCCCCCATTCTCATCGACGGGGCTGTAGTGGAACAGGTTGAGAGCTTCAAGTTCCTTGGTGTCCACATCACCAACGAACTATCATGGTCCAAACACACCAAGACAGTCGTGAAGAGGGCACGACAAAGCCTATTCCCCCTCAGGAGACTAAAAAGATTTGGCATGGGTCCTCAGATCCTCAAAAAATTATACAGCTGCACCATCGAGAGCATCCTGACTGGTTGCATCACCACCTGGTATGGCAACTGCTTGGCCTCTGACCGCAAGGCACGACAGAGGGTAGTGCGTACAGCCCAGTACATCACTGGGGCCAAGCTTCCTGCCATCCAGGACCTCTATACCAGGCGGTGTCAGAGGAAGGCCCTCAAAATTGTCAAAGACTCCAGCCACCCTAGTCATAGACTGTTCTCTCTGCTACCGCACGGCAAGCGGTACCGGAGTGCCAAGTCTAGGTCCAAAAGACTTCTCAACAGCTTCTACCCCCAAGCCATAAGACTCCTGAACAGCTAATCATGGCTACCCGGACTATTAGCACGGCCCCCCCACCCCATCCTTTTTACGCTGCTGCTACTCTGTCAAGTATTTATGCATAGTCACTTTAACTCTACCCACATGTACATATTACCTCAACTACCTCAACTAGCCGGTGCCCCCGCACATTGACTCTGCAACGGTACCCCCCTGTATATATAGCCTCCCTACTGTCACTTTATTTTACTTCTGCTCTTTTTTTCTCAACACTTTTTTGTTGTTGTTTTATTCTTACTTTTTTGTTTAAAATAAATGCACTGTTGGTTAAGGGCTGTAAGTAAGCATTTCACTGTAATGTCTGCACCTGTTGTATTCGGCGCATGTGACCAATACAATTTGATTTGATTTGATTTGAAGAGTTGTTGTCCGTTGACTGCTTGAATAAATGGCCCTACAAAGGCAAAGAGCATCAACTAGAAAACAGTCCAACTGAAGACAAAAAAGGCTTTAAAGTTGTTTTTGCTGTCCAGCCAAATATGTCGTAGGTAGATAAGTGTAAATGCACTGATGTATCATCTTATTATGACCACTGATCTGACCTATGACCCCTAAAATGCTGATACTGCACTCTGCCTTTGTATGACCTTAAACATCTGTATGGGTCATGCAAAAGCAAAGTGCAGTATAAAAAAAATCTAAATGTGTTGATCCAGCTTTCTTGTTGTTATTAATGGTGTTGTGTAGTTGTGTTTTCATGTTTTGAATGTTGTATTGTAGCAACCCTCAAGCTTTTTTTTATCCATAAGGTAAGAACTATTTCATCACGGAGAATGTTTATCCTTATGTGACTTTGTATTAATATCAATGCTGTCCTTTTCTTTATGTTAGCGAGCGTTTCAATATTTTGTTTGTTATCTTTCTTACCATTATCTGGGTATTTGCATTTCAATGCGAGTTAAACCATAATGTTTCTGCGTGATTGTGCCGTGTTTATTCTGGTGATAACTGGATCACCCGCTGTCTCATGGAGTGTATGAGGGTGAGTGTCATGGTCGGGATGGCCTGAACTCAGAGCCTGATAGAATACCAAGGAAAACCGTAGTAACTGCAGTAGAACATGGTGGAACAAAGCCAGATGGCAGTAACCTCACTTACTGCTGTTTCCTTGGTTTTTACTTGGATTGTGTAGTTAAAGCAAATGTAACCCTCCATTTTCTCTGAAATAGAAGATAATTGAACCAGGACACTTTGTCACAAGATATAACAGATACTATGAAGTCTGATTTAGGTCTGAACTCATCTTTGACCAAATGTGTAGCAGCAGTTTGCAATTGTACAGCAGAATAGCTGTGTACATAATCCTAATACCTCTTCATGGACTACATTTGAACACTTGAACAGTGTCTTCTTTTAGGGCGTGAACTGGTATGGTATGATTACCTAGTGGGGACAGTAACTGAAAGGTTGCTGGTTCAAATACCTGAGCCGTCAAGGTAAAAATCTGTCTGTGCCCTTAAGCAAGGCACTTACACCTGATTTGCTCCAGGGGGCGCCGTACTACTATGGCCCTGTAAAACAACACATTTCAGTGCATCTATCCGGTGTCTGTGACAATACATTTACAAATATTGTATTTATTTATTACAACAGTTAATTTAACAATGCTGGTTATAAATCTTGTTGACATTCATCCAAGGACACCTTGACTTGCATTACACTCTCACTCCAGAAAAATATTCTCATGAAATCATATGACTTATAGTTATAGAAAAGGATTCCTGTGAACGCGGCCTGCTACAAGCAGGAAACAAGTTATGGATGCGTGATCTATCTTGGCATCTTTTTGGGGTAAACACATTGGAACATTCCAACATTCATCTTTAAGGACATGAACTGGCAGAACAGGTTTCAGCAAAGTATGGAGTCATTGTTTTCAGGAAGGTGTATCCATGGCGATAGGAGGGACAGGAGGCAGACTAGAGTAGGCCTAACCCTCACCAATATTTCTGTTGATGGAGAGAGACACCAGACAAGACACAGAGACAGCAACAGAAGAATAGGATATGATGGAGAGAGACACCAGACAAGACACAGAGACAGCAACAGAAGAATAGGATATGATTGAGAGAGACACCAGACAAGACACAGAGACAGCAACAGAAGAATAGGATATGATGGAGAGAGACACCAGACAAGACACAGGGACAGCAACAGAATAATAGGATATGATGGAGAGAGACACCAGACAAGACACAGGGACAGCAACAGAAGAATAGGATATGATGGAGAGAGATACCAGACAAGACACCGAGACAGCAACAGAAGAACAGGATATGATGGAGAGAGACACCAGACAAGACACAGAGACAGCAACAGAATAATAGGATATGATGGAGAGAGACACCAGACAAGACACAGAGACAGCAACAGAAGAATAGGATATGATGGAGAGAGACACCAGACAAGACACAGGGACAGCAACAGAAGAATAGGATATGATGGAGAGAGACACCAGACAAGACACAGGGACAGCAACAGAAGAATAGGATATGATGGAGAGAGATACCAGACAAGACACAGAGACAGCAACAGAAGAACAGGATATGATGGAGAGAGACACCAGACAATACACAGAGACAGCAACAGAATAATAGGATATGATGGAGAGAGACACCAGACAAGACACAGAGACAGCAACAGAAGAATATGATATGATGGAGAGAGTCATCAGACAAGACATAGAGACAGCAACAGAAGAATAGGATATAATGGAGAGAGACACCAGACAAGATGAAAGACATCAATAGACGACACAGAGAAAGTGATGGAGAGAGACAGAGGAGGGGAGAACACACAGTAGACTATCACTAAAAGCTGATATAGGGATTCTAATTACTGCACTGTGTGTGTGTGTGTGTGTGTGTGAGAGAGAGAGAGAGAGAGAGAGAGAGAGAGAGAGAGAGAGAGAGAGAGAGAGAGAGAGAGAGAGAGAGAGAGAGAGAGAGAGAGAGAGAGAGAGAGAGAGAGAGAGAGAGAGAGAGAGAGAGAGAGAGAGAGAGAGAGAGAGAGAGAGAGAGAGAGAGAGAGAGAGAGAGAGAGAGAGAGAGAGAGAGAGAGAGAGAGAGAGAGAGAGAGAGAGACAGAGAAAGAGAGAGAGAGAGAGAGAGAAAGTGGGTGTTTAGGTACTGTGGGATTCTTTCATCAGTTTGGCTCATTGGACAGGAGTCTATGTTTGAAGATGTTGAGAGGTTTTTGGCAATACACTGTTTATGTATTCATGGATTTAGCTGTTGAAATTCCTTCCTGGACCCCCGTACTGCTATGGGCTAAGCCACCAATGTCTTCAAATCCTAGGGGAGAGAGGAGCTGCTATCCCTGGGGAGAGAGGAGCTGTTACCCCTGGGGAGAGAGAGGAGCTGTTACCCCTGGGGAGAGAGGAGCTGTTACCCCTGGGGAGAGAGGAGCTGCTACCCCTGGGGAGAGAGGAGCTGATACCCCTGGGGAGAGAGGAGCTGCTACCCCTGGGGAGAGAGGAGCTGCAACGAAGAGAGACTGCGACCCTGCTCGGGAAGAGCTTAACGATTGGTGATTGTTGGGGCACGTTTGGCAGGAGCTTCAGTGATGAAGACTGCTGAACTTGCTGATGTTTCACAATGTGCCATGGCCGTCTCAGTCACCAGGTCTCAACCCAATTGAACACTTATGGGAGATTCTGGAGAGGCGCCTGAAACAACGTTTTCCACCACCATCAACAAAACACCAAATGATGGAATTTCTTGTGGAAGAATGATGTCACATCCCTCCAATAGAGTTCCAGACACTTGTAGAATGTTTGCCAAGGCACATTGTAAGAGCTATAACGAGACAGGGAGTGGGAGAGAGAACAGGTAGAACCTGATATGGAAATGAGCAGAACAAACTAAAGGAACTTTCCATGACCAAATGATCATTCCAGACTCTACTTCTATTGAGAGACATATAAAAGGTAAGACGACGATTGTTATGATATTAATATAGTTGATGATATTGTTATGTGTATTCATATAGTTGATGATATTGTTATGTGTATTAATATAGTTGATGATATTGTTATGTGTATTCATATAGTTGATGATATTGTTATGTGTATTCATATAGTTGATGATATTGTTATGTGTATTCATATAGTGGATGATATTGTTATGTGTATTCATATAGTTGATGATATGTTTTGTAGACAGTGTTATAATAGGCCTACTCTCCTTAAAATGTTTTGGATATAAATTAGATGCGGGATGTGAATTAGTTCTGTTTCCATCTGTGTGCCCCAGGGTGATCGCTCCTACACTATCTAGAATCTAAAAGGGTTCTTTGGCTGTCCCCATAGGATAACCCTTTGTAGAACCCTTTTTGGTCCTAGGTAGAACCCTTTTGGGTTCCATGAAGAATCCTTTCCACAGAGGGTTCTACATGGAAGCCAGAAGGGTTCTACCTGGAACCCAAAAGCGTTCTCCTGTGGGGACAGCCAGAGGACCCTTTTGGAACTATTTTTTCTAAGAGTGTACTGTATCATGGGTCTATAGACTTGTCTTCTCAAAACAGGCTTAAAACACAACAAGCAACAACATTTTCTCTTTCTAATCTACTGTTAACTCTTTTCACTCAGGAAGGTATGTTGTGTGAAAGAGAGACAAATAAATATTGTGGAAAGACTAACAACAACTTACACTTCCTCAAAACAGGTTGTGTGTGTTCATTAGTGCCCACCGTAGCAAAACGTTTGGCAACAGAAACCGTTTAGGTCACGTTGTACAGCGTTTGGAATAAACTGTTTATGCAACATTTTAAAACTGTTGTCTGTGGAGTAAACTAATGAACACTACCCAGGTTGTAGCCTACAACCTGGCTGTTGATGTCTGCCTGATGCTGTAACCTGAACTTAGCCTGAGGGGTGTACTATGATGCAAGCTAGATATACTGGTTTTCTAAAGTTAGCTTCAGTTAGCTTCACATTCCAGCTCAGGCCTCATCCATAGGAATGTACAGAGTGCCAGTCATCAGGAAGGTGCTCTCAGAACGGACAATATATAATGACTTGACAGTTTAATCATACAAAATGGCGCTAACTGGACGTGGACAAGTCAAATTCAATCAGTGGAGGTTGCTGAGGGGAGGACGGCTCATATTAATGATACCATTCCACCTATTCCGCTCCAGCCATTACCACAAGCCCGTCCTCCCCAATTAAGGTGCCACCAACCTCCTGTGAATTCAATACATCAATATTCATTCGTCATAGTTCTACATTTCACATTTCGTATGATATATGTAATTGTATCATAGTTCTACTATAGTGTAGCGATCTGTGCATCTTCCGGCGTGAGTTTACTGTGAACACTGAGGCTGTACCCACTTTAAGTTACAGTTTTAACAGAGACCAAGTAGGCTATTTGATCATAATGTAAAAAAGGCCTCCAATAACATTTAACATGGAAATAGCTGTTCTATCATTCAGCCTACAGTAGCAGCCAATGTGTGGTGTTCAATGTAAGCCTACATTCCATGAGACATTCCAAAAAACATGCAGAGCTTGACATTAACCTGTTTATCTACTTGTCCTTCACACGGAGGAGGTGACTGAAAATGTTGTTGTGTTTGATGCAAGAAACCACTTTACTAAATAAAATGCATCATTATTCCCATGTACTAAGATGCAATTCCAACCAAGTAACCCAATTGGTGCCAATGGCGCCATGCGTAGGTTGTTTGCCTTTTTACAAGTGCAACCTGGGTTCACTGCCCTGCCCCACTGTTTGCTACAATATTAATATCACAGACTACCCGACGTCCGTTGAACAAAGAGACACAACAATATGAGTGAAAGGATTTTAGGATAATATCAGTAAGTGTTGATTTAAAGTTGTCTTCTGGGTTCAGCCTTCTAGCTGCCTTTATCAATTGGGTGAAATATAATAAATGACATGGTCTCAAAGTTTGGAGATAATCAGTCCCAGTTTAAATCGCCCATGATTTCCATGTCATTATTTCCCCAGAGCAGCAAGGGAATCTAGAGACTCAACCTTTGCAGAATCAGAATCACCTTTATTCGCCAAGTACATTTGCATGTACATATGTAGGATCTTAATTTGAGCCAGTTTGCTACAGCAGGAAAATATTCCTGCAGCAACAGTAAATGTGATTTATAATTAATGGACATTTTTGTATCGGTTGATACATTTTTAGTAAGGGAAACTCAAGTCTGCCATTTCTAAGTGGAAATTACAAACTTCAGAAGCCTTTTAAAACCTCAAATACACTACAAGTTTTACATTTACTGCGTTGAGGGAAAGTTATTCTGCAGTGGGCGGTGATCAAATTAAGATCCTACATCTGTACACAAAATTCTACATGGTGATTTTTAAAATTTTAGTCATTTAGCAGACGCTCTTATCCAGAGCAACTTACATTGCGAGCGCATACATTTTTATTTTTTATACTGGAATCGAACCCACAACCCTGGCGTTGCAAATGCCATGCTCTACCAACTGAGCTACATCCCTGCCGGCCATTCCCATAATAATTCAAATGTCCTGTTGCTGCAGGATTATTTTCCTGCTGTAGCAAACTGGCTAAAATTAAGATCCTACATCTGTAGCAATACACCTCTCTTTGATGTACATGGCTATATCAGGATTGACTTTTGACCATTTGACATCTTTTATTTACTGTTGTTTAGGCTGGTTGAATGAGTCGCCTATAAAAGCTACTTCATCTGCAAGAGAACAGGCGGCTGCACCAGCGACTGTAAGAAGTTATGTGATTTCCTCATATGAACGTGAAAGTAAGTGTGTAGCCTACGCAGTTACACAATGGCTGTTGAAACTGTGGCACATATTTCTCTGTAACATTAGAAGTTGGATAAATGTGTTGATATGTAGGAAAGACGGGCAGACTCTCGTAGGTCTAGGCTAAACTACAAACTATTATAAGGTTAGGTCGACGTCAGACATTCAATAGTCAGAGTAGGTTTGAGCTATGATCACAGAGAGTCCCAACAGCAGAGTCCCAACAGCAGAGTCCCAACAGCAGAGTCCCAACAGCAGAGTCCCAACAGCAGAGTCCCAACAGCAGAGTCCCAACAGCAGAGTCCCAACAGCAGAGTCCCAGCAGCAGAGTCCCAACAGCAGAGTCCCAGCAGCAGAGTCCCGACAGCAGAGTCCCAACAGCAGAGTCCCGACAGCAGAGTCCCGACAGCAGAGTCCCGACAGCAGAGTCCCGACAGCAGAGTCCCAACAGCAGAGTCCCAACAGCAGAGTCCCAACAGTAGAGTCCCAACAGCAGAGTCCCGACAGCAGAGTCCCAACAGCAGAGTCCCAACAGCAGAGTCCCAACAGCTGTCCTATCAGCAGAGTCCCAACAGCAGAGTCCCGACAGCAGAGTCCCAACAGCAGAGTCCCAACAGCAGAGTCCCAACAGCAGAGTCCCAACAGCAGAGTCCCGACAGCAGAGTCCCAACAGCAGAGTCCCAACAGCAGAGTCCCAACAGCAGAGTCCCGACAGCAGAGTCCCAACAGCAGAGTCCCAACAGCAGAGTCCCAACAGCTGTCCTATCAGCAGAGTCCCAACAGCAGAGTCCCGACAGCAGAGTCCCAACAGCAGAGTCCCAACAGCAGAGTCCCAACAGCAGAGTCCCAACAGCAGAGTCCCAACAGCAGAGTCCCAACAGCAGAGTCCCAACAGCAGAGTCCCAACAGCTGTCCTATCATTTCTCTTCATTATTTCTCTTCATATGACAAGGATTAAAAAGGATTTGCCTGTAGATTGTCGACCTGATTCGTGATGATGACTGCTGGCTAAGATTTTGAAAGTATGATGTTGACATGATCAGTCCAATCAAAGCTACTGTAGATATAATGTGATTTGACGTCATTTTATCTGTGGCCAATGAACTTCTTGGATGGGCACTTCTTTTTAATGTAACTCTGTAGCACCGAAAACGTAGTGCCCCCATGAGTGGCAGAACACTGAGCCAATCACGGCGCAGCGCTCCGTATTTTCTTCTGGCTTGCCCCACCACCACAGAAAGCACTGAGCTAGGCTGAAACACCTGCATTTTCTTCTGGCTTGCCCCACCACCACAGAAAGCACTGAGCTAGGCTGAAACACCTGCATTTTGGAGCTGCCTTACTCAAGAAAACAAAAAAGAGACCATGTTTTTTTGCCGCTTTATTAACTCAATGATATATATATATTTAAATGTTTTGCAAACTGATATGTGACACGTATTAATGCCAAAATAACATGCAAAACAGGAAAGGCCACCTGCCCTGAATGACGGGTCGCTGGTTGAGAGAATGCCAAGAGTGTGGAAAGCTGTCATCAAGGCAAAGGGTGGCTATTTGAAGAATCTCAAATATAAAATATATTTTGATTTCTTTAACACTTTTTTGGTTACTAAATTATTCTATATGTGTTATTTCATAGTGTTGATGTCTTCACTATTATTCTACAATGTAGAAAATAGTAAAAATAAAGACAAACCCTTGAATGAGTATGTGTTCTAAAACTTTTGACCGGTAGTGTATATATTTTTTACATTGTTAGCAAACTGATATGTGACATGTATTAATGCCACAATAACATGCAAAACAGGAAAGGCCACCTGCCCTGAATGACAGGTCGCCACTTGCTGAGGTATAGACCTTGATCTGCTTTACACAACAACAAAAAAACTGTTATACATTATAACCTAGCCTACTTTAAATAAAAAAAAATATCTTAATTGTTGCAAAAAACCTTTCTGTATAGATCACTGATCCCCCCCCCCGATCAATCAAGCCTGTTTTAGCCCTTCTGTCTACATTCTCAGATACGTTTAGAAAAGAACAGATTCAAAAATAATAAATGGCCGACTTTTAATGAATACAAATAAGTGTGTGACATGGCCATGGTGAAGAGATGTCACTACTACATATTCATGTGATTGCATTAAATCACCTGACTGTTTCGATATGTCTGTTAGTAAATGTTTTGTAAGAGATAATTAATAAATGATAACAATTCACATTCAAGAATTACTGTGTTAACTACAACCAACATGTTGGATCTCTGTTTAGGGGTCAGTGGTCTAAAATGAGTCTCTCTGGGGAGAGAGAGGAGGGGGGCCCTGCCTCTAAAATGAGTCTCTCTGGGGAACATGACACCAAAGCTAAGAGGTGAGATGACAATTTTGTTTAAGAATTATTAAGAGTTTATTTCCTAAATGCTATTTCCACAATTTTTCACAAGTGTTTTTTAATCAGAAATGGTTGCTTATGGGTACCTTCAATATTTCTGTTCTCAGATGTTTAATTAATAGATTTTAGATGTATATAATTATTATTATTTTTATTGCAAAACGCTATATATCCATTGTTTAGCTGAAATTGAATGTTCGTATCCTGTATATTTGACTGTATTATTTGGTTGTCTCACCTAGCTATCTTAAGATGAATGCACTTACTGTAAATCGCTCTGGGTAAGAGCATCTGCTAAACAGGTGGGGCTCTGCCCTGAATGACAGGTCACCACTGCTCCAAAGCAATTACATGTTGCACAGGAACCACTGACTCGCTGCATGTTTCTATTATCAAGACACCTGCTGGTACCTCTTAACTGGTTAGGACAGCTCATGAGGTGTCCTAAATATCTGCCAACTAGGTGGGACACTTATGAATAAAGAGGCTTCATGCATAGCTTTAATTTATACCCATAAGAGTAGGACTAAAATGGCTTTATTCTCAGCACTTATACGACACATTTTCTACTCTGAGACGCTTTTTGGATATGGGCCCAGATCTCAAAACATTGTTTTAAAAAACGAATCATTTTGTTTTACATAATAAAAAATGAATATTACTAATGTAAGCCACTGTAAAGACTTGGTTTTGTTTATTGTGTGGCTCTGCTCATGTCCGCGTTCTGAAACTGTCCGCGTCCACGTACAGAACTGTCCGCGTCCACGTACGGTTTGGCGCCAAGCATATTGTCCAGTTACGCGCTGAGTGGGCTGAGGTGATGTTGGGGAACAACGACAGAGTTCGTTACAGTGTTGAGACGCCGAAGTTTATTGTTCAATTTGCTTTTTTGCGTAATGGTCAGTGACAGTATGAGTGTAGCCAGATCCTTTTCACTCGCTATCCTTGTTTCATCTTGTGGTTCACCGGATTCGTCATCATCCTCGAGGGACAGACGAACGACCTGCTAGTTAGCCAAGCTAGTCGGTACAGCTAGCTAAGCTAGCTACTCTACCAGCAGCATCCTAGTTATCCTAGCTACCACTACATCATCACCGGCTGCCTGCTTTTCTTGTGGACCGATGGAGCTCCCGGGTTGTTTCTTCCACCTGTTAAATACGGTGGAGGGCTTCTCCCTCTCTCGTTGACGGATGCTGGCTACCTACCATCCCTCTGTCCGGTTCTCCTCTCTTCACTAGATGGACGGTAACTTTAGTGTTTAACCCCTCTGTGTCCAAGGACTGAACTTTTTAATATTATTTTTGGGCCGCATCAAGTGACATTTTTTACAACGTTTATTTCGGATAAAATTAGTTCATTGCATCCGCCATGGAGCCCAGTTTCATAATATTACCTTCTGTCCCTGGTTATGAAGTAATCTCGAAACAACAGGCCTTATGTTTGGGCATTTTTCACCCTGCCAGCTCCTATTAGTTCTATTGAGCTCCGTGACACCGACTCGCCTTCAGAACGTTCTATTCCCAGCCCATTGTTCTGCGTCACAATGCCAGCTTCACTATTGTTATCAATGAGACCTGCCTGCATTAACCCTGTAGGTTTACCTCAGGTAACTGATTATTAACAAGGTTACGGCTACTTGGTGAGCGTTAACCCTGTAGGTTTACCTCAGGTAACTTATTATTAACAAGGTTACAGCTACTTGGTGAGCGTTAACCCTGTAGGTTTACCTCAGGTAACTTATTATTACCAAGGTTACGGCTACTTGGTGAGCGTTAACCCTGTTGGTTTACCTCAGGTAACTTATTATTAACAAGGTTACAGCTACTTGGTGAGCGTTAACCCTGTAGGTTTACCTCAGGTAACTTATTATTACCAAGGTTATGGCTACTTGGTGAGCGTTAACCCTGTAGGTTTACCTCAGGTAACTTATTATTAACAAGGTTACGGCTACTTGGTGAGCGTTAACCCTGTTGGTTTACCTCAGGTAACTTATTATTACCAAGGTTACAGCTACTTGGTGAGCGTTAACCCTGTAGGTTTACCTCAGGTAACTTATTATTAACAAGGTTACGGCTACTTGGTGAGCGTTAACCCTGTAGGTTTACCTCAGGTAACTTATTATTAACAAGGTTACTGCTACTTGGTGAGCGTTAACCCTGTAGGTTTACCTCAGGTAACTTATTATTACCAAGGTTACAGCTACTTGGTGAGCGTTAACCCTGTAGGTTTACCTCAGGTAACTTATTATTAACAAGGTTACGGCTACTTGGTGAGCGCGCACACTGTTCACCTGAGAACATGTTGTGGTCACCAATAGTGAGGTGAGACACAGTTTTAGAGGCGATGGCTGGCGGATAGCCATCAAACATTAAACATTTTCTGGTCATGGTTAACCATATTTGTTTTAAGAAAAAAGTGTACAATCTAAACAAAACGCATGTCCCTGTCCTCTTTTTCAAGATGTGGGCGATTTAAACAGCCAGAATACATTTTTTAATTAAGAAATAACCTTTTCTTTGAGGACTTGTTGTTTCTAAAAGGCTGCTGTGTAAATTGATAATTTGATATGCATCGAAGTCTTCGTTCGTAGACATCAAATTGAGCGAATGCTGCGCAGGTTCACTGAGTTACAAACCAAATGGGTATAATGGGGTGATTGTTGTTGCCTCCCCTGTACATTTCTGAAAATGGATATATAGCGTTTTAGAATGAAACTCTTCTTATGTTTCCCCATCTGAGCTCAGAGTAGATGAGAGACGTAATGTTTGTCTCTGTGTTGAAGCCCAATCAAGCAGGAGAGACCAGCCTCCCCTGTACCCAGCTGTGTGTCCATGAAGAGTGACTGGTCTATGCATCGTCCTATACAGTTTAGAGAGGGAGACTTTTCTAGTGAACAAAGGTAAGAAGAACTCATGGGTCATGGTCAGTGAGTTAAACAACACTGTCTCTAGTCATTTCTCCTCTCCCATTTTCCCATTTCTTTTTGTTGTTTTCATAATCCATAGGCTAATCCTTTTTTCCATTTTCATAGTCCTGAAACAATATTAAACAAACACAACATTCCCTGTGTGTGTGTGTGTGTGTGTGTGTGTGTGTGTGTCTGTCAGTGAGTGTGTGTGTGTGTGTCAGTGAGTGTGTGCACTCCCTGGATGAGGAGATGTAATCTCTATCCTGATTGCCTAGTCATTTTACCCCTACGTACATGTACATATTTCCTAAATTACCTCAACTACCTTATTGTTATTTTATTATGTTACTATTTCCTTTTTTATTTAGATAATTTTGGTGACTTTTTAACTCTGCATTGTTGGGAAAGGGCTCGTAAGTAAGCATTTCACGGTAAAGTGTACCACTGTTGTATTCGGCGCATGTGAGAAATACAATTTGATTTCATTTGAAGCTCATGCGCAGAAATACATCATTGGGTCTAATGGTCGTCTTGTGCTGAACTGCACATGTGCAGGCCGTCAAATCAAAAGCACTCCTTCCATATAAGGTTGTTTATGACTAACATGAAAATGTGTCAGTTTGTTAAACTACTTAAGACAGAACATTTTCAAAATTAACAACTAAGGAAGTCATTTTTATCTCTCATTGCTGGGGGGAGATTATAAGAGGATATGGCCATTAAGTTCAGATCGTTCTTCAAGATGTTCAAATGTTCATAGATGACCAGCAGGGTCAAATAATAATCACTGTGGTTATAGAGGGTGCAACACGTCAGCACCTCAGGAGTAAATGTCAGTTGGCTTTTCATAGCCGAGCATTCAGAGGTCGAGACAGCAGGTGTGGTAGAGAGAGAGAGAGAGGGTCGAAACAGCAGGTTCGGGACAAGGTCGCACGTCCGGTGAACAGGTCAGAGTTCCAGATCCGCAGGCAGACCAGTAGAAACTGGATCAGCAGCACCGCAAGGTATCACGTCCGGTGGAGCATGTATCGATACTGATAGGATCGAATGAAAGGGAGCGCTGCTCTCGGATCAGTTTTCTCCATTCAAATCTTTCCTTAACATTATAATTATTTCACAATACTGACCACGGATCAGCTTCTAGAAAGATATTACTACCTACGGCTACAAAAATTGAGGTAGTTTATTCTAATGCTTACACAATAAAAATGTACTAAATCACAGATTCGGCACATCATTGGGCACATGTTAGGCTACACATCATTTTATTTAATTTTTTTATTTCACCTTTATTTAACCAGGTAAGCCAGTTGAGAACAAGTTCTCATTTACAACTGCGACCTGGCCAAGATAAAGCAAAGCAGTGCGATAAAAACAACACAGAGTTACATATGGGGTAAAAAAACAAAGTCAAAAATACAACAGAAAATATATATACAGTGTGTGCAAATGTAGCAAGTTATGGAGGTAAGGCAATAAATAGGCTATAGTGCAAAATAATTACAATAGTATTAACACTGGAATGCTAGATGTGCAAGAGATTATGTGCAAATAGAGATACTGGGGTGCAAAAGAGCAAAATAAATAACAATATAGGGATGAGGTAGTTGGGTGGGCTAATTTCAGATGGGCTGTGTACAGGTGCAGTGATCGGTAAGGTGCTCTGACAACTGATGCTTAAAGTTAGTGAGGGAGATAAGAGTCTCCAGCTTCAGAGATTTGTGCAATTCGTTCCAGTCATTGGCAGCAGAGAACTGGAAGGAATGGCGGCCAAAGGAGGTGTTGGCTTTGGGAATGACCAGTGAGATATACCTGCTGGAGCGCAGACTACGGGTGGGTGCTGCTATGGTGACCAATGAGCTAAGATAAGGCGGGGATTTGCCTAGCAGTGATTTATTGATGGCCTGGAGCTAGTGGGTTTGACGACGAACATGTAGTGAGGACCAGCCAACAAGAGCGTACAGGTCACAGTGGTGGGTAGTGTATGGGGCTTTGGAGACAAAACGGATGGCACTGTGATAGACTACATCCAATTTGATGAGTAGAGTGTTGGAGGCTATTTTGTAAATGACATCGCCGAAGTCAAGGATCGGTAGGATAGTCAGTTTTACGAGGGCATGTTTGGCAGCATGAGTGAAGGAGGCTTTGTTGCGAAATAGGAAGCCGATTCTAGATTTAACTTTGGATTGGAGATTCTTTATGTGAGTCTGGAAGGAGAGTTTACAGTCTAACCAGACACCTAGGTATTTGTAGTTGTCCACATACTCTAGGTCAGACCCGTCGAGAGTTGTGATTCTAGTCGGGTGGGCGGGTGCCAGCAGCGTTCGATTGAAAAGCATGCATTTAGTTTTACTAGTGTTTAAGAGCAGTTGGAGGCTACTGAAGGAGTGTTGTATGGCATTGAAGCTCGTTTGGAGGTTTGTTAACACAGTGTCCAATGAAGGGCCAGATGTATACAAAATGGTGTCGTCTGCGTAGAGGTGGATCTGAGAGTCACCAGCAGCAAGAGCGACATCATTGATATACACAGAGAAAAGTGTCGGCCCAAGAATTGAACCCTGTGGCACCCCCATAGAGACTGCCATAGGTCCAGACAACAGGCCCTCCGATTTGACACACTGAACTCTATCTGAGAAGTAGTTGGTGAACCAGGCGAGGCAGTCATTTGAGAAACCAAGGCTATTTAGTCTGCCAATAAGAATGCGGTGGTTGACAGAGTCGAAAGCCTTGGCCAGGTCGATGAAGACGGCTGCACAGTACTGTCTATTATCAATCGCGGTTATAATATCGTTTAGGACCTTGAGCGTGGCTGAAGTGCACCCATGACCAGCTCGGAAACCGGATTGCATAGCGGAGAAGGTACGGTGGTATTCGAAATGGTCGGTGATCTGTTTGTTAACTTGGCTTTCAAATACTTTCGAAAGGCAGGGCAGGATGGATATAGGTCTGTAGCAGTTTGGATCTAGAGTGTAACCCCCTTTGAAGAGGGGGATGACCGCGGCAGCTTTCCAATCTCTGGGGATCTCAGACGTTATGAAAGAGAGGTTGAACAGACTAGTAATAGGGGTTGCGACAATTTCGGCGGCTAGTTTTAGAAAGAAAGGGTCCAGATTGTCTAGCCCAGCTGATTTGTAGGGGTCCAGATTTTGCAGCTCTTTCAAAGCGTCAGCTGTCTGAATTTGTGTGAAGGAGAAGTGGGGGGGGGCATGGGCAAGTTGCAGCGGAGGGTGCAGAGTTGGTGGCCGGGGTAGTGGTAGCCAGATGGAAAGCATGGCCAGCTGTAGCAAAATGCTTGTTGAAATTCTCGATTATTGTAGATTTATCGGTGGTGATAGTGTTTCCTAGCCTCAGGGCAGTGGGCAACTGGGAGGAAGTGCTCTTATTCTCCATGGAATTTACAGTGTCCCAAAACTTTTTGGAGTTAGTGCTACAGGATGCAAATTTCTGTTTGAAAAAGTTAGCCTTTGCTTTCCTGACTGCTTGTGTATATTGGTTCCTAACTTCCCTGAAAAGTTGCATATCGCGGGGGCTATTTGATGCTAATACAGTACGCCACAGGATGTTTTTGTGCTGGTCAAGGGCAGTCAAGTCTGAGGAGAACCAGGGGCTATATCGGTTCTTAGTTCTGTATTTTTTGAATGGGGCATGTTTATTTAAGATTGAGAGGAAATCACTTTTAAGGAACAACCAGGCATCCTCTACTGACGGAATGAGATCTATATCCATCCAGGATACCTGGGCCAGGTCAATTAGGAAGGCTTTCTCACTAGTGTTTTAGGGAGCGTTTGACAGTGATGAGGGGTGGTCGTTTGACCGCGGACCCGTTACGGACGCAGGCAATAAGGCAGTGATCGCTGAGATCCTGGTTGAAGACAGCTGAGGTGTATTTAGAGGGTATGTTAGTCAGGATGATATCTATGAGGGTACCCATGTTTACGGATTTAGGGTTGTACCTGGTAGGTTCGTTGATAATTTGCGTGAGGTTGAGGGCATCTAGTTTGGATTGTAGGATGGCCGGGGTATTAAGCATATCCCAATTTAGGTCACCAAGCAGTACGAACTCTGAGGATAAATGGGGGGCAATCAATTCACATATGGTGTCCAGGGCACAGCTGGGGGCTGAGGGGGGTCTGTAGCAAGCGGCAACAGTGAGAGACTTATTTCTGGAAAGGTGGATTTTTAGAAGTAGAAGCTCAAACTGTTTGGGCACAGACCTGGATAGTATGATAGAGCTCTGCAGGCTATCTCTACAGTAGATTGCAACTCCACCCCCTTTGGCAGTTCTATCTAGACGGAAAATGTTATAGTTGGGGATGGAAATTTCAGAATTTTTGGTGGCCTTCCTGAGCCAGGATTCAGACACTGCTAGAACATCAGGGTTGGCGGAGTGTGCTAACGCAGTGAATAACTCAAACTTAGGAAGTAGACTTCTGATATTTACGTGCAAGAAACCAAGACTTTTGCGATTACAGAAGTCAGCAAATGATAGCGCCTGGGGAGTAGGAGTGATACTGAGGGCTGCAGGGCCTGGGTTAGCCTCTACATCACCAGAGGAACAGAGGAGGACTAGAATAAGGATACGGCTAAAGGCTTTAAGAACTGGTCTTCTAGTGCGTTGGGTACATAGAATAAAGGGGGCAGATTTCCGGGTGTTGTAGAAAAGATTCAGGGCATTATGTACAGACAAGGATATGGAAGGATATGAGTACAGCGGAGCTAAACCTAAGCGTTGGGTAACAATGAAAGAGATAGTATCACTAGAGGCACCAATTGAGTCAGTCTCCGCGTGTATGGGGGGTGGGACAAAGGAGCTATCTAAGGCAGGTTTAGCTGGGCTGGGGGATCTACAGTGAAATAGTACAATTAGAAATAACCCAAACAACAATAAGCTAACCATGTTTGGGCTGAGGCTAAACATAAACAGGATGTAGTACCGTAAAAAGGAACAGTCCAGCAGACATCAGCTGTATAGCTGAGTTATCAGAAGGTCCGGTGAACAGCAATAGGATAGTTTGGAGGCTGCTAAAGCACTAGCGAGTAAGAGGCCACGGCTAGCGTGTGCTAGCGGGCCGGGGCTAGCAGATGGAATCTTCGTGGTCGACGTCGTAACCACATCAGACGATTTCGTCGGCAGACCAGTCGTGTAGGATCGGCGGGGCTCCATGTCAACACTAGGTGGTCCCGTCCGGTTGACAGAGAGGTAGATAGCCGGGAGATGGGCCTAGCTCAGGATGATTAGCCAGACCACAGCGTCCGTTTTATTACAGCTAGCTGGTAGCGATGAATCCGGAGTTAAAGGTCCAGTGATTCAGTGATTCCGGCGGAAAACTGATGTGTTCTGGGTCGATAACGCGCTGTGCAGACTGGCCGAATATCCGGTGATTAATATCCAGTGATTAAATTAATCCCGCAGAAGAAAAAAAATCCAATGTTCTGCGTGAAATACCGCTAACTGTGGCTAATAGCAAGTAGCTAGTTAGCTGGCTAGCTAGTTTCAACTGGAGATTCTAGATAGAAGGTAAGTCAATAATAGAATCCGTTCCACATTGAGTGAGGCGGGTTGCAGGAAAGTATATTTTGTAGAAGGATGAAAAGTCTGATAGGGAAATATGTACGAAAAATACAAAAAAAACAGGGTATTTACAGGCTATTTACAGACACACGACAAAAACAGAACCGCACTACTTCGCCATCTTGAATCTAATATATATTGAGACAAATTGCAGACAGTAGTCTACAAGTAGTAAAATAAAACTAAATATATTGAACATGGAATATATTTCAATATGATTGAAATAGGACTATAGCGTACTGTTTATATTGTAATGCAGTAATCTCGGTTTTCATTTGAAGCACATTTTTATACGTCCCTTGTTTGAATCAATTGCAAAGACATTGGCAACTTTGTATTTGTAGTCAACTTTGTTCTGAATTTATTGGATTTTGCAAAAAAAAACATTTGATTATTTGTCTCTCTGAAATGAAACCATCAAGTGATAGATTTTAAACAAATACATGTCTGTCATTGAACAACCCCATACCATGATTGGATAGTGAAAAAACACACCAATCTTTTTCATAATTTCTTCAAACAATAAAAGCTAATTTACGAACATTTCTGAAAATGGATATATAGCGTTTTGGAATGAAACTCTTGTTTCCCCATGTGAGCTCAGAGTAGATGAGAGACGTAATGTTTGTATCTGTTGTGTTGAAGCCCAATCAAGCAGGAGAGACCAGCCTCCCCTGTACCCAGCTGTGTGTCCATGAAGAGTGACCGGTCTATGGGTCGTCCTATAAAGTTTAGAGAGGGAGACTTTTCTAGTGAACAAAGGTAAGAAGAACTCATGGGTCATGGTCAGTGAGTTAAACAACACTGTCTCTAGTCATTTCTTCTCTCCCATTTTACCATTTATTTTTGTTGTTTTCATAATCCATAGGCTAACACTTTTTTAAATTTTCATAGTCCTGAAACAATATTAAACAAACACAACATTCCCTCCCTGTGTGTGTGTGTGTGTGTGTGTGTGTGTGTGTGTGTGTGTGTGTGTGTGTGTGTGTGTGTGTGTGTGAGTGTGTGTGTGTGTGTGTGTATGTGTGTGTGTGTGTGTGTGTGTGCACTCCCTGGATGAGGAGATGTAATCTCTATTCTGATTGCCTAGTCACTTTTACCCCTACCTACATGTACATATTACCTCAACTACCTGGTACCCCTGCACATTGACTCAGTACTGGTACTCCTTGTATATAGTCTAGTTATTACCTCAACTACCTGGTACCCCTGCACATTGACTCAGTACTGGTACTCCTTGTATATAGTCTAGTTATTACCTCAACTACCTGGTACCCCTGCACATTGACTCAGTACTGGTACTCCTTGTATATAGTCTAGTTATTATCTCAACTACCTGGTACCCCTGCACATTGACTCAGTACTGGTACTCCTTGTATATAGTCTAGTTATTACCTCAACTACCTGGTACCCCTGCACATTGACTCAGTACTGGTACTCCTTGTATATAGTCTAGTTATTATCTCAACTACCTGGTACCCCTGCACATTGACTCAGTACTGGTACTCCTTGTATATAGTCTAGTTATTACCTCAACTACCTGGTACCCCTGCACATTGACTCAGTACTGGTACTCCTTGTATATAGTCTAGTTATTACCTCAACTACCTGGTACCCCTGCACATTGACTCAGTACTGGTACTCCTTGTATATAGTCTAGTTATTACCTCAACTACCTGGTACCCCTGCACATTGACTCAGTACTGGTATTCCTTATAGCCTCATTATTGTTATGTTATTGTGTTACTATGTCCTTTTTTTATTTAGCTAATTTCATCTTACTTTTTAACTGCATTGTTGGGAAAGGGCTCGTTAGTAACCATTTCACGGTAAAGTGTACAGCTGTTGTATTCAGCGCATGTGAGAAATACAATTTGATTTGAAGGTCATTGGCAGAAACACGTAATTGGTTCTAACGGTCAACTCGTGCCAAACAGCGCATGTTCGGATGTTGAAGCACAGTGGCTAGGAAAAACTCCCTAGAAAGGCAGGAACCTAGGAAGAAACCTAGAGAGGAACCAGGCTCTGAGGGGTGGCCAGTCCTCTTCTGGCTGTGCCAGGTGGAGATTATAACAGTCCATGGCCATTAAGGCCAGATTGTTCTTCAAAATATTCAAATGTTCATAGACGACCAGCAGGGTCAAATAATAATCACAGTGGTTATAGAGGGTGCAACAGGTCAGCATCTCAGGAGTAAATGTCAGTTGCCTTTTCATAGTCGAGCATTCAGAGGTTGAGACAGCAGGTGAGAGCGAGAGAGAGAGCGAGAGAGAGAGAGCGAGAGAGCAAGAGAGAGAGCGAGAGAGAGAGCGAGAGAGAGCGAGAGAGAGCGAGAGAGAGCGGGAGAGAGCGAGAGAGAGCGAGAGAGAGAGAGAGAGAGAGAGAGAGAGAGAGCGAGAGAGAGAGAGCGAGAGAGAGAGAGCGGGAGAGAGCGAGAGAGCGAGAGAGAGAGAGAGAGAGAGAGAGAGAGAGAGAGAGAGAGAGAGAGAGAGAGAGAGAGAGAGAGAGAGAGAGTAACAGTCAGTCAGAGTAGGCTACAGGTAAATAAATAACCTGGCTGTTGTTGACAAGCATAGGCCTATTCAGTTCATATCCATATTATTAATATTTGATTCATTGATTGAAATTACGACCCCATCCTCAGTAGCCTATTCCAGCAGGCTACTGGGCAACAGAAGCACTTCCTACCTCAACATCGTCTTGCTATTCATGTTAAATAAATTAATCTGTCAATTTGAACTAAGCAAGCTGCTAAATCATTCAGCTTACATCTTGCCTACATGTTGCCCAGGCTACTGGAGGCTATCTGAAATAACATGTAGGCCTATCAGGGGCTATGTTTTGGCCTAGTTTTCAGGCCTTGTGGCGGGTTTTGAGTAGTCATTGGGCTAGAAAAAGTCATTGCATTAAATTACCTCACTGTTTGGATGTGTCTGTTACTTAATGTTTTATTTCTGAGAGATTATGAATAAAAGAGAACACTGTGTTAACCGCAACCAACATGCTGCATCTCTGTTTAGGGGTCAGTGCTCTAAAAGGAGTCTCTCTGGGGAGAGAGAGGAGGGGGGCCCTGCCTCTAAAATGAGTCTCTCTGGGGAGAGCGAGGAGGGGGGCCCTGCCTCTAAAATGAGTCTCTTTGGGGAACATGACACCAAAACTAAGAGGTGAGCTGAAAATATTGTTTAAGAATTTATTTTCCAAAACGCTATATAGGAGATTAGATTTGAGATGTGATTTAAAACCATTGTTTAGTTGGAATGTAATGTTCGTATCCTATATATTTGACTGTGATATGTGGTTGTCGCACTTAGCTACCTTAAGATGAATGCATTTACAGATGCCATATCTTAATTTGACCCAGTTTCTCACAGCAGGAAAATAATCCTGTGGCAACAGCAAATGTGCATTTTTCGGTGGATTATAATTAAGGGATATTTTCTGAAGGGGTTCAGACATTTTTCTTCAGGGAAATCAAGTCTGACATTTTAAAGTGGAAATTACCCACTTTAGACACCTTTATAAAGCCTTGTAGTGGTTTAATCATTTCTTTAAACAATAAAAGCTAATTGACCAACATTTCTGAAAATGGATATATAGCGTTTTGGAATGAAACTCTTCTTATGATTCCCCATCTGAGCTCAGAGTAGATGAGAGACGTAATGTTTGTCTCTGTTGTGTTGAAGCCCAATCAAGCAGGAGAGACCAGCCTCCCCTGTACCCAGCTGTGTGTCCATGAAGAGTGACCAGTCTATGATGCAACCTCTAAAGTTTAGAGAGGGAGACTTTTCTACTGAACAAAGGTAAGAAGAACTCATGGGTCATGGTCAGTGAGTTAAACAACACTGTCTCTAGTCATTTCTCCTCTCCCATTTTCCCACTTCTTTTTACTGTTTTCATAATCCATAAGCTAAACCTTTTTTCAATTTTCATAGTCCTAAAACAATATTAAACTAACACAACATTCCCTCCCTGTTTGTGTGTGTGTGTGTGTGTGTGTGTGTGTGTGTGTGTGTGTGTGTGTGTGCACTCCCTGGATGAGGAGATGTAATCTGATGTTTTGTCCCCAGAAACCAACAGGAGAGATCAGAGTCAGAGATTCTCAGTGGTCAGTCTTCCCAGAGTCATCAAACAGACCTGGCCTCCATATTCAGTGTATGTGGTCCTGTTATGTACATTTGTTTTTGTTTACCTCAAGTAAAGTTGATCTGTCAATCATTCATTCATGTGTTAATGAGAAAGCATTTAGTCTCTTGCTTAACTTATTTACTTGATTTATTTCAGTTGCTTGAAGAGAATATTATGACATTTGTGAAGAACGAGCTGAAGATGTTCAAGAGGATTCTTAGTCCAGAACTCCCAGAAGGCTTTGAGAGTCAGAAGCAGGATAAGGAAGTGGTGGACGCTGAAGATGGGAAGCAGGAGAGCAGTGCCAGAGAGGGGGCTCTGAAGATCACACTGCACGTCCTGAGGAAAATGAACCAGAAGGAGCTTGCTGACACACTGGAGAAAAGTAAGAGCTGTCTGCCTCATGTTGAAAGCTGTTTTAGAACATTTAAAAGCTGTAGCTAAAGTACAGCTAAAGTAGCTGTGTAACTCAATGATATTGTAGCAGCCTTAACACAACACCTAGTGACCTCATCAAGTAGCAGCAGGGATGTGTTGTGTTGTGTTGTGTTGTGTTGTGTTGTGTTGTGTTGTGTTATGTTGTGTTGAGTTGAGAGAGAGAGAGAGAGATCATAATAATATAATCAGTCACACCAGTCTGTAATGCATTATGAAAACATTTACACATTTATACAGTCAGTTAAAAGAATAAAGTATTATCATTTAAAATGTTATAACAGTCCTAGAATACTGTAGGCATTAAAACAGACGTAATATTAATATCCTCTGTGTTATTTCTAGATTCAGATGAGCGTGCTGTGATTCTTCAACGTGAACTCAAATCTAATCTAAAGAAGAAGTTTCAATGTGTATTTGAGGGGATCGCTAAACAAGGAAACCCAACACTTCTCAATAAGATCTACACAGAGCTCTACATCACAGAGGGTGGAACAGGAGAGGTCAATAATGAACATGAGCTGAGACAGATTGAGACAACAACCAGGAAACAATCAAGACCAGAGACTGCAATCAAATGTAACGACATCTTCAAACCCTTAACTGGACAAGACAAACGTATCAGAACTGTGCTGACAAAGGGAGTCGCTGGCATCGGAAAAACAGTCTCTGTGCAGAAGTTAATTCTGGACTGGGCTGAAGGAAAAGCAAATCAGGATGTCCAATTTGTATTTTCATTCCCTTTTCGGGAGCTGAATTTGATGAAAGGTGAAAAACACACGTTGATTGAACTTCTCAATCACTTCTCAATCGAAACCAAAGAATCAAGGATCTCCAACTACGACAAGTACAAAGTTCTGTTCATCTTTGATGGTCTGGATGAGTGCCGACTGCCCCTAGACTTCCAGAAGAACAAGATCTGTTGTGACGTCACAGAGTCAACCTCAGTGGATGTTCTGCTGACAAATCTCATCAATGGAAATCTGCTTCCCTCTGCTCTCCTCTGGATAACTACCCGACCTGCAGCAGCCAATAAGATCCGTTCAGGGTGTGTTGACCAGGTGACAGAGGTACGAGGGTTCAATGACCCACAGAAGGAGGAGTACTTCAGGAAGAGATTCAGTGATGAGGACCTGGCCAGCAGAATCATCTCACACATAAAGACATCAAGGAGCCTCCACATCATGTGCCACATTCCAGTCTTCTGTTGGATTTCTGCAACAGTCCTTGAAAACATGTTGAGTACAGACAAGACAGAAGAGATGCCCAAGACTCTGACTGAGATGTACTCACACCTTGTGGAGTTTCATACCAAACAGAAGAATGAAAAGTATCTTGGGAAAGAAGAGACACACTGGAATAAAGAGAGCATTCTGTCACTGGGAAAACTGGCTTTTCAACAGCTTGTGAATGGCAATCTGATTTTCTATGAAGAAGACCTGAAAGAGGCTGGCATTGATGTCAATGAAGCCTCAGTGTACTCAGGATTGTGCACACAGCTCTTTAAAGAGGAATGTGTGCTGTACCAGGTCAAGGTGTACTGCTTCGTGCATCTGAGCATTCAGGAGTTTCTGGCTGCTGTATATGTGTTCCTCTCATTCATCAACAACAATGAGAATCTAATGGCCGAACCGCAAGTTACTGAAGTTACTGTCTACAAGAGTGCTGTGGATAAAGCCTTACAAAGTGAGACGGGAAACCTGGACCTGTTCCTCCGCTTCCTTCTGGGCCTCTCACTGGAGTCCAATCAGAAGCACTTACGAAGTCTACTGACAAAGACAAGAAGCAGCTCACAGAGCCATGAAGAAACAGTCAAGTACATCAAGGAGAAGATCAGGGATAATCCCTCTCCAGAGAGGTGCATCAATCTGTTCCACTGTCTGAATGAACTGAATGACCATTCTCTAGTGGAGGAGATCCAAAGCTATCTGAGTTCAGGAAGTCTCTCAAAAGAAGAACTGTCACCTGCACAGTGGTCAGCTCTGGTCTTTGTGTTGCTGACTTCAGAAAAGGAGCTGGATGTGTTTGACCCGAAGAAATACTCCAGATCAGAGGAAGGTCTTCTGAGGCTGCTGCCAGTGGTCAAAGCCTCCAGAGCTGCTCTGTGAGTACATAAAATGACATTTAAGTACTAATCATCAGGAAGAAATATTCAGTTTAGAAATATATGTATTATAATATATATATAATGTATAATATTAAATTGAAAAAATTACTGAATCAGTGCATTGGTGTTCACATTAGTATAACAATATGACCATGCAATTCTAGGAGACAGAAGATTAACATATATGTTGTTTAAGAGAATAAACCAAATGCATCTGCCATTGTCCTTCTACACTACTGGTGTTAAATTAACAGTGTGTTTGTGAAATCATGATGATGTCTTTGCAGGCTCTCATTCTGTGGACTCACAAAGAAAGGCTGTGCTTCTCTGGTCTCAGCTCTGAAGTCAAACCCCTCACACCTGAGAGAACTGGATCTGAATAACAATGTCATGAAGGATTCAGGATTGAAGCTGCTCTCTGCTGTCCTGGAGAATCCCCACTGTAAACTGGAGACTCTGAGGTCAGTATTCCTGTAGTTGGTCAACAAGTGATAACTGTTCACCAGATCCACATGTGTTTACCAGGCACACATAGTCCACACCATATGTGTTTGCACAGTGAAGCTTACAGTTTTACATTTGGCGCTATGCTCCAGCATTTTGGATTTGAGATAGAATGTTTCATATCAGGCAACAGTACAGAATGTCACCTTTTATTTGAAGGTAATGGTGAGAGGTTAGCATATTTTGTTGTAGCCTCTGTAACTTTCTCACTCATTATTATTCATGATTCATTCATGATCCTTCTCAATCATGGCATCATCAGGATTACTTTAGTAGTGTTTAGAAACATGTTATCTACTCACTTAGAAAGAAAATGACTCAACACCAACGAATAGCAGTGTGGTTTTAATATGATTTGACTCTTTGTCAGGCTGTCAGGCTGTCTAGTCACAGAGGAAGGCTGTGCTTCTCTGGTCTCAGCTCTGAAGTCAAACCCCTCACACCTGAGAGAGCTGGACCTGAGCTACAATGACCTGAAGGATTCAGGAGTGAAGCTGCTCTCTGCTGGACTGGGGAATCCCCACTGTAAACTGGAGACTCTGAGGTCAGTATTCCTGTATCACTCAATGAACACACACACACAGGATACATACACACACACACACACACACTGGACACACACACACACTGGACACACACACACACACACTGGACACACACACACATTCTGGACAGACACACACACACTGGAGACACACACACACACACACAAGGATTAATTTAGTAGTGTTTAGAAACATGTTATCTACTGTTAATAATGATACATTAATTCATTTATATATACAGTATCTGTCAAAAGTTTGGACACATCTACTCATTCAAGGGTTTTTCTTTATTTTTACAATTTTTACATTGTAAAATAATAGTGAAGACATTAAAACTATGAAATAACACATATGAAATCATGTAGTAACCAAAAAAGTGTTAAACAAATGAAAATATATTTGAAATTCTTCAAATAGCCACCCTTTACCTTGATGACAGCTTTGCACACTCTTGATATTCTCTCAACCAGCTTCACCTGGAATGCTTTTCCAACAGTCTTGAAGGAGTTCCCACATATGCTGAGCACTTGTTGGCTGCTTTTCCTTCACTCTGCGGTCCAACTCATCCCAAACCATCTCAATTGGGTTGAGGTCGGGTGATTATGGAGGCCAGGTCATCTGATGCAGCACTCAATCCCTCTCCTTACACAGTCTGGAAGTGTGTTGGGTCATTGTCCTGTTGAAAAACAAATGGTAGTCCCACTAAGCCCAAACCAGATGGGATGGCGTATCGTTGCAGAATGCTGTGGTAGCCATGCTGGTTAAATTCTAAATAAATCACAGACAGTGTCACCAGCAAAGCACCCCCACACCATAACACCTCCTCCTCCGTGCTTTACGGTGGGAACTACACATGCGGAGATCATCCGTTCACCCACACCACTTCTCACAAAGACACGGCGGTTGGAACCAACAATCTCAAATTTGGACTCCAGGCCAAAGGACAAATGTCCACAGGTCTAATGTCCATTGCTCATGTTTCTTGGCCCAAGCACGTCTCTTCTTATTATTGGTGTCCTTTAGTAGTGGTTTCTTTGCAGCAATTCGACCATGAAGGCCTGATTCACACAGTCCCCTCTGAACAGTTGATGTAGAGATGTGTCTGTTACTTGAACTCTGTGAAGAATTTATTTGGGCTGCAATTTCTGAGGCTGGTAACTCTGATGAACTTATCCTCTGCAGCAGAGGTAACTTTGGGTCTTCCATTCCTGTGGCGGTCCTCATGAGAGCCAGTTTCATCATAGTGCTTGATATTTTTTGCGACTGCACTTGAAGAAACTTGAAAAGTTATTGAAATGTTCCTTATTGAATGACCATCATGTCTTAAAGTAATGATGGACTGTCGTTTCTCTTTGCTTATTTGAGCTGTTCTTGACATAATATGGACTTGGTCTTTTACCAAATAGGGCTATCTTCTGTATACCCCCCTACCTTGTCATAACACAACTGATTGGCTCAAATGCATTAAGAAGGAAAGAAATTCCACAAATTAACTTTTAAGAAGGCACACCTGTTAATTGAAATGCATTCCAGGTGACTACCTCATGAAGCTGGTTGAGAGAATGCCAAGAGTGTGCAAAGCTGTTATCAAGGCAAAGGGTGGCTATTTGAAGAATCTCAAATCTCAAATATATTTTGATTTGTTTAACACTTTTTTGGTTACTACATGATTCCATATGTGTTATTTCATAGTTTTGATGTCTTCACTGTTATTCTACAATGTAAAAAATAGTTTTAAAACAACAAAACAAAAACTTGAATGAGTAGGTGTGTTCAAACTTTTGACTGGTAGTAGTGTGTATATACATATATGAATAGATATGGCAGGTTTCAGGACTCTGATGTATCTGAAAATGTTTAAAAAATATATTTTCACCACCAAAGAATAGCAGTGTGGTTTTAATATGATTTGAATCTTTGCAGGCTGTCAGTCTGTGGAGTCACAGAGGAAGGCTGTGCTTCTCTGGTCTCAGCTCTGAAATCAAACCCCTCACACCTGAGAGAGCTGGATCTGAGTAACAATGACCTGAAGGATTCAGGAGTGAAGCTGCTCTCTGCTGGACTGGGGAATCCCCACTGTAAACTGGGGACTCTGAGGTCAGTATTCCTGTAGTTGGTCAACAAGTGATAACTGTTCACCAGATCCACATGTGTTTACCAGGCACACATAGTCCACAACATATGTGTTTGGACAGTGAAGCTTACAGTTTTACATTTGGTGCTATGCTCCAGCATTTTGGATTTGAGATAGAATGTTTCATATTAGGCAACAATATATAATGTCACCGTTTATTTGATGTTTTTCATACATATCTGTTTTACTGTTTAGATACGAAAGCACTTTACGTATCTAGTTCTCCCATTTGAAGAAGTCTTATTTATTTGGACAAATTCATTTAGTCAAAAGTTTAGTATTTGGTCCCATATTCCTTACCCACAGTGATTACATCAAGCTTGTGATTCTACAAACTTGTTGAATGCATTTGCAGTTTGTCTTGGTTGTGTTTTGGATGATGTTTTTCCCAATAGAAACTGAATGGTGAATAATGTCCTGTCATTTTGGAGTCACTTCACTTGTATTGTCAGTAAGAATAGAAGATGTTTCTGAACACTTCTACATTCATGTGGATGCTACCATGATTATGAATAATCATGAAAAAATCGTGAATAATGATGAATGAGAAAGTTACAGAGGAACAAGGATCATACCCCCTCTGTTATTGGTAATGGTGAGAGGTTAGCATGTTTTGTTGTAGCCTCTGTAACTTTCTCATTCATAATTGTTCATGATTCATTCATGATTATTCTTAATATGGCATCTTCAGGATTAATTTAGTAGTGTTTAGAAACATGTTATCTACTCACTTAGACAGAAAATACACTTTAATACACTATAAGTGAATTGGTCAGAATACTTATGACTTCTTCAAATAGGGGGACTAGATACATAAAGGGCTTTTATTTTTCTAAAAGGTGAAACAGATATCTATTAAAATACCCTCAAATAAAAGGTGACATTATATACTGTCACCTCATATGAAACATTTGATCTCAAATCCAAAATGTTGGAGAATAGAGCCACATTTAAAATGTTAGGTTCACTGTCAAACTAGATATGGTGTGGACTGGATACTCAATACAATCTAAATCTGATACCTCACTGTCTGTCTTTTGACTGATACTGCTTTTTAAACTGCTCTGGTCAGTCTACTCAAATATTTGTACTATATATTTTTATATCTACAAGCAGTACTTTGATAATTTGTCATTTCTAATAATGATACATTCATTTATGAATAGATAGGGCAGGTTTCAGGACACTGATTTAACTGAAAATGTTGAAAAATATACTTTCAATATCTTCACCACCAAAGAATAGCAGTGGATAGAGATAGAATGTTTCATATCAGGCAACAGTACAGAATGTCACCTTTTATTTGAAGGTAATGGTGAGAGGTTAGCATATTTAGTTGTAGCCTCTGTAACTTTCTCACTCATTATTATTCATGATTCATTCATGATCCTTCTCAATCATGGCATCATCAGGATTAAGTAATCATCAGGATTACTTTAGTAGTGTTTAGAAACATGTTATCTACTCACTTAGAAAGAAAATGACTCAACACCAACGAATAGCAGTGTGGTTTTAATATGATTTGACTCTTTGCAGGCTG
>NC_139989.1:78174857-78274096 GCF_964263955.1 Coregonus lavaretus
TCAGGTCAGGTCTGAGCCATGATCAGAATGTGTCTCTGTCTATTTCCAGCCCTGCCATTTCTACCTGTCCTGATCTAGTGTTTCACCCCTGACCTCCTCACACCGTCTCACTGTCCATGTCTGCTTTTAGCTCCCACCTCTACTTCACTGTGTTATAATCAAACATACTGACCTTTCTGACCCTATCCCATGGCCCTACTTTCTACAACTGAACATTTAAATTCCTCTATGAGTTTTGTTTAGTGTCCATTTACTTATCTATGTATTTGCTGTGTATTGGAATTGTGCCGCTGAGCATCATGGGGGTTTGTATGTGTTGAGATGATCACGTTCCAGATAAATGGTTGAACTGATTCCTGTCTCCTGTCTCATCATTATTGAATTGTTATACAGACGTATTTATGAATCCAACGAGACATAACAAAAGTGTCACGCCCTGGCTCTGGGGACTCTTATATGTTGAGCCAGGGTGTGGATTTTCTATGTGTGATTTTCTATGTTTTGTTCTAGTTCGTGTTTTCTATGTTGGCCAGGGTGGTTCCCAATCAGAGGCAGCTGATTCACGTTGTCTCTGATTGGGTACCATACTTAGGCAGCTTGTTTGGCACTGTTGTTTGTGGGATCTTGTTCTGTTAAGGTTTGTGTTGTATGACCTAGGACTTCACGTATCGTTTTGTTGTTTTTGTTCGGGTGTGTGTAGTTAATAAAATAATGTACGCTTATCACGCTGCGCCTTGGTCCGCTTCTTATGACGATCGTGACAGAAGATCCCACCATAAGAGGACCAAGCAGCGTGTTCAGGAGCAAACGCCAGGTAAGGAACTGGAGAAGTTGGCGATGTCCCATGTGGGCGAATGGTGGTCTTGGGAGGACATGTTCGCGGGCAGAGGGCCATGGGCAAAAGTTAAGGCCCTGGTGAGAGAGGAGGTACGGTGCCAACTGTGCCGTCGTCGGACAAGCGAGAGGCAACCCCAATAAAACATTTTGGGGGGGCACACGGCATGGACGACGTGGATGCTGGAGGCAGCTACAGGATGTATCGGCGGATTAGGAGAGGAGGCCACCAGGTTTGGGGGGCTGGAAGGGAGGTTGGCGGAGCCTAGAGGTAGAGCAGAGCCAACTCCCCGTACTCAGGCTAGGCAGCAGGAGGCAGCGACAGGGCGTATCTGCAGACTAGGAGAGGAGGCCACCAGGTTACGGAGGCTTTTGGTCCAGAGGGAGCAGGATTTAATCGCACAAAGCAAGTGGTGTGTGTCACCAGTCCGGTCCGGCCCGTTCCTGATCCCCGCACTAAGCCAGTGGTGCGCGTCGCCAGCCCGGTCCGGCCTGTTCCTGCTCTCCGCACCAAGCCAGTGGTGCGCGTCGCCAGCCTGGTCCGGCCTGTTCCTGCTCCCCGCACCAAGCCAGTGGTGCGCGTCGTCAGCCCGGTCCGGCCCGTTCCTGCTCCCCGCACCAAGACAGTGGTGCGTGTCGCCAGCCCGGCCCAGCCTGTTCCTGCTCCCCGCACCAAGCCAGTGGTGCGCGTTGCCAGCCCGGTCCGGCCTGTTCCTGCTCCCCACACCAAGCCAGTGGTGCGCGTCGTCAGCCCGGTCCGGCCTGTTCCTGCTCCCCGCACCAAGCCAGTGGTGCGCGTCGCCAGCCCGGTCCGGCCTGTTCCTGCTCCCCGCACCAAGACAGTGGTGCGCGTCGTCAGTCCGGCACAGCCCGTGCCTGTTCCACCTGTGCCTGGTCAGGCACCGGTCAGCTGCTCCACACCGGAGCCTGAGCAATCTGCTCCACCCGTGTCCAGTCCAGCTCCGGCCAGCGGGGCCAGACCAGACCAGGGGCGCTACTGGGGGGTAGCGAGAGAGTGGTGGTCACGCCCGGAGCCGGATCCGCCTCCGAGGCGGAATGCCCACCCGGCCCCTCCCCTGTTGTGTTTGGTTGGCGCGGTCGCAGTCCGCGCCTTTGGGGGGGTTACTGTCACGCCCTGGCTCTGGGGACTCTTATATGTTGAGCCAGGGTGTGGATTTTCTATGTGTGATTTTCTATGTTTTGTTCTAGTTCGTGTTTTCTATGTTGGCCAGGGTGGTTCCCAATCAGAGGCAGCTGATTCTCGTTGTCTCTGATTGGGGCCCATACTTAGGCAGCATGTTTGGCACTGTTGTTTGTGGGATCTTGTTCCGTTAAGGTTTGTGTTGTATGACCTAGGACTCCACGTATCGTTTTTTTCGGGTGTGTGTACTTAATAAAATAATGTACGCTTATCACGCTGCGCCTTGGTCCGCTTCTTATGACGATCGTGACAAAAAGATTGGTGATGAGTAAGTCTGAATCTACAGGAACTATTCTGTCTGGAAGAAGTGGGTTTTTATAACTGTTTAAAACTGTTATTTTCTGTGGTCCAGTCTAGGCTAATGTTAGCACAGTGTATTGCTAGCAGAGGCAAGTGCATAGTCGAGCTAGCTAAGAAAGAGCGTTAACCAGTGGTTTAAAGTACTTAAGTAAAAATACTTTAAAGTACTACTTAAGTAGTTTTTTGGGGGTATATGTACTTGACTTTATTATTTCTATTTTTGACTACTTTTACTTTCACTTCACTACATTCCTAAAGAAAATAATGTACTTTTTACTCCATACATTTTCCCTGACACCCAAAAGTACTCGTTACATTTTGAATGCTTAGCAGGACAGAAAATGGTCAAATTCACACACTTATCAAGAGAACATCCCTACTGCCTCTGATCTGGCAGACTCACTAAACACAAATGCTTTGTTTGTAAATTGTCTGAGTGTTGGAGTGTGCCTCTGGCTGAACGTACATTTTAAAAACAAGAAAATCGTCTGGTTTGCTTTATGTAAGGAATTTGAAATGATTTATACTTGTACTTTTACTTTTGATACTTAAGTATATTTGAGCAATTACATTTACTTTTGATACTTAAGTATATTTAAAACCAAATACTTTTAGACTTTTACTCAAGTAGTATTTTACTGGGTGACTTTCACTTTTACTTGAGTCATTTTCTATTAAGGTATCTTTACTTTTACTCAAGTATGACAATTGGGTACTTTTTCCACCACTGGAGTTAACATCGTCATGGACGGCAGAAAAGGAGTGGAGACGGACATCGGAGCGGGAAAACAACGTGATTAAAAAGGAGGAATATACAGTGATTAAAGAATAGGACATTTATTAAACTGTGAAGACAAACCTTTTCATTAAAACTGCTAAATGAGCGAACTTAGGAGGAAACTTCAGTGAGTGAAGTGAATGAAGATCACATGACTGAGGAAAATATTGCTGTGGTTGAGGACAATATTGAAGTGAGTGACAATCATGAGCTTATTGAGAAATGAAAAAATATTGGAATTGTTGGAAACATTGGACAGTTTGATAAAAGTATTGAACAGTGGAGCTCATATACAGAACGGTTTGAATATTTTGTTGTTGTAAATGACATGGATGAGGACAACATTGTGCCTACATGTTTTAGTGTAATGGGGCCAAAGACATTTAATTTACTAGGCAACCTGCTACAGCCAGTCAGAACAGGTAATAAGACTTATGGGGATATTGTGGAGATACTTGAAGGACATTTTTCACCAGAACCACTAGTTAATGCTGAAAGGTTCAGGTTCCACAGGAGACATCAGGAAGAGGGAGAATCAGTAACAATGTTTGCTGCTGCATTAAAGAAACTACCAGAACACTGAGTTTAATGCTGTTCTAAATGACATCATTAGAGACAGACTAGTATGTGGGCTACGGAGTGAAGCTACACAAAAGAGACTGTTGACTGAAAGTCATCTGACCTTGGCAAAGGACATTGAAATCAGTGTGTCCATGGAACTAGCTGCTAAAGAGGCTCACCAGTTGAGTTCATCAGGAACTTAGTGGGTTCATCTAACAATCCTCATCATCAGCTGATACATTGTAATCTCATACACAGGGTATACCTTCCACCTAGAAAACATAATTTAATAGAAATCACAACCGCTCGTCTGTGTGATCTATGTAATCAAGGTGCCTTGGGCTCCTTTAATCATATGTACTGGGAGTGACCAGGGGACATGTTTTGGAAAGAGGTATCCTCATACCTTGTTCCCCCAAACTGTTATTACTGATTGAAAATGCACCACTGTCATTACAGCAAAGATGTATAATGTTGTCAGGTTGGACAGCAGCTAAAAAGATGTTGGAACTAAGATGGCAACCACCACACCTCATTGGATCAGCACTTTTATAGATATCATTTAGAACTATCCACTGCTAGGATCCATGGGGCCAAACAACAATTGCAGCTGAAACCATAAAATAACTCCTGTAGTGGGTTTTATCCAACAGATTGCCCATTCATGATCATTTCGTGCAAATGTGTACCTTACTGATTTTATTATTATAATTGTATTTACCTGCAATAACTAGTTTCCATAATATACTGATATATATTTTAACAGTATTGTGTCTCAAGCTGTATAACCATTCCTGCTGCTATTTGTTCTGATATATATTTTAACAGTATTGTGTCTCTAGTTGTATAACCATTCCTGCTGCTATTTGTTCTTGTCTGTGTTCCTTTCAAATAAATGAAAAGTTGATCACAGAGTTTCAACTGAAAATCAGAGACCAGGAAATCAAGTCACATGCTTCCACTGTGGCAAGGTGGGACATCAGGCTATCAGACCAAAAGTCAAGGCTGACTTGGAGGCTTTAGTCAAGAACAAAGTACTGGAGCCGGTCAGCATGAGTGAATGCATGAGCAACACCCATCTACCAGTCCTTAACACTAGAACCGCCTGTTCTTTCAGCATATAAGAACCCGCTAGAGAAAGTTACCAGGCGTCCACTTTAGCATATGCATCAGATGCATATCAACCAGCAAGGTGCAAGGTGTGCAAACATGGTTTGTTAAATAAACGCTTGATAAATAGTGCATCATATATTGTAAAGGATTAATTGCATGAAGAAATATTAGTGGAAATATATCAATAAAATAACAACAATAGTTAATTCTACAAAGTAAAAATCAAATCGGCCTATAGCCTGTTTCTGTTTCCCTTACAATAAAAACATTACAGTGTAAACCATTTAATCAACTGTATTTGTAGATTCAATTAGTAATAGAGTTATAGAACTTGATAGTGTAAATTTACAGTTTATTTTGACAAAGTAGAAACTACAAATATAATAATAATAATAATAATAAAAATAATAATAATAATAATAATAATAATAATAATAAAAATAATAATAATAATAACAATAACAATAATAATAATATAACCAGCCAGGTGCTCAGGTGAAATTATTTGCTGTATTCCTAAACAAAAGCACCAGTGCATTAACAATTGTAAAGGATTAATTGCATAAATACATTTTTGTGGAAATATATTCATGACAAGATGTAAAAACAATAATGTGTTGATTGTATCAGACACTGTACCGAGCCTTTACACATGAACCAATCACGTCTTCTCTTTATGGTTCGGTTCCACAAACAAATCATATCGGTTGCCCTGCACACAGTTTTCATGGGCCTTGTTTGGTGTGCACCTGCCGACTTGACATTGTGTATTTTTCCCCAGTGGGAGCTGTGGTTCTTGGGGAAGAGGGAGAGCAGGACCTGCTGTCTTGACATTGTGTCTTTTTCCCCAGTGGCAGGTAGCGTAGTGGGTAAGAGCGTTGTGCCAGCAACCGAAAGGTCGCTGGTTCTAATCCCCGAGCCGACTAGGTGAAAAATCTGTTGATGTGCCCTTAAGCAAGGCACTTAACCCTAAATGCTCCTGTAAGTCGCTCTGGATAAGAGCATCTGCTAAATGACTAAAATGTAAATGTGGTGCTTGGGGAAGAGGGAGAACAGGACTTGCTGTCTTGACATTGTGCATTTTTCCGCTGTGGGGCTTGGGGAAGAGGAAGAACATGACCTGCTGTCTTGACATTGTGTCTTTTTCCCCAGTGGGAGCTGTGGTTCTTGGGGAAGAGGGAGAACAGGACCTGCTGTCTTGGCGGCCTGCTTGGTGACTGTAGCTTCTTTCTCTGCGTTCATGTGGTTCTCACCAAGCTCACATGCCAGATCCATGATGAAATGTCTCCTGCTGACTGTCTTGTCAAGGCATTGCTTGTACAACATGTGTTGATAGCAGCCATGTCGAGCACATTGTAGAACACCTCAACAGGCCAGAGGAGAGTACCCCCTTTTACAGAGTACAGTCAACAGGCCAGAGGAGAGTATCCCCTTTTACAGAGTACAGTCAACAGGCCAGAGGAGAGTACCCCCTTTTACAGAGTACAGTCAACAGGCCAGAGGAGAGTACCCCCTTTTACAGAGTACAGTCAACAGGCCAGAGGAGAGTACCCCCTTTTACAGAGTACAGTCAACAGGTCAGAGGAGAGTACCCCCTTTTACAGAGTACAGTCAACAGGCCAGAGGAGAGTACCCCCTTTTACAGAGTACAGTCAACAGGCCAGAAGAGAGTACCCCCTTTTACAGAGTACAGTCAACAGGCCAGAGGAGAGTACCCCCTTTTACAGAGTACAGTCAACAGGCCAGAGGAGAGTACCCCCTTTTACAGAGTACATTTACATTTTACATTTTAGTCATTTAGCAGACGCTCTTATCCAGAGCGACTTACAGGAGCAATTAGGGTTAAGTGCCTTGCTCAAGGGCACATTTACGTCATTTAGCAGACGCTCTTATCCAGAACGACTCACAAATTGGTGCATTCACCCTATAGCCAGTGGGAAAACCACTTTACAATTTTTTGGGGGGGGAGTACAGTCTGGACATCTGGTCTAGCATCCACACCAAGCTTTTACATAAAATATAATAGAATAGAAAAGGTTATAATTATATAGAATGATATTACTAATAGTAATAATACGAATGTAATATAATAAAAGGGGATCCTATTTGGTGTTTGGCAGATGGGAAGGCTATCTGTATATGGTAGAGATACTGTATATACCTTTGTGTGATTGTAGTCTGTCACTGTCTCCGGTTTCTTCTTCTGGTCACCGCCGGTGGCAACAGTGGGGTGCATGGTGCTGAGGAAGCTAACACTTATTTATTTAACATCTGTACACCATGAGTGTTGCTTTACCACTCTCCATCACACCGTGAGTTTGCTTTACCACTCTCCATCACACCGTGAGTGTTGCTTTACCACTCTCCATCACACCGTGAGTGTTGCTTTACCACTCTCCATCACACCGTGAGTGTTGCTTTACCACTCTCCATCACACCGTGAGTGTTGCTTTACCACTCTCCATCACACCGTGAGTGTTGCTTTACCACTCTCCATCACACCGTGAGTGTTGCTTTACCACACTCCATCACACCGTGAGTGTTGCTTTACCACTCTCCATCACACCGTGAGTGTTGCTTTACCACTCTCCATCACGCCGTGAGTGTTGCTTTACCAGCAGCTTCTGCCTTTGTGTGTTCACTGTTCTGAGCAGGATAGTCTTCTTTACAATCAACTTGTCTGACAGGGAAATTGATGTGAAGAAGCTGTTTATGGTCCCATTTCTGCCTTTGCCCATGTAAGGCTCCACGTGGCTCAAAACCACAGTCAAACAGTCACTCACCTGCTGGCCTGGTTTCATCTTTCCCCAGATATGGAAAGACATTGAGCAAGTAGGTTTCGACATCTGCGGCTAACCAAAACTGAAGTCACATGCACCATTATCAGTTTCGATCTGGTTTCTATTGGCCATTCATCCATTGACAACAGAACAGCATATTTTAACTGGATGATGTTACTAGTTTCTGCTTAGTTGCCATAGCAATGCTGCCGCTGGAGTGGTCATGTGATAAATACATTGACAGCACAGATATTGTTGAAAATAGTGACATTTGGAAATAGAGCTTCACACCTTGTGGAGTTTCATACCAAACAGAAGAATGAAAAGTATCTTGGGAAAGAAGAGACAGGTCCACACTGGAATAAAGAGAGCATTCTGTCACTGGGAAAACTGGCTTTTCAACAGCTTATGAAGGGCAATCTGATTTTCTATGAAGAAGACCTGAAAGAGGCTGGCATTGATGTCAATGAAGCCTCAGTGTACTCAGGATTGTGCACGCAGATCTTTAAAGAGGAATGTGTGCTGTACCAGGACAAGGTGTACTGCTTCGTGCACATGAGCATTCAGGAGTTTCTGGCTGCTGTATATGTGTTCCTCTCATTCATCAACAACAATGAGAATCTAATGGCCGAACCGCAAGTTACTGAAGTTACTGTCTACAAGAGTGCTGTGGATAAAGCCTTACAAAGTGAGACAGGAAACCTGGACCTGTTCCTTCGCTTCCTTCTGGGCCTCTCACTGGAGTCCAATCAGAAGCACTTATGAGGTCTACTGACAAAGACAAGAAGCAGCTCACAGAGCCATGAAGAAACAGTCAAGTACATCAAGGAGAAGATCAGGGAGAATCCCTCTCCAGAGAGGTGCATCAATCTGTTCCACTGTCTGAATGAACTGAAGGACCATTCTCTAGTGGAGGAGATCCAAATCTACCTGAGATTAGGAAGTCTCTCAAAAGCCAAACTGTCACCTGCACAGTGGTCAGCTCTGGTCTTTGTGTTGCTGACTTCAGAAAAGGAGCTGGATGTGTTTGACCTGAATAAATACTCCAGATCAGAGGAAGGTCTTCTGAGGCTGCTGCCAGTGGTCAAAGCCTCCAGAGCTGCTCTGTGAGTACATAAAATGACATTTAAGTACTAATCATCAGGAAGAAATATTCAGTTTAGAGAAATATATATATTATAATATGTATATAATATATTATATTATATTGAAAAACTTACTTAATCAGTGCATTTGTGTTCACATTAGTATAACAATATGACCATACAATTCTAGGATACAGAAAATGAATCTATATGTTGTTTGAGAGAATAAACCAAATGCATCTGCCATTGTCCTTCTACACTACTGGTGTTAAATTAACAGTGTGTTTGTGAAATCATGATGATCTCTTTGCAGGCTGTCAGGCTGTGGAGTCACAGAGGAAGGCTGTGCTTCTCTGGTCTCAGCTCTGAAGTCAAACCCCTCACACCTGAGAGAGCTGGATCTGAGTAACAATGACCTGAAGGATTCAGGAGTGAAGCTGCTCTCTGCTGGACTGGGGAATCCCCACTGTAAACTGGAGACTCTGAGGTCAGTATTCCTGTAGTTGGTCAACAAGTGATAACTGTTCACCAGATCCACATGTGTTTACCAGGCACACATAGTCCACACCATATGTGTTTGGACAGTGAAGCTTACAGTTTTAAATTTGGTGCTATGCTCCAGCATTTTGGATTTGAAATTGTTTCATATTAGGCGACCGTACAGAATGTCACTTTTTATTTGAGGGTATTCATACATACCTGTTTTACTGTTTAGAAATGAAAGCACTTTATGTATGTAGTTCTCCCATTTTAAAAAGTCATAAGTATTTGGACAAATTAATTTAGTCTTAAGTTTAGTATTTGGTCCCATATTCCTTACCTGCAGTGATTACATCAAGCTTGTGATTCTACAAACTTGTTGAATGCATTTGCAGTTTGTCTTGGTTGTGTTTTGGATGATGTTTTTCCCAATAGAAACTGAATGGTGAATAATGTCCTGTTATTTTGGAGTCACTTCACTTGTATTGTCAGTAAGAATAGAAGATGTTTCTGAACACTTCTACATTCATGTGGATGCTACCATGATTATGAATAATCATGAATGAATCGTGAATGATGATGAATGAGAAAGTTACAGAGGAACAAGTATCATACCCCCTCTGTTATTGGTAATGGTGAGAGGTTAGCATGTTTTGTTGTAGCCTCTAACTTTCTCACTCATTATTATTCATGATTCATTCATGATTTTTATTAATCATGGCATTATCAGGATTAATTTAGTAGTGTTTAGAAACATGTTATCTACTCACTTAGACAGAAAATTTATCCAGTCATCATCCACCATTCAGTTACTATTGGACAAAACATAACCCAAAACACAACCAAAACAAACTGCAAATGCAACCAACAAGTTTGGGACCAAATACTAAACTTTTGACTACTTTAATACACTGTAAGTGAATTGGTCAAAATACTTATGACTTCTTCAAATGGGGGGACTAGATACATAAAGTGCTTTCATTTAAAATATTAGCTTCTCTGTCAAACTAGATATGGTGTGGACTGTATACTCAATACAATCTAAATCTGATACCTCACTGTCTGTCTTTTGACTGATACTGCTTTTTAAACTGCTCTGGTCAGTCTACTCAAATATTTGTACTATACATGTTTCTCTCTACAAGCAATATTATGATAATTTCTAATAATGATACATTAATATATGAATAGATATGGCAGGTTTCAGGACACTGATATATCTTAATATTTAGAAAAAATATACTGCCACTATTTTCACCACCAAAGAATAGCAGTGTGGTTTTAATATGATTTGACTCTTTGCAGGCTGTCAGGCTGTCTAGTCACAGAGGAAGGCTGTGCTTCTCTGGTCTCAGCTCTGAAGTCAAACCCCTCACACCTGAGAGAGCTGGACCTGAGCTACAATCACCCAGGAGACTCAGGAGTCAGACTGCTCTCTGCTGGACTGGAGGATCCACACTGCAGACTGGAGAAACTCAAGTATGTAGAGGGTTTATGTCAATGTTCATATCAGACATGTTGGAGTTATCAGGCTAGTTAAGACAAACATTCTGACCACCACTTGGACTAAGTCATATAAAGACTGTGTGTGTGTGTGTGTGTGTGTGTGTGTGTGTGTGTACAGTGTGTGTGTGTGTCCAGTGTGTGTGTGTATGTCTAGTGTGTGTGTGTGTGTGTGTGTGTGTGTGTGTGTGTGTGTGTGTGTGTGTGTGTGTGTACAGTGTGTGTGTGTGTCCAGTGTGTGTGTGTGTCCAGTGTGTGTGTGTGTTTGTGTGTGTGTGTCTGTGTGTGTGTGTGTGTGTGTCTGTGTGTCTGTGTGTGTCTGTGTGTGTGTCCAGTGTGTGTGTGTGTGTGTCCAATGTGTTTGTGTGTGTGTGTGTGTGTGTCTGGTGTGTGTGTCTGTGTGTGTCCAGTGTGTGTGTGTGTGTGTGTGTGTGTGTGTGTTCGTGTGTGTGTGTGTGTGTGTCTGGTGTGTGTGTCTGTGTGTGTCCAGTGTGTGTGTGTGGGTGTGTGGGTGTACAGTGTGTGTGTGTGTCCAGTGTGTGTGTTTGTGCACGTGTATCAGTACACACACTGGACACACACACACACTGGACACACATACACACTGGAACACACACACACACACACACACACTGGACACATACACACAAAGGACACACACACACACAAAGGACGCACACACACACACACACACACACTGGACACACTCACACTGGACACACACACACACTGGACAAAAACACACACACTAGACAAACACACACACACTGGACACACACACACACTGGACATACACACACACACTGGACACACACACACAATGGACACACACACACACTGGACAACCACACACACACACACACACACACACTCTACACACACACACACACACACACACACACACACACACACACTGGACACACACCGGACACACACAAACACAAACACACAAACACACACACACTGGACACATACTGGACACACACAAACACACAGACTTACTCACACTGGACACATACTCTGGACACACACACACACACACTGGACAAACACACACACACTAGACACACACAAACTCACTAGACACACACACATACACTAGACACACACAAACACACACACACTAGACATACACACACACACAATGGAAACACACACACACTGGACACACACACACACACACACACACACACACACACACACACACACACACACACACTGGACACACACACACACACTGGACACACACACACACACACACACACCACTGGACACACACACATACACTGGACACACACACATACTGGACACACAAACACACACACTTGACATACACACACACACTGGACAGACACACACACACACACACTGGACACACACTGGACACACACACTATGTCCAGTGTGTATGTTTGTGTGTGTGTGTGTGTGTGTGTGTGTGTGTGTGTGTGTGTGTGTGTGTGTGTGTGTGTGTGTGTGTGTGTGGGTGTGTGGGTGTACAGTGTGTGTGTGTGTCCAGTGTGTGTGTTTGTGCACGTGTATCAGTACACACACAGTCACACACACAAACTGGACACACATACACACTCGAACACACACACACACACACACACACACTGGACACATACACACAAAGGACACACACACACACAAAGGACGCACACACACACACACACACACACACTGGACACACTCACACTGGACACACACACACACTGGACAAACACACACACTGGACATACACACACACACACACACACTAGACATACACACACACACTGGACACACACACACAATGGACACACACACACACTGGACAAACACACACACACACACACACACACTGGACACACACACAAACACACACACACTGGACACATACTGGACACACACAAACACACAGACTTACTCACACTGGACACACACACACACATACTCTGGACACACAAACACAAACACTGGACACACACATACACTGGACACACACACACACACACTGGACAAACACACACACACACTAGACACACACAAACACAATAGACACACACACATACACTAGACACACACAAACACACACACACTAGACATACACACACACACAATGGAAACACACACACACTGGACACACACACACACACACACACACACACACACACTGGACACACACACACACACACACTGGACACACAAACACACACTGGACACACACACACACACACACACTGGACACACACACATACACTGGACACACACACATACTGGACACACAAACACACACACTTGACATACACACACACACTGGACAGACACACACACACACACATTGGACACACACTGGACACACACTGAACACACACACTGTGTCCAGTGTGTATGTTTGTGTGTGTGTGTGTGTGTGTGTGTGTGTGTGTGTGTGTGTGTGTGTGTGTGTGTGTGTGTGTGTGTGTGTGTGTGTGTGTGTGTGTGTGTGTGTGTTTGTGTGTGTGTGTGTGTGTTTGTGTGTGTGTGTTTGTGTGTGTGAGAGTTCAGGTGTATCCCTCAATGACTGTCTGTTCTTCTGCTTACCGCTACAGTGTGGAACATGGTGGAGAGAACACAATGAAACCTGGACTTAGAAAATGTGAGTGTTGACTGCTGTGAAGAATATGACTAAGAATAAGTCTTAATTCAAGTGAAGTCAAAGTCAAAGACCACCATCATTACTTACTTGGTCATATTAAATATCAGCTGTAGTTCTACAGAAGCACAAATCAGGGACACCAAAGTTTACAAAGAGTTGCTTTGACAATGTGTGTGTCTGTGTGTGTGTGTGACGTGTTTGTGTTACTTTAGAAATGTGTGTGTGTGTTAAGGGTGTGTGTGTGTGTGTGTGTTCAGGATGTGTGTGTGTGTGTGTGTTCAGTTTGTGTGTGTGTGTGTTTGTGTGTTTGTTCAGGATATGTGTGTGTGTGTTCAGTGTGTGTGTGTGTTCAGGATGTGTGTGTGTGTGTGTGTGTAATTAATGGGAATAAGTGTGTTTTATATTACCATACAGTATAACATATGATCATTCAACAAGTCTCAAGTTACCTTAACTTCTCCTTTTGATACCTAGAAACATCTACATTAAATGAATTAGTGAAAAGTGAGTTAACATTCTAATGTGAATGATGATGATTTCTAATATTGTGTCTGGTTTCATCCATCAGATGTCTGTGATCTCATACTGGACCCAAACACAGTAAACATACTCCTCTCTCTGTCTGAGGAGAACAGAAAGGTGACATATAGGAGGAGAGACAAGCAGCCGTATCCTGATCACCCAGAGAGATTTGAGGACTGTGTACAGGTGCTGTGTAGAGAGGGTCTGACTGGGCGCTGTTACTGGGAGGTAGAGTGGAGTGGGAGTGGGACTGATATAGGAGTGACATATAAAGGAATCAGCAGGAGAAGAGAGGGTGGTGACTGTTGGCTTGGATGGAATGACAAGTCCTGGAGTCTGTTCTGCTCTGACAACAGTTACAGAGCCTGGCACAATTATAAGTCCACTACCATAGACGTCCCCTCCTCCAGCCCCCACAGAGTAGGAGTGTATCTGGACTGGCCAGCCGGCACTCTGTCCTTCTACAGAGTCTCCTCTGACACACTGACCCACCTGAACACATTCTACACCAAATTCACTGAGCCCCTCTATCCAGGGTTTAGGGTTCATTATGTTTGCGGTTCCTCAGTAACTTTAACACACTGAACACACACACACTGGACACACACACAAACACTGGACACACACACACTGGACACACACACACACACACACACACTGGGGACACACACTCACACACACTGGACACACACACAGGACACTCACACACACACACTGGACACACACACACACACACGCTGGACACACACACACACACACACACACACACACACACACACACTGGACACACACACTGGACACACACACACATATTGGACACACACACTGGACACACAAACACAAACACACACTGGACACACACACACACAAACACACACTCGACACACACACTGGACACACACACACACACACACACAAACACACACACATCTTCCTATAATAGTGAGGACCTTGACTCAGGACCTTCAAATGAGGACCATCATTTCTGATAGAATTGGGAACAAACAGACTCCTCATTCCAGCACTAAGTGTCCAACAAACACAGACATCACTTCAACACCTGATAAACTCCAATGAACAAATAGACATGCAGGGCACCAGTCTAGTGAGGACCAGTGGTTGCTAGGCAGTTTCTGGATCCCAGGTTCCAGAACAGCTTCTATCCCAGTTCTATCTGCCTGTTAAATCAAGCAACCTAAACTGTTTTCATCAGACTTTTAGAACATGACTGAACATTTTTTCCTTTTATGATATTCCCACTTTGCATTTTTTATTGATGTTCTTATGATATATTTTACTGTTTGTGTGTACGTACCACAGGAGGTTCGTGGGACCTTAGTTGGGGAGGACAGGCTTGTAATGGCTGGAGCGGATTGAGTGGAATGGTATCAAATACATCAAATACATGGTTTCCATGGTTTCCATGTGTTTGATGCCATTTAATTGGCTCCGTTCCAGCCATTATTATGAGCCGTCCTCCCCTTAGCAGCCTCCACTGGTATGTACTGTCCTATATGAGCTCCAACAAGGAATTACAATGTATGTATTACTTTTAATACCTGCAAATGGCAAATAAACTACTTGAACTCCTTATGAGTGTCTGCAGCCGACTAGGCTGTTGCCGTCTGACAAGATGCCATCTGACATTACAGGAATATTCTGCAAATGTTGATGAATCCACCCAAAGCAACATGCAGTCTTTCCACTAGACTCCCGTGAAGTTATAGTGGGACGTTATGAGTTGACGTTAAGGTAACATACTCAGAACATACTGCACTTTTTTAATACTGTTTTAGATGTATCCTCCGTTGAAATACCAATATTATATATTTTCGTATGTCTTTTATGTTGAAAAACAAATTGTACAATTGTATATGGACATATGCTCCATAATTGTACATGGATATATTGTACTTTTCATAATAAAAAGCATGTTAATTGTCAAAAAATGTCGTTATCGATTTTACATTGTCCTCTCCCAGTCGCAGGTTGACGTTTTGTCATGAATCTTGCCCTGGAGGCAGAACTGCGCAATTTCCTCTAGATATGCCAGCTGCAAAGTCAAAATTGGCTATATCGTAAACATTTGTGGAAAATAATTAATTTAAGGTAAGGATTAGCAGTGAGGTTAAGGTTAGCATTAAAATCAGATATTATTACTTTATGCCTGTGCCAGCTAGTGACCACTTTGCAGAACTGCCTCCAGGGCAAGATTCATGACAATAAATGCCAACCTGCCTCCCAGTCATCCCCTCCCTATCTCTACAAGGCTGCAGAACATGCAAGCTAGTGATGCGGGGGTTGTCTCATAACCCACAGTCCCCAGGCGGGTGGGTGGCAGGCAGGTTCAATACAGAGAAAACAATAGACTACACAAGAAAATCCATCAATGGATCATTATTGTGCAATTTACACTAAGTGGACAAAACATTAAGGACACCTGCTCTTTCCATGACAGACTGAGCAGGTGAATCCAGGTGAAAGCTATGATCCCTTATTGATGTCACTTGTAGATGAAGGTGACGGGACAGGGTAAAGAAGGATGTTTAAGCCTGGAGACAATTGAGACATGGATGGTGTGTGTGTGCCTTTGAACAGGGTATGGTAGTAGGTGCCAGGCACACCGGTTTGTGTCAAGAACTGCAACGCTGCTGGGTTTTTCACGCTCATGGTACACCACACAAAAGACATCCAGCCAACTTGACAAAACTGGTGGAAGAATTGGCATCAACATTGGCCAGCATCCCTGTGGAACGCTTTCAACGCCTTGTAGAGTCCATGCCCCGATGAATTGAGGCTGTTCTGAGGGCAAAAGTGGGGAGGTAACTCAATATTAGGAAGGTGTTTGATATAACGTCTTTTGATACAGCATTTTATTAATGTCTTTAAAGTCATCAGCTGTAGGTGAGAGAGAGGAGAAGGACACGCCATGTGTTGTCGGTCACGGATGGGGGGCCAGAAGGTCGGCGTGCCAAGATAGATAAGGGGCCACTGTTGCTAATCTTAGAAGGAGTACGTGATGGAATGGCCTGGCTAGGGTGCCACACGATACTATGTACGGGGATCCTATTGTAGGAGATTAGTGACACTCAATAATGGTTGGCAACTGTGGGATGGAAGTAGCTCGGAGAGCATTATATATACTGAGAGGTTTTCTATGGAAGTCATTCTGATGACAAGAGGCTACGCCCGTACCGCTTGCCATTGAATCCAGTACTGTAACCATTAAATAACAATGAATCAACTCTCCATCTAAGTGGTCGACCACTCTCTTCCATCCTGAAGTACGAGATACCAGAGAAACTGGTCATAACAGATTGGTGTCTAAACGAACAGGATGCAGTTTACAGCCGAACTAACAGGGAAGCAGACTTTCATTTAGTTAACAGGTTAAATTCTGCTTATCTGTGGTAAAGCTGAGCTGTAACGAACGTTTAAAATGCAATATTTTGTTGAGGGGAACAGATGAGTGGTATTCAAGTACGTAAACAGATGTAAGGAGAAATAGCAAATAAGCCAATAACATGGTGCTGTGATTCAACAACAAATGCTCAGATACTATGGGGTTTAATAATGATCCAGGGTGATTTCTGATACTACTGATCATCATTACTGTATGAAATACTATGGGGTTTAATAATGATCCAGGGTGATTTCTAATACTACTGATCATCATTACTGTATGAAATACTATGGGGTTTAATAATGATCCAGGGTGATTTCTCATACTACTGATCATCATTACTGTATGAAATACTATGGGGTTTAATAACAAACAAAAATACGTTGTGGAAATATTGTACTTGTAAATTGTTAGACTCCAACCAGACCCAGAGAGTAGAGTCTCCAGTACCCAGCTGTCAGAGACTCCAACCAGACCCAGAGAGTAGAGTCTCCAGTGCCCAGCTGTCAGAGACTCCAACCAGACCCAGAGAGTAGAGTCTCCAGTACCCAGCTGTCAGAGACTCCAACCAGACCCAGAGAGTAGAGTCTCCAGTACCCAGCTGTCAGAGACTCCAACCAGACCCAGAGAGTAGAGTCTCCAGTACCCAGCTGTCAGAGACTCCAACCAGACCCAGAGAGTAGAGTCTCCAGTACCCAGCTGTCAGAGACTCCAACCAGACCCAGAGAGTAGAGTCTCCAGTACCCAGCTGTCAGAGACTCCAACCAGACCCAGAGAGTAGAGTCTCCAGTACCCAGCTGTCAGAGACTCCAACCAGACCCAGAGAGTAGAGTCTCCAGTACCCAGCTGTCTCTATGAAGAGTGACTGGTCCATGGACAATCTCCACATTTTATCAGCAGAACGACGCCATTTGATCAAAGGTAATATTACTTTTATTGTTCAGAGGGTTTTGAGTTCACTTCCTGAACCGACCTGAAACAGGATACTTTTATCCTCATTGAAATGGGCATTGTGTTTTTCCCCTTTTGTGTAAAATGCTATATCCCTACTATAACTATGGCAACGAGGACCAGGCATACTGAATTACTGTGTTGATGTGTCTCTTCAGCTGATCAACTCTTTCCATGATGGCCTTGTCATTGAAACATCCCAGAAGATCAAGGTGAGAATAAAGCCGTTAGATCATAATGTTGACAATACAATAGCCATGACAATAGCCTGGAAACCCAACAAATATACCCCACTAAATATAATTCTAATAAACCTTGTATTGTCCATCCAGATGCCATGTGGAGTGGCTTAGTGTCCTGTTCTCTCCTCCCCCCAACAACGAGCCATATGGAGTGGCTTAGTGTCCTGTTCTCTCCTCCCCCAACAACGAGCCATATGGAGTGGCTTAGTGTCCTGTTCTCTCCTCCCCCCAACAACGAGCCATATGGAGTGGCTTAGTGTCCTGTTCTCTCCCCCCAACAACGAGTCATATGGAGTGGCTTAGTGTCCTGTTCTCTCCCCCCAACAACGAGCCATATGGAGTGGCTTAGTGTCCTGTTCTCTCCCCCCAACAACGAGCCATATGGAGTGGCTTAGTGTCCTGTTCTCTCCTCCCCCAACAACGAGCCATATGGAGTGGCTTAGTGTCCGGTTCTCTCCTCCCCCCAACAACGAGCCATATGGAGTGGCTTAGTGTCCTGTTCTCTCCTCCCCCAACAACGAGCCATATGGAGTGGCTTAGTGTCCTGTTCTCTCCTCCCCCCAACAACGAGCCATATGGAGTGGCTTAGTGTCCTGTTCTCTCCTCCCCCAACAATGAGCCATATGGAGTGGCTTAGTGTCCTGTTCTCTCCTCCCCCCAACAACGAGCCATATGGAGTGGCTTAGTGTCCTGTTCTCTCCTCCCCCAACAACGAGCCATATGGAGTGGCTTAGTGTCCTGTTCTCTCCTCCCCCAACAACGAGCCATATGGAGTGGCTTAGTGTCCTGTTCTCTCCTCCCCCAACAACGAGCCATATGGAGTGGCTTAGTGTCCTGTTCTCTCCTCCCCCAACAACGAGCCATATGGAGTGGCTTAGTGTCCTGTTCTCTCCTCCCCCTAACAACGAGCCATGTGGAGTGGCTTAGTGTCCTGTTCTCTCCTCCCCCAACAACGAGCCATATGGAGTGGCTTAGTGTCCTGTTCTCTCCTCCCCCAACAACAAGCCATATGGAGTGGCTTAGTGTCCTGTTCTCTCCTCCCCCTAACAACGAGCCATGTGGAGTGGCTTAGTGTCCTGTTCTCTCCTCCCCCAACAACGAGCCATATGGAGTGGCTTAGTGTCCTGTTCTCTCTCCCAACAACGAGCCATATGGAGTGGCTTAGTGTCCTGTTCTCTCCTCCCCCCAACAACGAGCCATATGGAGTGGCCTAGTGTCCTGTTCTCTCCTCCCCCCAACAACGAGCCATATGGAGTGGCTTAGTGTCCTGTTCTCTCCCCCCAACAACGAGCCATATGGAGTGGCTTAGTGTCCTGTTCTCTCCTCCCCCCAACAACGAGCCATATGGAGTAGCTTAGTGTCCTGTTCTCTCCCCCAAACAACGAGTCATATGGAGTGGCTTAGTGTCCTGTTCTCTCCTCCCCCCAACAACGAGCCATATGGAGTGGCTTAGTGTCCTGTTCTCTCCTCCCCCAACAACGAGCCATATGGAGTGGCTTAGTGTCCTGTTCTCTCCCCCAAACAACGAGCCATATGGAGTGGCTTAGTGTCCTGTTCTCTCCTCCCCCCAACAACGAGCCATATGGAGTAGCTTAGTGTCCTGTTCTCTCCCCCAAACAACGAGTCATATGGAGTGGCTTAGTGTCCTGTTCTCTCCTCCCCCCAACAACGAGCCATATGGAGTGGCTTAGTGTCCTGTTCTCTCCTCCCCCAACAACGAGCCATATGGAGTGGCTTAGTGTCCTGTTCTCTCCCCCCAACAACGAGCCATATGGAGTGGCTTAGTGTCCTGTTCTCTCCTCCCCCCAACAACGAGTCATATGGAGTGGCTTAGTGTCCTGTTCTCTCCGCCCCCCAACAACGAGCCATATGGAGTGGCTTAGTGTCCTGTTCTCTCCTCCCCCAACAACAAGCCATATGGAGTGGCTTAGTGTCCTGTTCTCTCCTCCCCCTAACAACGAGCCATGTGGAGTGGCTTAGTGTCCTGTTCTCTCCTCCCCCCAACAACGAGCCATGTGGAGTGGCTTAGTGTCCTGTTCTCTCCTCCCCCTAACAACGAGCCATGTGGAGTGGCTTAGTGTCCTGTTCTCTCCTCCCCCAACAACAAGCCATATGGAGTGGCTTAGTGTCCTGTTCTCTCCTCCCCCTAACAACGAGCCATGTGGAGTGGCTTAGTGTCCTGTTCTCTCCTCCCCCTAACAACGAGCCATGTGGAGTGGCTTAGTGTCCTGTTCTCTCCTCCCCCCAACAACGAGTCATATGGAGTGGCTTAGTGTCCTGTTCTCTCCGCCCCCCAACAACGAGCCATATGGAGTGGCTTAGTGTCCTGTTCTCTCCTCCCCCAACAACAAGCCATATGGAGTGGCTTAGTGTCCTGTTCTCTCCTCCCCCTAACAACGAGCCATATGGAGTGGCTTAGTGTCCTGTTCTCTCCTCCCCCAACAACGAGCCATATGGAGTGGCTTAGTGTCCTGTTCTCTCCGCCCCCCAACAACGTGATGTTCAACTATAATAAAAGTTTCCTAAACTACTGCCAGTAATGTGGAGGCCAGGGTGGGACCCACTGACTCCTTCCTCAACAGATCAGTAATGTTGAGGCCAGGGTGGGACCCCACAGACCGTATCCTGAACAAATCAGCCAAGACAAGAAGTGGTAGCTGAGCAGCTGAAGGTCTGTCAAAGGCTAATCTCGGTTAATCCAGAACTAAAATCTCGCGTAATTTGGTCATTTCTGTTTCCGTACTTTAGTCTGTCCACGAGAGATTAGCCAAAGGTAGACTACCCAACACACGTCCAGAGTTCAAGATCAACTGCTCCTAGAACATAGCTCCAGACCGCTCGTCATCAGAAAGTTGCTCTCTGAGCAGAATGGGAGATCAACTGTACCTAGAACATAGATACAGACCGCTCGTCATCAGGAAGTTGCTCTCTGAGCAGAATGGGAAACATCTCAATGATTTGACATGTTCTTGTAGTGAATTTAGTCTACAAGGTAAGATTATTGTGAAGTGTGTAGAGAAATTATATGTATGGTGTAATTATAGTATAGTGAATCCTGGCACAGGCGCTAACTGGGATTGGGTAAGTCAAATTCTAAAACATATAGCATATGAATATATCATAGTTCTACATTTCACATTTCGTATGAAATATGTAATTGTATCATATTTGTTCCACTATATTGCAACAATCCTCATTATATGAGCCACGTTACAATTCCCACCAAGTGGGTTAACCCTCTTAGTGCCAATGGCATGATGTGTAGGGTGTTTGCCTTTCACACCAACAACCTGGGTTTGCTTCCCTGCCCCGCCGTTTGCTACAGAAGTGGGATGGTGGCCATGAGGCCATCAGAAAGCCTGGACGTGTGAGGGGGCTGAGTAGTGCCTTTGATGTCGAAAATTGTATTTGTCGTCAGTAAAACAAAAAGTACTTTCAGAGTTTTTGTACAATTAAGATAGACTTTATTACACAGATAATATAGCCGAGGTGGTCTGCAGAGCATCTAACTTTCCACCTCTCAGCTCTCAGTTTGTATACAGTTTCATCCTTACTCATTTTACATCCATTTTAGCTTAATCCCTCCCTGTTTGGTTCCTCCACCACTGTCTCCAGTTTTCACCTCTTGACCGCTCCGCCCACTTCCTTATTTTATAATAATGGCGGTATCTGACTTCTCTCCCTTCTAATTCAGTGTCTGGAAACATTAGTGGCGGGACCAAGGCCTGTCCTGTAGAAATAACAGCCCTGTCCTGTAAAAATAACAGCCCTGTCATGTAAAAATAACAGCCTTGTAATGTAGAAATAACAGCCCTGTCCTGTAGAAATAACAGCCCTGTCCTGTAAAAATAACAGCCCTGTCATGTAAAAATAACAGCCCTGTAATGTAGAAATAACAGCCCTGTCCTGTAGAAATAACAGCCCTGTCCTGTAAAAATAACAGCCCTGTCCTGTAGAAATAACAGCCCTGTCATGTAGCAATAACAGCCCTGTCATGTAAAAATAACAGCCCTGTCCTGTAGAAATAACAGCCCTGTCATGTAAAAATAACAGCCCTGTCCTGTAGAAATAACAGCCCTGTCATGTAAAAATAACAGCCCTGTCATGTAAAAAATAATAGCCCTGTCCTGTAAAAATAACAGCCCTGTCATGTAAAAAATAACAGCCCTGTCCTGTAAAAATAACAGCCCTGTCCTGTAAAAATAGCAGATCCATTTCCTGGCTCCATTCTGACCCCCTAATTGATTCCCATACCTATCAATTGGTACTTAAACATGGCTTAAACATGGCAGGTCCATAATCAATTTCTCAATCATATACAGTTCCCACACATAGCAGGCAGTTCTCACACATTGCAGGCATTCTTCCAAGCCTCTTCCTTCTGTACCACTCAGTCCCAACACCTGTCATGCTGTGATTAACCATGTTTAACTTATAGTCTGAACTATGTGTAACCCCTGGCTCCGTTCCAGGAATATGCCTAAGGAGGGAGGCAAAGGGCAACAGTCTGGTTTCAGTCACTGATAAGGCAGGACAGCCATGGATTAGAGAGGAGCGAGGAATTTGACCCGAAGTCAGATCAGATGACGAGAGAAGAAACGTCCACGCCCACGAAGGTTCTAGCATCAGGCAGGGCCATGACTACACCAGCGAGATGTAACTATGTTTAACCCTGGCTCCGTGCTTGTCATGTTGTGATTAACTGTTTAACTTATAGTCTACTGAGTCTAAAAGGATTGAACTATAGTCTACTGAAAAATCCCCAATACCTTCCTGTTTTGGAGGGGGCTGTGTAGTGAGCCACGTTACAATTCCCACCATGTGGGTTAACCCTATTGCCATGTGTAGGGTGTTTGCCTTTCTCGCCAGCGACCCGGGTTCACTTCCCTGCCCCGCTGTTTGCTACAATATTAATAGCGTAGGCTACCTGTTGAACAAAGAGACTCAATAGAATGAGATAAAGGATTTTAGGATAATATAAATAAGTATCAATTTAGAGTTGTCTTTTAGGTTCAGCCTTGTAGCTGCTTTTATCAATTGGCTGAGATGTAACAAATGACATGGCCTCCGAGTTGGGAGATAACCAGGCCCAGTTTAAATCACCATGACAACCATTTCATTATTTCCCCAGTGCAGCAAGGGAATCTAGAGACTCAACCTTTGTACCCAATCACATAGGTTTACAGCAGCTCACAGTTGCAACTTCATTGCTGAGAAGTCAAACTGCTTTGGTTTAGATAAAGACACAGGTCATAATATCTGTAGCAATCAGGGTTGGGCTCAATTCAGAATTTTGGAATTGACTCCCATTCAACTCATGAGGAAGATTAATCGTCATTGAGCAAATTTCAGGTCTGCTGAGCGCAAACTTGAATGTTGTGAAAATTCTGTACAACTTTCAGCACACGTTTACTGTGAACACTGAGGCTGTACCAGCTGGAAGTTACAGTTTTAACACTGGCCAAGTATATTCATTTCTCTAGAAGCATGCTGAAAGTCTGTTGTTAATTTGTTTACAGAGAAATAGCATTGTATTCGGTCAAACACAACAGTTTGCTAAGAGCTGGCAGCAAGCTGCTAGGTCTGCTCTTAGAACCAGCAGTGGCGGCTCCTGAAAAAATTCTCAGGAGGGGCAATTTTTCTGATGATTTAGGTGACCTACACACATTTTAAAAAAGATATGTCCAGCAACAACATGAAGACAGGGGCAGCATATAAATCAATACCAGAAGCATTTATTGACTGATCTGGGGAGATGGATTCCAGTTTCTGTGACAGATTATAAATAATCTCTGATGCCTTTGTTATATTAGCTTTTGGTTGAATGTACTGTCGTAGTAAATATATAATGTTATAGCTTGGTCTGACTAAAATCTTGTGCATGACCCATTTTGTGTTGGGCGTTTGTTTTCAATCAATGCTGTTCCTGAGACTCTACTTGGTCTCAGTTCTCCAGTAAACTTGTGATTATCAACAGTACACAACGGTAACAAACAATTGGGGGAACTCACGGGGCAGATAGTAAGGTCGCAATGACACAGAAAGCAGTTCAATGTCGGGGTACAGAGTCGCTCTCTTACCAGGATCGCGGTCCGCTCTGACCAGGGTGAAGCCGGTTCCGCTGCCAGCAGCGTTTTCATTATTACATTTTACATTTTAGTCATTTAGCAGACGCTCTTATCCAGAGCGACTTACAGTTAGCGCATACATTATTTTATCGAACCCACAACCCTGGCGTTGCAAACGCCATGCTCTACCAACTGAGCTACATCCCCTGCCGGCCATTCCCTCCCCTACCCTGGACGACGCTGGGCCAATTGTGCGCCGCCCCATGGGTCTCCCGGTCGCGGCCGACTACAACAGAGCCTGGATTCGAACCAGGATCTCTAGTGGCACAGCTAGCACTGCGATGCAGTGCCTTAGACCACTGCGCCACTCCATTATTTAGTCCGTTCGTTGCGGGTATGTACACGATCAACAAGATCAGTCCAAAACCAACCACTGGAAATCCATGGTTGGCAGAATGTTTGTAAACTAAGTCTACAAATTAAAAACATAAAATAACACCACACTGCAGGTCGCAACAGAGACGCTGCTAGCCGCTATTGTCTTAGTTACGTTCATGGTTACGTCACGTATGACGAAAGCGCGTAAGTGCAAGCCCACAGACACCCATAGAGAATGTATTGAAAGCTTTGAAATTTGAAAAAAATAGATTTTACATGACAGGCTATGAGAGACTTCTGGGCGATTTTCAACCTGACTGAAATCGCCCTAAAAACGGGCGGGGCCATTTTAAGCACGACTTTAGCCTGATTTGACATTTAGTGGCTGGCAGATCAGACGTGAACACTGATAAATACTGTTGCCGTGATATAATTGATTAGAAAAAAAATCCCTTCCTTTTCCCGTTTGGCAGTGCGTCGCCCATATCGCCCTATTGAACAGGCCGTCCCTGAGAACCAGTAAAGGTCGCTTTACCACTCTTGGATAGCGGAATGACTTTGGCTTTCCTCCAGGCCTGAAGACAAAGACTTTCCTCTAGGCTCAGATTAAAGATATGACAGATAGGAGTGGCTATAGAGTCAGCTACCATCCTCAGTAGCTTCCCATCTAAGTTGTCAATGCCAGGAGGTTTTTCATTATTGATCGATAACTAAAACAATTCTACCTCTCCCACACTAACTTTGCAAAATGTAAACTTGCAATGCTTTTCTTTCCTTTGTTGTTTTCTTATGCATGAGTACTATGGCTCAGAGTACAGGCCTGAGTCGTGCCTGGCAATGCTACAGAATCCTTCTCTGATGCTCTCTGCCTACTAAATCTACTGCATGGTTAGTTTTGTATACTAAGTCTTGCATAGTTTGCTTTATTTCAGTATGTTGGACTGAAAGTGGCTAATATTGTGTTGATTCCATCAGAATTCCCACAGTAGAGGCAAATGTTAATAGTGTTAACTAATCGGGAAAACGATCAAGTTGGAGAGAACATTGCTAATTGGCCACATCTCACAGGAATTTGAATTTGAGTAACAGAAAAGTCGAATTTAATTCAGTGCAATCAAAGATTATGGATACACTGACAAGATCCGTCTCTCTGCCCTCACAATGGGTGTTGTTGTCCACAAAGCTCCCGCCTATCCTTTCTTTGGATTGGTTCCAACCGCCGTGTATTTGTGAGATGCAGAGAAGGTGAACAAATGATCTTCGCATGTGTGGTTCCCACCGTGAAGCATGGAGGAGGAGGTGTGATGGTGTGGGGGTGCTTTGCTAGTGACACTGTCTGTGATTTATTTAGAATTCAAGGCACACTTAACCAGCATGGCTACCACAGCATTCTGCAGCGATACGCCATCCCATCTGGTTTGGGCTTAGTGGGACTATCATTTGTTTTTCAACAGGACAATGACCCAACACACCTCCAGGCTGTGTAAGGGCTATTTGACCAAGAAGGAGAGTGATTGAGTGCTGCATCAGATGACCTGGCCTCCACAATCACCCGACCTCAACCCATTTGAGATGGTTTGGGATGAGTTGGACCGCAGAGTGAAGGAAAAGCAGCCAACAAGTGCTCAGCATATGTGAGAACTGCTTCAAGACTGTTGGAAAAGTATTCCAGGTGAAGCTGGTTGAGAGAATGCCAAGAGTGTGTAAAGCTGTCATCAAGGCAAAGGGTGGCTAAAATATGAAATATATTTTGATTTGTTTAACACTTTTTTGGTTACTACATGATTCCATATGTGTTATTTCATAGTTTTGATGTCTTCACCATTATTCTACAATGTAGAAAATAGTAAAAATAAAGAAAAACCCTTGAATGAGTAGGTGTGTCCAAACTTTTGACTGGTACTGTCTATAACAACATGTTTAATGTTTTATTTACAAGATGCATGTTTATATAGACGACACCTAAAATGGAATTGAAGAGGCATTTAAATTTAATTGAATTTCACTGTATTAAATTATATTTCCTTTCATTGAAATTAAATTCAAATTCAAGAATTGAATTGGAATTGAGCCCAACCCTGATTTCAACATCGGGAAAATACATATTTTCAACGTATTTTAGCACCAGGCATGCCTGTGAGGAGCTGGCACTGAACTAGACAGACACTGAGCTTAAGAGATTTAGAGACACATGAGGTGCTGAAAGTAGGGGTGCTGAAGGTGCTGCCTGATAAACCCCACATTTTTGGGGGGGATACATTTTCATGAACTAGGCCTTTATTACTACACTAGTCCCGTGTAACTCAGTTGGTAGAGTATGGCGCTTGCAACGCCAGGGTTGTGGGTTCGATTCCCACGGGGGACCAGTATGAAGAAAAAAAAATTATGCACTAACTGTAAGTTGCTCTGGATAAGAGCGTCTGTTAAATGACTAAAATGTATATGGTGATGCTCTCTGCTGGTGCCAATAAGATGGGCTATACCAATCAATTCAGTTGAGAATTTTGATAACTATAAACGACAGATGTATAGATTAGTCTTTACAGCAATAGTCATTAGCTTTCCAAACTATGATGAAATATTGCAATATGCCTGGCTGGGCCTCTCTGCTTGTCGCTGACAGTCACAACTCAACAATCTATGTGGTATTTGCATAGACATTAAAAACCAGGGTATTTGCTGCCCAAACTGCGGGCTCTTTCGACTGTAGGCAATCCACAGCTTATTTATTTTTTTAAGAAGCCAATGATCCTCTGTGGCCAAATCATGCTTTCTTGTGTAGTAGCCTATTTTGAATGATTGTATTTATTTCCATATAGATAAGAGCAGGCTAATTAGGCTATATCATTTTGGCTATTTAATTCCATTGACTTTGGGGGAAAGCTAGCTTATGGACGGGCCGCCATTTTGGCTATTTAATTCCATTGACTTTAGGGGAAAGCTAGCTTATGGATGTGCCGCCATTTTGGCTATTTAATTCCATTAACTTTAGGGGAAACCTAGCTTATGGACGGGCCGCCATTTTGGCTATTTAATTCCATTGACTTTAGGGGAAAGATAGCTTATGGACGGGCCGCCTATGTCTGTAGAGCACTTGTGATGGAGTTTTCAAAAGAAATGGCCCCTGGATTGATACAAATAGTCATGATTCTGCCAGGTAGGCACAGGCTACTTTGTAGTTACCTTTTAATTGCATTTCCATCTAGCCGAAGACGGTTAGGCTGTCATTATCATCGCTAACACCTACAAAAAGTGGTAGACCTAGGCTATAGGCCCTACACGCACTGCACACACACACACAGACAGGGACATTCCGTGACATTGTTTCCTCTTCAGGAAGTAGGCTTATTTTCGGTCAATTGCACATTACTATTTGAATAAATCAGGATGATAAAACATTAAAAGCTAATTGTGAACCAAAAAACTAATGTGAACAGGTAAAACATTTTCACTGGCTACCTTGTGATCAATTTAAAATGTGTGTCGCACTGCCAAGTCAAACGATCACAGTATCGAACCCTGCATTTACCCTCCACTCCTAGGACAGATCAGAGCCTTAGATATGCAGTTTTACAAACTGTTCTTCGTTTTGTAAGCATTACATGGCAAAGTAGCCAGAAGATTGTGGATTCGCAGGCCACCGTGGACAAGGGTAGGGGTGAAAAGATATCCATTATAATAAAAACACTGCATGAGTCTATCATCTTATTTGAGGTCCGAGAAAAAAATTGCCTTTTAAGGCAATTCATGCAATTCTACGTCATTTTACATGACTGGTGACAAGCAGAATCTTTTTTGATACCACAGCAGAGCATGACAACGAATTAGCTCATGCTGCAGCACCTGATACATCTTGATATCTATACAGGCTGTTGTTAAAAAAATAGGATATTCTAAGTATGGAACAGTGCTAAAGCTGTCCATCAACTGTAAACATGGAGTGCAACAGTGGCACAGTGGTCTAAGGCACTGCATCGCAGTGCTAGCTGTGCCACTAGAGATCCTGGTTCGAGTCCAGGCTCTGTCGCAACCGGCCGCGACCGGGAGACCCATGGGCGGCACACAATTGGTCCAGCGTCGTCCAAGGTAGGGGAGGGTTTGGCTGGCAGGGATGTGGGATGTTTCCCACGGGGTCCAGTATGAAAAAAAACATGTATTCATTCACTAACTGTAAGTTGCTCTGCATAAGAGCGTCTGCTAAATGATGTTAACAGAACCAGTTACAACTGAAGTATCTGATCATCAATGAATTCGAGAAAAAGTTATTCATTTTCAACACAGCAGCCGCAAATCATCAGGTGGGCAAATGTGCACTTGTAAATTATTTTGGGGGAAACTATCATTTTCTAATGTATTCTATTTCATTCCATGATATTGTTGTTACAAAATAGATTTGTGTTGACTGTGATTAGGGCATGGGAATACACTAGCCTCTGCTAGGCTAAATTAACAAACTAGGCATTTATAACTCACCACATGATCCTCAAACCAAAGACTGGCCAAACTCGTGTTTCTAAAAGTAAATTCAAAGGCACTGTATAGCTTAATAAGGCATGCATTTTATACAGCCTAAATGCTCAATTTATAGGCATGTTGTTGAAGTGCTGTTGTTCATGTGTTGTTGAAATTGTAATTTATTTTGTACATAATGTTTCTGCCATCGTCTCTTATAACCAAAAAGAGCTTCTGGATATCAGGACAGCGATTACTCACCTCGCATTGGACGAAGATTTTTTCTTCAACGAGGCGGCCGCGAAGGATATCATACAGACACCCGACAAGGCCGAAATCCCCGTCATTCGCGTGAGGAAGAGACGGAGATATCGCGGACGCATATCCGGGTGCCTTGTAAGGATCCGACGGCGAGCGAGTAAACTGCCTCTTCCATCAATCCTATTAGCCAACGTTCAAGCTTTTGAGAATAAAATGGACGATTTAAGATTACGGTTATCCTACCAACGGGACATTAAAAACTGTAATATCTTATGTTTCACGGAGTCGTGGCTGAACGACAACAATGATAACATTCAGCTAGCAGGCTATACGCTACATCGGCAGGACAGAACGGCTGACTCTGGTAAGACAAGGGGTGGCGGTCTGTGTATATTTGTAAACAACAGCTGGTGCACAAAATCAAATACTAAGGAAGTCTCGAGGTTTTGCTCGCCTTTGGTAGAGTATCTTATGATAAGCTGTAGACCACACTATTTACCAAGAGAGTTTTCATCTATATTTTTCATAGCTGTCTATTTACCACCACAAACCAATGCTGGCATTAAGATTGCACTGAATGAGTTGTACAAGGCCATTAATCAACAGGAAAACGCTCATCCAGATGCAGCGCTCCTAGTGGCCGGGGACTTTAATGCAGCGAAACTTAAATCCGTTCTACCTAATTTCTACCAGCATGTTAAATGTGCAACCAGAGGGAAAAAAACTCTAGACCACCTTTACTCCACACACAGAGACGCATACAAAGCTCTCCCTCGCCCTCCATTTGGCAAATCTGACCATAACTCTATCCTCCTGATTCCTGCTTATAAGCAAAAACTGAAGCAGGAAGCACCAGTGATTCGGTTAATAAAAAAGTGGTCAGATGACGCAGATGCTAAGCTACAGGACTGTTTTGCTAGCACAGACTGGAACATGATCCGGGATTCTTCAGACAGCATTGAGTAGTACACCACATCAGTCACTGGCTTCATCAATAAGTGCATCGATGATGTCATCCCCACAGTGACCGTACGTACATACCCCAACCAGAAGCCATGGATTACAGGAAACATCCGCACTGAGCTAAAGGGTAGAGCTGCCGCTTTCAAGGAACGGGACTCTAACCCGGACGCTTATAAGAAATCCCGCTATGACCTCCGACGAATCATCAAACAGGCAAAGAGTCAATACAGGCCTAAGATTGAATCATACTACACTGGCTCTGATGCTCGTCGGATGTGGCAGGGCTTGAAAACTATTACAGACTACAAAGGGAAGCACAGCCGCGAGCTGCCCAGTGACACAAGCCTACCAGACGAGCTAAACCACTTCTATGCTCGCTTCGAGGCAAGCAACACTGAAGCATGCATGAGAGCACCAGCTGTTCCGGATGACTATGTGATCACGCTCTCCGTAGCCGATGTGAGTAAGACTTTTAAGCAGGTCAACATTCACAAGGCCGCAGGGCCAGACGGATTACCAGGACGTGTACTCCGAGCATGTGCTGACCAACTGGCAAGTGTCTTCACTGACATTTTCAACATGTCCCTGACTGAGTCTGTAATACCAACATGTTTCAAGCAGACCACCATAGTCCCCGTGCCCAAGAACTCTAAGATAACCTGCCTAAATGACTACCGACCCGTAGCACTGACGTCTGTAGCCATGAAGTGCTTTGAAAGACTGGTCATGGCTCACATCAACAGCATAATCCCAGAAACCCTAGACCCACTCCAATTTGCATACCGCCCCAACAGATCCACAGATGATGCAATCTCTATCGCACTCCACACTGCCCTTTCCCACCTGGACAAGAGGAACACCTACGTGAGAATGCTATTCATTGACTACAGCTCAGCATTCAACACCATAGTGCCCTCTAAGCTCATCACTAAGCTAAGGATCCTGGGACTAAACACCTCCCTCTGCAACTGGATCCTGGACTTCCTGACGGGCCGCCCCCAGGTGGTAAGGGTAGGTAACAACACATCTGCCACACAGATCCTCAACACGGGGGCCCCTCAGGGGTGCGTGCTCAGTCCCCTCCTGTACTCTCTGTTCACCCATGACTGCATGGCCAGGCACGACTCCAACACCATCATTAAGTTTGCCGACGACACAACAGTGGTAGGCCTGATCACCGACAACGATGAGACAGCCTATAGGGAGGAGGTCAGAGATCTGGCCGTGTGGTGCCAGGACAACAACCTCTCCCTCAACGTGACCAAGACAAAGGAGATGATTGTGGACTACAGGAAAAAAAAGAGGACTGAGCACGCCCCCATTCTCATCGACGGGGCTGTAGTGGAACAGGTTGAGAGCTTCAAGTTCCTTGGTGTCCACATCACCAACGAACTATCATGGTCCAAACACACCAAGACAGTCGTGAAGAGGGCACGACAAAGCCTATTCCCCCTCAGTAGACTAAAAAGATTTGGCATGGGTCCTCAGATCCTCAAAAAATTCTACAGCTGCACCATCGAGAGCATCCTGACTGGTTGCATCACCGCCTGGTATGGCAACTGCTTGGCCTCCGACCGCAAGGCACTACAGAGGGTAGTGCGTACGGCCCAGTACATCACTGGGGCAAAGCTTCCTGCCATCCAGGACCTCTATACCAGGCGGTGTCAGAGGAAGGCCCTCAAAATTGTCAAAGACTCCAGCCACCCTAGTTATAGACTGTTCTCTCTGCTACCGCACGGCAAGCGGTACCGGAGTGCCAAGTCTAGGTCCAAAAGACTTCTCAACAGCTTCTACCCCCAAGCCATAAGACTCCTGAACAGCTAATCATGGCTACCCGGACTATTTGCACTGCCCCCCCACCCCATCCTTTTTACGCTGCTGCTACTCTGTTAAGTATTTACAGTGCCCTCCACTATTATTGGCACCCCTGTTTAAGATGTGGTCGAGGACTTCCAAAAATTCTCCTTTTTTTTTAAACAACATAGAACCCAAATGCAAAAAAATAGAAAAATCCAACCTTTTATTTAAGTACATTACTTTGGTGGTAAAAAAAAATATCACACATTTAGAAAAAAAAAACTTGAAATCATGTGTCCCACAATTATTGGCACCCCTAACAATTCCGCTGAAAATTTTAATTTATTTTTTAAAAAATATATTTTTCTGTAGTTGCTAAAGTTGGTCAGGGTATCTAGGAACTTTTAATTAGTAATACATGACTTCCTGTTTCCCTGGGGTATAAATATGACGTGACACAGAGGTCTAATTCTCTTACCCATTTGTCAACATGGCAAAGACAAGAGAACACACCATTCAAGTAAGGCAGATTTGTGTCGACCTTCATAAGTCAGGCAATGGCTACAAGAAAATAGCCACGCGCCTTAACTTGCCCGTATCTACAGTCAGAGGAATCATTAAGAAGTTTAAAACAACTGGAACAGTGACAAACAAGGCTGGAAGAGGTCCCAAGTTTATCTTGCCACAACGCACAGTGAGGAGGATGGTAAGAGAAGTAAAAAAAGTCCTAAGCTCACTGTCACAGAATTGCATCAAAGAGTGGCATCTTGGGGTCCCAAAGTCTCCAAAACAACCATCAGACGCTCTCTACATGCCAACAAGCTGTTTGGGAGGCATGCAAGGAAAAAGCCTTTTCTCACTAACACTCACAAACGTAAACGTCTGGAGTTTGCTAAGCGGCACTGGGACTTCAATTGGGATCGTGTGCTTTGGTCAGATGAGACTAAGATTGAGCTTTTTGGCAACAAACACTCTAAGTGGGTCTGGCGTAAAACAAAAGATGAGTATGCCGAAAAGCACCTCATGCCCACCGTGAAGTATGGTGGAGGATCTGTGATGCTGTGGGCCTGTTTCTCTTCCAAAGGCCCTGGGAACCTTGTTAGGGTGCATGACATTATGAATGCTTTGAACTACCAGTACATTTTAAATAAAAACCTGATGGCCTCTGCCAGAAAGCTGAAGATGGGTCGTCATTGGGTCTTTCAGCAGGATATTGATCCAAAACATGTGGCAAAATCTACACAAAAATGGTTCAGCAGTCACAAACTCAAGGTCCTCCCATGGCCATCTCAGTCCCCAGACCTCAACCCAATCGAAAACCTGTGGGGCGAGCTAAAGAGGAGAGTGCATACGAGAGGACCCAGGACACTGGATGATCTAGAAAGATTGTGCAAAGAAGAATGGTCAAAGATCCCTCTCTCTGTGTTCTCCAATCTTGTGAAATGTTATAGGAGGAGATTAAGTGCTGTCTTGTTGGCAAAAGGGGGTTGTACAAAGTATTAACATCAGGGGTGCCAATAATTGTGGGACACATGATTTCAAGTTTTTCTTTTCTAAATGTGTGATTTTTTTTTTTTTACACCAAAGAAATGTACTTAAATAAAAGGTTGAATTTTTCTCTTTTTTTGCATTTGGGTTCTATGTTGTTTAAAAAAAAAAGAGAATTTTTGGAAGTCCTCGACCACATCTTAAACAGGGGTGCCAACAGTGGCGGCTCCTGAAAAAATTCTCAGGGGGGGCAATTTTTCTGATGATTTAGGTGACCTACACACATTTTAAAAAAGATATGTCCAGCAACAACATGAAGACAGGGGCAGCATATAAGTCAATACCAGAAGCATTTATTGACTGATCTCAAAAGTGTTGGCTTACCAGGGTTGGTGGAGCCCTCAGTTTCATCTTTGCCTCGCAAAGCTAACTCAAACACTCCGCAAAACTTCACACACTGGATTAGCCGGCTGAGGATGTGGCGGTTCTTGCTAATGTCGTAGTAAATATATTTGTTACAGTGAATATGGAATATGATATGTTGAGTAAAATGTTGTGCTAAGATCTATTTAGGTCAGGAGCTGGTTATAAGTTCTGTTCCTATCCAATAACAATGGACAAAAGGGTCCTATCCAGTGGCGGCTCCTGAAAAAATTCTCAGGAGGGGCAATTTTTCTGATGATTTAGGTGACCTACACACATTTTAAAAAAGATATGTCCAGCAACAACATGAAGACAGGGCAGCATATAAGTCAATACCAGAAGCATTTATTGACTGATCTGGGGAGATGGATTCCAGTTTCTGTGACAGATTATAAATAATCTCTGATGCCTTTGTTATATTAGCTTTTGGTTGAATGTACTGTCGTAGTAAATATATAATGTTATAGCTTGGTCTGACTAAAATCTTGTGCATGACCCATTTTGTGTTGGGCCTTTGTATTCAATACAATGAACAAGAGTCCTATCTTGTCAGCCTTGTCAGCAGGTGGCTAAGGATAACACCCACGCCATAGGTCTCTCAGTTCTTCCAACTCACGAGTTCTTGCCCTGAGGACACACACACACACACACCCACACACACACACACACACACACACACACACATCATCACTGATAAACACACACACACACACACACACATCATCACTGATAACAAACACACACACACACACACACACACTGATAACAAACACACACACACACACACACAAATCCTCTTCTCTTAGGCTGAACATCTGAAGACAGAGAACCCGACTCAGAGCCAATGCAACAGTGACACTAGCCTGGAGGTGACATCGCCCAACTCATCAGGACCAATCAGAAGATCAGAACTACTAGATTCAACCTACTTCATTTTATTGTATAAAATGTCAGCACACAATGTTTAGGGGCTCTTCTGATAAACTCCCTACGAGTTTGACGAACGGGTCCGTGCACGCGATTCCAGATATCTTTACCTCTGAATAAACTGCCTTATATTATACAATTATCCACCTTGTCCAAAAGTCTCTACTTTTTCTCCGTTCTCCAGTAAACTTGTTTTATCAACAATAGTAAGGTTCAATGACACAGAAAGCAGTTCAATGTCGGGGTACAGAGTCGCTCTCTTACCAGGATCGCGGTCCGCTCTGACCAGGGTGAAGGTGGCCGGCTCCACCTCTCTGTCCGGGACTCTGTCATCCAGCCAAGTCTCCCAGCTGTATTGGGATTCCGCTGCCAGCAGTGTTTTCATTATTTAGTCCGTTCGTAGCGGGTATGTACACGATCAACAAGATCAGTCCAAAACCGAAGATCAGTCCAAAGCAGAATGTTTGCAGAATGTTTGTAAACTAAGTCTACAAATTAAAAACATAAAATAACGCCACACTGCAGGTCGCAACATAGACGCTGCTATCCGCCATTGTCTTAGTTACGTTCAACGTTACGTCACGTATGACGAAAGCGCGTAAGTGCATGCACACAGACACCCATAGAGAATGTATTGAAAGCTTTGAAATGTGAAAAAAATAGATTTTACATGACAGGCTATGAGAGACTTCTGGGCGATTTTCAACCTGACTGAAATCGCCCAAAAAACGGGCGGGGCCATTTGAAGCACGACTTTAGCCTGATTTGACATTTAGTGGCTGGCAGATCAGACGTGAACACTGATAACTGCTGTTGCCGTGATATAATTGATTAGAAAAAAAATCCCTTCCTTTTCCCGTTTGGCAGTGCGTCGCCCATATCGCCCTATTGGACAAGCCGTCCCTGGTCCTATCTTGTCAGCCTTGTCAGCAGGTGGCCAAGGACAACACCCACGCCATATGCCTCTCAGTTCTTCCAACTCACGAGTTCTTGCTCTGAGGACACACACACACACACACACAAACACACACACACACACATCATCACTGTTAAACACACACACACACACACACACACACATCATCACTGTTAAACACACACACACACACACACACACACACAAAAATCCCCTCTCTTAGGCTGAACATTTGAAGACAGAGAACCCGACTCAGAGCCAATGCAACAGTGACACTAGCCTGGAGGTGACCTCGCCCAACTCATCAGGACCAATCAGAAGATCAGAACTACTAGATTCAACCTACTTCATTTATTGCATAAAATGTCTGCACACAATGAAACATTGTCTTCAGATAACGAACGGGTCCGTGCACGCGATTCCAGATATCTTTACCTCTGAATAAACTGCCTTTATTATACCATATCCACCCTGTCCAAAGTCTCTACTTGGTCTCAGTTCTCCAGTAAACTTGTGATTATCAACACTAACCTCATCGTTGTGGCGGCGGACAGCTAGCCTGTATCCCTCATCCAGTTGAGTGGCAATGTTCACTCCCCAAAGCAGACCATCTCAAACAGCTATCCATGTGGGTCTTTGACAGCTCATGTTTCTTAATCTTTCCTGAAAGATGGTGCATGTCCGTTACACACCAGTCGCTGTCCAAGCGGTGCTGTCTGCCGTGCCGCCTTCAGGGTGAAAGAGTAAGCAGGGGGTAGCAGTAGACTGCATTAGCTACATCGCAGCCTGCTAGCCAGGTTTTTCGTTCGTACTAATTTTTGGAAAATCCTCGGGTGTAGGACTTTCCGCCTTTAGTAGAAACCTGTTGAATTATTAAATTTGGTCTGGGAGGTCCTAATTGTTTCGTTGCCAATTTATCTTGATTTGTTCGCCGACAAAAAGTAACTTATTTCAAAGAGTTGCACTGAACGCTATAGCAATCTTACCAGTAGTACGTGAATTGATTGACGCTGCTACCCGCTCTTTTCTTAGTTACGTTCATGGTTACGTTACGTATGACGAAAGCGCGTAAGTGCAAGCCCTCAGAAACCCATAGAGATTGTATTGAAAGCTCTGATATTTGAAAAAAATTGATTTTACATGGGAGTCTATGACAGACTTCTGGGTGATTTTCAACCTGACTGAAATCGCCCCAAAAGGTGGGGGGGCCATTTGAAGCACGACTTTAGCCTGATTGGACATTTAGTGGCAGATCAGACCAGACGTCTAGATTACAACACTGATAACTACTGTTGCCGTGATATAATTGATTAGAAAAAAAATCCCTTCCTTTTCCCGTTTGGCAGTGCGTCGCCCATATCGCCCTATTGAACACACCGCCCCTGGGTGCCAATAATTGTGGAGGGCACTGTATGCATAGTCACTTTAACTCTACCCACATGTACATATTACCTCAACTACCTCAACTAGCCGGTGCCCCCGCACATTGACTCTGCAACGGTACCCCCCTGTATATATAGCCTCCCTACTGTCACTTTATTTTACTTCTGCTCTTTTTTTCTCAACACTTTTTTTGTTGTTGTTTTATTCTTACTTTTTTTGTTTAAAATAAATGCACTGTTGGTTAAGGGCTGAAAGTAAGCATTTCACTGTAATGTCTGCACCTGTTGTATTCGGCGCATGTGACCAATAAAATTTGATTTGATTTGATTTGATTTGATTTGAAATGCTGAATGCTCCTGCCAGCATGCAGCATGTGACCAATGCTACATGCCATGACTAGGAGGCTACCAGCCGGTTCCTCAACCCTGCACCTTAGAGGCTGCTGCCCGATATACACAGACATGGAATCACTGGCCACATTAATAATGGAACACTACCAGCCGGTTCCTCAACCCTGCACCTTAGAGGCTGCCGCCCGATATACACAGACATGGAATCACTGGCCACATTAATAATGGAACACTACCAGCCGGTTCCTCAACCCTGCACCTTAGAGGCTGCCGCCCGATATACACAGACATGGAATCACTGGCCACATTAATAATGGAACACTACCAGCCGGTTCCTCAACCCTGCACCTTAGAGGCTGCCGCCCGATATACACAGACATGGAATCACTGGCCACATTAATAATGGAACACTACCAGCCGGTTCCTCAACCCTGCACCTTAGAGGCTGCCGCCCGATATACACAGACATGGAATCACTGGCCACATTAATAATGGAACACTACCAGCCGGTTCCTCAACCCTGCACCTTAGAGGCTGCCGCCCGATATACACAGACATGGAATCACTGGCCACATTAATAATGGAACACTACCAGCCGGTTCCTCAACCCTGCACCTTAGAGGCTGCCGCCCGATATACACAGACATGGAATCACTGGCCACATTAATAATGGAACACTACCAGCCGGTTCCTCAACCCTGCACCTTAGAGGCTGCCGCCCGATATACACAGACATGGAATCACTGGCCACATTAATAATGGAACACTACCAGCCGGTTCCTCAACCCTGCACCTTAGAGGCTGCCGCCCGATATACACAGACATGGAATCACTGGCCACATTAATAATGGAACACTACCAGCCGGTTCCTCAACCCTGCACCTTAGAGGCTGCCGCCCGATATACACAGACATGGAATCACTGGCCACATTAATAATGGAACACTACCAGCCGGTTCCTCAACCCTGCACCTTAGAGGCTGCCGCCCGATATACACAGACATGGAATCACTGGCCACATTAATAATGGAACACTACCAGCCGGTTCCTCAACCCTGCACCTTAGAGGCTGCCGCCCGATATACACAGACATGGAATCACTGGCCACATTAATAATGGAACACTACCAGCCGGTTCCTCAACCCTGCACCTTAGAGGCTGCCGCCCGATATACACAGACATGGAATCACTGGCCACATTAATAATGGAACACTAACCGGTTCCTCAACCCTGCACCTTAGAGGCTGCCGCCCGATATACACAGACATGGAATCACTGGCCACATTAATAATGGAACACTAACCGGTTCCTCAACCCTGCACCTTAGAGGCTGCCGCCCGATATACACAGACATGGAATCACTGGCCACATTAATAATGGAACACTACCACCCGGTTCCTCAACCCTGCACCTTAGAGGCTGCCGCCCGATATACACAGACATGGAATCACTGGCCACATTAATAATGGAACACTAACCACTTTAATAATGTTTACATACTGCTTTACTCATCTCATATGTAAATACTGTAATCTATTATATTCTACTGTATCTTAGTCTATGCCACTCCGACATTGCTCGTCCTAATATTTATATATTTCTTAATTCCATTCTTCTACTTTTAGATTTGTGTGTACTGTTGTGAATTGTTAGATACTACTGCACTGTTGGAGCTAGAAATACAAGCATTTCTCTGCACCCGCAATAACATCTGCTAAATATGTGCATGTGACCAATACAATTTGATTTGATTTTGATTTGAAATGCTTCACAATTGATTTCTTAAATGGCAGGCTATAGCCTTGGAATAATAATAACAATACAGCCTAAATAATTCATTTTCGTTCCTTAGGCTACCTGGCTTGCTCCTGACTCATTTAGAGTTAGTATGTTGTTTAACAGCCGGTTGAAATGTCGAACATCAATTGATGGTGACAGAATCACACATTGCTTAAGCAAAGTCAATTTTGTTTATCCTATAAAATGTTGTGCAGCCTCTGAATACACGTTTTTTATTGTAAAGATACTTATATTTTTATTTATTGCAGCGGCAGAGTTTTAAAACAGCTTATCACTTGAATATCGTTGCTTTAAATCAATGCACATGCCAGCACTCTCTCACAGTCTTCCTCTCAAAAATATAAATGCAACAGCAAACAATTTCAAAGATTTTACTGAGTTACAGTTCATATAAGGCAATCAGTCAACTGAATGAAATACATTATACACCCCCGGGAATAATATGATACTTTTAAAACATTTTCTGACAAGTGACCACTTAGAAATGTTCATTTTCACGTTTTAATAAATTATTTTGAATGTTTGGGAATGATGTGTACTAAGGCATTTGTGAAAACTCTACAGCAGTCAGGAGCAAGCCAGAAAGCGGCCGTGCGTTTGGACAATGAATAGACACTGCAGGAAATAAAACCAAATTAAACCATCTGTCTAGCACATTTCTCCTATTTGTCTGCCTCTTCAGTCCAGGGTGCATTGCGTGGTGCCGTTGCCAGAGATATTAGAGAAAACAGATAGGAATCACATTGGGCAATGCACGTCTGAGAGTATAACGCTCCACCCCCAGCAGACTGTCGACCAATCCCGTTGAAGTTGTCATGCTGCGTCACGCGGTTGCTAAACTAATCGTCGTGCAATCTCTTCTCAAAGTCAGGGTATGAGTCGAGAAACGTGCATATTTTCCTCGAAAGTACATAATGTGACGATTCCAAAGCTATACAATATTACAGATATAAAGAGATCAATTATACCATAACTCGGAAAAGATTCGTAATGTTGTACCTTGTTGACGAAATTCGTGCTAATGTTTTTTTTTTTTATCTAGCACTCAATTGCCTCCCATTCACTCCTTGAAGGCGAGCTCTCCTTGTCCCAGACTCACCCAGAATGCACCGCGCGGCCCATGGACGTAGCATGGGCAATGTGCACCAATGGGCGTTACCAGCAGTCCAATGGAGTTTCCCCATCTCCTCAAAACTATCTCTGCCGTTGTGAACGTCAGACTCCACTTTGTGAGGCACATCGATCTGCAGGTTGAACATGGTGAGATTGTAGACCCCTAAATTGATAGTGCAGTTTGTTTAGGCGATTTTACAGCTAACTAGCTACTTCACATGCTGATATTGTATTTGGTATTAATTTGTGTAGCTACGTTTGCTAGCTAGCCAGCCCATAGAGAGAGCATTGTATTGTGGATTTTGTAGTCGACCTGAGCTGCGACAGATACCCAAAACGATTTTTACATGTTTCTACCAACCTTATTATAACGGCTAAATTAAACATTTGATCACAAAAAAATATTGTTCTCACATATTAGTAATATTATTAGTAGTGTTATTTAACAATGTTAAATGATAGGAATGGGTGGATTTCTCCTTTCATAAGGCAATGCATCCCAGTGCTGAGGCGCCACTACAGCCGGCCATGACCGGGCCCATAGGGCGGCGCACAATTGGCCCAGTGCCGTCCAGGGGAGGGTTTGGCCAAGGGGCTTTCCTTGGCTCGCCACGCTCTAGCCCGGGCGCCTGCAAGCTGACTTCAGTTGTCAGTCGAAAGTGGTTTCCTCCGACACATTGGTGTGGCTGACATCAAGCTTTGATGATTTCAATCAGCTGTGTAGTTCTAGGGCAAAAACCACAACGTGCAGCCGGGGGAGGAGGGGCCCCAGGACCAAGTTTGGGAAACTCTGGGCTATAGCAGTTATTTATTCAGACCTATAACTGTTCAATCTTCGTGAAAAGAAGTGAAAGACGTCTGCATCTTATTCTAGTCCTGTATTATTCAGCATGTCATTAGAATGATGAAGATCAGGACAACGAAACCTATTTCATTTAACTGCTTTAAAGCGAGGAAGGAATGAAGCACCAATAGAGAGAGAAGGAGGAGGTAGGCTAATAACATTAGGGGGAATATTATGAAAGGTGTATATATACATTATACATGTAAAGTAGGCCCTATTATTAAAATCTAATTCGCTAGCTTATGTCCTGCGAAAGCATGCATGTTCTCTCCCAGCTTCATGGTTTGAACAATGTGTGTAATTCCAGTCCATATAATACAGTATAATACCATACAGTACAGTCCACACTCAAAAAGATTAGCCTACTGGAGCTTGTTTCATTGATTTACCTAAAAGAGCATAGCTACATCAATGGGCTTTTATGTTTTTCTGTCGTGCCTAAATTAAAGGAAAAATCCACCCAAAACCACAAATTCCTATAATTTACAGCGTTAAATAACACTAATATGTGAGAACAATGTTTTTTGTGAACAAATATTACATTTTCGTGTTATAGTAAGGTTGGTAGCAACGTGAAAATTGTTGTGGAAATCTGTTGCAGTTAAAGTTGACTACAACATCCGCAATGCTCTCTCTATGGGCTGGTTGGGTAGCTAGCTCGCATTAGATGTAAAAAATAGTAATATATATATATATAACAATTATTTGATAAAATATTGAATTTGGTCTTTACTACTAAAGCCCATAGAAACTCATTGAATAACACATTCAGAAATGGCAAAAAAAGACAGTCAAAAAAATACATCATAAGGAATAAGGTTTTGAAGTGTCTGTCCTGTATCTAGGAGACATAAGACAGATCAGGATTCTTTATTTTTTTTAATCCATATAACCCCATATTAATGGGGCACAAAACTACCTCCATGCTTCTATTAGTTTGTATGTGATAGCTTCAGACGAGTCCCGTAGCACTTGTGAGGGTCGTAGAGCAAAACGGAGAACACTACCATGTTCATGAGAGTCTCTCCTTTTCATAGTGGGATCATACAGATGCTACAGACATTTTCGTGAGAAGACCAATTTACGGGATGTCTCATGGTCTGACAAACTCCGCTGTAGATCCGCCACCTTCCACCGCAGATGTGGAAGGCCAACATAGGCGGATGCGGTGGATTGAGACGATATCTCCAGCTTAAACTGACTGATTTTGTTGGGGACTTTTTTATGTTACTTAGGTTGACGCACTGGTGCGTCGATATAATTTTAAGGGTTAATGGCAAGCCCTGAATAAGGTAAAAACTTCATGCAATGTAGGCCTGCATTGAACACCACATATAGGATTTGCTCCATTGGTTTGGTTGGTAGGCCTACATTATACTCCAATAGCCACAACAGCCTATTGGCTACTGTCTACAACTGTCAGGGTACATCCTATTGGCTACTGTCTAAAACTGTAAGGGTACAGCCTATTGGCTACTGTCTACAACTGTCAGGGTACAGCCTATTGGCTACTGTCTACAACTGTCAGGGTACAGCCTATTGGCTACTGTCTACAACTGTCAGGGTACAGCATCAGTGTTCACTGTAAACGTGCGCCGGAAGTTGCTCAGAATTCTCACAACGTTCAAGTTTCCGCTCACAAGAGCAGAAATTTGCTCAGTGCCCCAAAACATTTAGAGGGAACATTGGTGGATGATCTACTCTGTTAAAGGATCAGTATTAACATCTACAATCTCTCTCTCCTTTATCTCTGTAGTGGATGGTCTACTCTGTTAGAGGATCAGTATTAACATCTACAATCTCTCTCTCCTTTATCTCTATAGTGGATGGTCTACTCTGTTAAAGGATCAGTATTAACATCTACAATCTCTCTCTCCTTTATCTCTATAGTGGAAGGTCTACTCTGTTAAAGGATCAGTATTAACATCTACAATCTCTCTCTCTCTCCTTTATCTCTGTAGTGGATGATCTACTCTGTTAAAGGATCAGTATTAACATCTACAATCTCTCTCTCCTTTATCTCTGTAGTGGAAGGTCTACTCTGTTAAAGGATCAGTATTAACATCTACAATCTCTCTCTCTCTCTCCTTTATCTCTGTAGTGGAAGGTCTACTCTGTTAAAGGATCAGTATTAACATCTACAATCTCTCTCTCTCTCTCCTTTATCTCTGTAGTGGAAGGTCTACTCTGTTAAAGGATCAGTATTAACATCTACAATCTCTCTCTCTCTCCTTTATCTCTGTAGTGGAAGGTCTACTCTGTTAAAGGATCAGTATTAACATCTACAATCTCTCTCTCCTTTATCTCTGTAGTGGAAGGTCTACTCTGTTAAAGGATCAGTATTAACATCTACAATCTCTCTCTCTCTCCTTTATCTCTATAGTGGAAGGTCTACTCTGCCAGAGGATCAGTCCAGGTGTGCAGTGTGTCAGCAGGTGCTGAGGGATCCAGTCTCTATCACCTGTGGACACAGGTTCTGCAGACAGTGCATCACCAGATACTGGGAGAAACCTGCTCCTTCAGGAGACTATGACTGTCCTCAGTGTAGAAAGAGATCCAGAACACGTCCTGTACTACAGCAGCTGAGTCAACCCAATAAAACAAGAGGCTCTGAAAACAGTAAGACCACTTGCACACGTGGGCCAAGTCAATACCTTAATATGATTTACAATAGTTAACTACAATATTATGAGATAATAGAAGTTACTGTAGTTGTGGAAGGCCCACTTTTCATCCTGTCAATGAATGTTTCTGATACACATCATTTTTCCTCTTCCCTTGTAGTGGATGACAACCTGCAGAGAGCTATAGTAAACCATAAAGACAGTCTGAAAGGGAGGTATGAATGTGTGAGAGAAGGTATGGAAATAGCAGGGAACCAAACTCCCCTCAACAGGATTTACACAGAGCTCTACATCACAGAGGGAAGGAGTGAAGGGGTTAACAATGAACATGAGGTGTGGCAGCTAGAGACAGCATCCAGGACGCCAACCTCACATGACACAGCAATCCACTGCAATGACATCTTTAAACCCTTACCAGGCCAAGAGAGAAGCATCAGAACTGTGCTGACGAAGGGCATCGCTGGCATCGGAAAAACAGTCTCTGTGCAGAAGTTCATCCTAGACTGGGCTGAAGAGAAGGCGAACCAAGATGTGGATATCATATTTGTGCTTCCTTTCCGGGAGCTGAACTTGATTAAAGATCTCCAGTACAGTCTTCTCAGACTTTTTTAAATGGCTTCCACACAGAACTAGACATAGGCAATGCAAAGAAACTCACTGCCTGTAAAGCTATGTTCATCTTTGATGGTTTGGATGAAAGCAGACTTCCATTGGATTTCCAGCACAACGAAAAGGTGTCTGATGTCACCCAGACATCGTCTGTCGATGTTCTGCTGACAAACCTCATCAAGGGGAATCTGCTTCCCTCTGCTCTCCTATGGATAACCTCCCGACCAGCAGCAACCAATCAGATCCCCCCTAAGTGTGTTGACCAGGTGACAGAGGTACGAGGGTTCAATGACCCACAGAAGGAGGAGTATTTCAGGAAGAGATTCAGTGATGAGGACCTGGCCAGCAGAATCATCTCACACATAAAGACATCAAGGAGCCTCCACATCATGTGCCACATTCCAGTCTTCTGTTGGATTTCCTCAATAGTCCTTGAACACATGTTGAGTACAGACAAGAGGAGAGAGATGCCCACGACTCTGACTGAGATGTCAATACACTTCCTGCTCATTCAGACCAGCCTGAAGAACCAGAAATATCATGGAAGAGATGAGATGGATCAACAGGAGCTCATGGAGTCAGATAAGGAAGTTCTTCTGAAGCTGGGGAAGCTGGCGTTTGAAAATCTGGAGAAGGGTAATCTCATGTTCTATGAAGAAGACCTGAAAGAGTGTGGCATTGATGTCAAAGAAGCCTCAGTGTACTCAGGAGTGTGCACACAAATCTTTAAAGAAGAGTCTGTGTTATTTCAGAGAGTGGTGTACTGCTTTGTTCATCTGAGCCTTCAGGAGTTTCTCTCAGCTGTCTACATGTACCATTGTTACACAACCAAGAACATGGATGCACTGAAGCCCTTCCTCAAGAGAAAGTCTAGAGCTGCATCTGAAGAGCTAACCTTGCATGAGCTGCTGAAGAGTGCTGTGGATAAAGCCTTGGAGAGCAAGAACGGACACCTGGACCTCTTTGTCCGCTTCCTTCATGGCATGTCACTGGTGTCCAATCAGAAGCTCCTACGAGGTCTGGTGACACAGACAGAAAGCAGTCCAGACAGCGTCCAGAAAACAATCAGATCCATTAAGGTGATGCAGAGGAAGAACATCTCCCCTGAGAGGTGCATCAATCTCTTCCACTGTCTGATAGAGATGAAAGACCATTCAGTACAAGAGGAAATCCAAACGTACTGGAGGTCAGAGAACATATCCAAAAACCTCACACTTTCTCAGTGTTCAGCGCTGGCCTACATGCTACAGATATCAGAGGAGGTTCTGGATGTGTTTGACCTGAAGCAATACAAGACATCACAGGAGGGTCGTAGGAGACTGCTCCCAGCTGTGAGGCGCTGCAGGAAAGCTCTGTAAGTAATATCCCACACCAAAATAAATTGTAGTTATAGCAGTATTTTAATTAGCTGACTAAACTTTCTATCAGCTGAAAACTCTTCAACAACCTATAACTAATCAGAAAAAGTTGAGCCATGTATGCACAGCGTACATTTTAGTCATGCAGGGCTAACAGGGTAGGCAGGGAAAGCTAAGCGTAACATTATAGTAACATGTCTGTCATGGTATTTACTCTGTGTTGACAGACTCACTGACTGTCACCTCTCAGATGCATTATGTGAAGTGTTGGCTTCAGTTCTCAGCTCAAACTCCTCACATCTGATAGAGCTGGATCTAAAGGAAAGTTATGGCCTGACGGATTCAGGAGGGAAGCTGCTCTCTGCTGGACTGGGGAATCCCCAATGCAAACTGGAGACTCTGAGGTCAGTGTTCCTTTACTTGATCAGCAAGTGATAATTGTTCAGTCAATCCATGTGTTTCTAATATAATATGGGGCCTTAATTTTGTGAATTTTAATTTGATGGCGGGTGCTTAGACTCTGGGTTTAATCGGCAGAGGTTGCTGGGATAGCTGTTCAGTTTATAGTTTGGTGTCATTGCAGGTGCCTGATCTCTGCTCATAGTATTTCATCCTTTATTTTACTTGTACCCTGAAGTTGTGTAGCTCGCTTTAATTAAACCTTGAGTCTACATCTGAAGTTGGAGTGTCCATAGATAACTGTTTAACCCCGGCCTTACAATAGCTTGACTGCTCCTGTTATGAGCTTTAAATCAAAATCAGTGGAGGGACGTTGGAGGTCCGGTTGTGGAGTGCCGCAGAAAGGCTCTGTAAATACTTGTGTTGGTGCTTTCAAGACAACTGGGAACTCAGAAAAAAATGAGGTCAAACCATGACGTCAGTGATCTTCAGGTCGGAAAGTCGGAGCTCTAGAAAGATCACATATCCTGATGCCGCATTTATTGTGGCTTGGGACTTTAATAAAGCAAATCTGAGAAAAACGCTTACGAAGTTTTATCAGCACTTCGCCTGCAGTACTCGTGCTTCTAAAGATTTCGACCATTGTTACTCTCCCTTCCTGGATGGCTACAAGGCCCTCCCCCGCCCCCCTTTGGCAAATCAGATCACGACTCAATTTTGCTCCTCCCTTCCTATAGACAAAAACTCAAACAGGAAGTACCCTTGCTAAGGTCTATTCAACGCTGGTCTGACCGATCGGGATCCATGCTTCAAGACTGTTTTGATCACGTGGACTGGGATGTTCTGCGTTGCTTCTGAGAATAACATTGATGTGTACACTGACACCGTGACTGAGTTTTATCAGGAAGTGTATAGGGGATATTGTTCCCACTATGACGATTAAAACCTATCCAAACCAAAAACCGATGGTCACTCTGACAGAGCTCCAGTGTACCTCTGTGGAGATGGGAGAATCTTCCAGAAGGACAACCATCTCTGCAGCACTCCACCAATCAGGCCTTTATGGTAGAGTGGCCAGACGGAAGCCACTCCTCAGTAAAAGGCACATGACAGCCCGCTTGGGGCTCTCAGACCATGAGAAACAAGATTCTCTGATCTGATGAAACCAAGATTGAACTCTTTGGCCTTAATGCCAAGCGTCACGTCTGGAGGAAACCCGGCACCATCCCTACTGTGAAGCGTGGTGGTGGCAGCATCATGCTGTGAGGATGTTTTTGTTAAGTGGCAAGGATGGGAGACTAGTCAGGATCGAGGGAAAGGTGAACAGAGCAAAGTACAGAGAGATCCTTGATGAAAACCTGCTCCAGAGCGCTCAGGACCTCAGACTGGGACGAAGGTTCACATCAGGAACGTCCAGTTTTGGGAAAGACCAGGTTACCCGGGGGAAATTTTTTTTATTTTTGGTATGGAACATTTGTAAAATCCAGGGAAGATATTAAACCCTAGTTCTGGAGTTCCGAGATTATCTTTGTAGGAACAGCAGTTTCATTGGCTGACTAGATTGTCCATCAGCTGAAAACTCTTGAACAAATTATAATACAAACTGATCAACATAAGTTGCAACATCAAGCCATGTACAGTATTCACGTTGTACACATTAGACCTGCACTGGTAACTGTGTAAGGAAAGCTAAATGTAACGTTGTCATACAACCTGTCTGTCATGGTATTTACTCTGTGTTGGCAGAATCACTGACTGTGAACTCACCGACACATCCTTTGAAGTGTTTGTCTCAGCTGTCAGTTCCAACCCGTCATACCTGAGAGAGCTGGATCTGAGTAACAATGACCTGAAGGATTCAGGAGTGAAGCTGCTCTCTGCTGGACTGGGGAATCCCCACTGTAAACTGGAGACTCTGAGGTCAGTATTCCTGTAGTTGGTCAACAAGTGATAACCTTTTATTAGATCCACATGTAATGGTTTTATATTAAAATGCTTACCCTGTGTTCATAGACTCACTGGCTGTAAACTCACAGAAGCATCTTGGGAAGTGCTGGCCTCAGCTCTCAGCTCAAACCCCTCACACCTGAGAGAGCTGGATCTGAGTAACAATGACCTGAAGGATTCAGGAGTGAAGCTGCTCTCTGCTGGACTGGGGAATCCCCACTGTAAACTGGAGACTCTGAGGTCAGTGTTCCTATAGTGTAGTTGGTCAACAAGTGATAACTGTTCACCAGATCCACGTGTTTATAAAGGACCATAATACATAATTCAATGTAAATCTGACACCTCATCATCTGACCTTTGACTGACAATATATAGAGACATTTTTTATTTTATTTTAATTTAATGAAGCTTCCACTTTTTCTTTTCAGTACCAAAGAATAGCAGTGTCAGTGGCGATTTTAGCACGTAAATCTTGGTGGGGCAAAGTCACTACACAACACTAAACAATACATTAATTGGACGGTGACAAACGGTGCCCACAAACTGTTAGGGCCTACATAAAGCTATCCCAACAGCAGTCCCAACACCTTACCACTGCTACACCTGGCTATCAGCAGAGCCTTGTCTGGCAGCAAAACAGTTCATTCAGCCTCATTTACTGCCTTTTAAAAACACATAGCTGATATGGCTGACTTGCTTAAACAAATGTGGTTTCTACTGACAATTGAGATGTCCAAACTATGGCATAAGGGGACGACAAGCGGATAAGAGGCAATCCGTAATTTAGATGAAGACATTAATGAGCGAGCTAGGACGGACGTAGTCAATATACAGTGGGGGAAAAAAGTATTTAGTCAGCCACCAATTGTGCAAGTTCTCCCACTTAAAAAGATGAGAGAGGCCTGTAATTTTCATCATAGGTACACGTCAACTATGACAGACAAATGGAGGAAAAAAATCCAGAAAATCACATTGTAGGATTTTTTATAAATTTATTTGCAAATTATGGTGGAAAATAAGTATTTGGTCACCTACAAACAAGCAAGATTTCTGGCTCTCACAGACCTGTAACTTCTTCTTTAAGAGGCTCCTCTGTCCTCCACTCGTTACCTGTATTAATGGCACCTGTTTGAACTTGTTATCAGTATAAAAGACACCTGTCCACAACCTCAAACAGTCACACTCCAAACTCCACTATGGCCAAGACCAAAGAGCTGTCAAAGGACACCAGAAACAAAATTGTAGACCTGCACCAGGCTGGGAAGACTGAATCTGCAATAGGTAAGCAGCTTGGTTTGAAGAAATCAACTGTGGGAGCAATTATTAGGAAATGGAAGACATACAAGACCACTGATAATCTCCCTCGATCTGGGGCTCCACGCAAGATCTCACCCCGTGGGGTCAAAATGATCACAAGAACGGTGAGCAAAAATCCCAGAACCACACGGGGGGACCTAGTGAATGACCTGCAGAGAGCTGGGACCAAAGTAACAAAGCCTACCATCAGTAACACACTACGCCGCCAGGGACTCAAATCCTGCAGTGCCAGACGTGTCCCCCTGCTTAAGCCAGTACATGTCCAGGCCTGTCTGAAGTTTGCTAGAATGCATTTGGATGATCCAGAAGAGGATTGGGAGAATGTCATATGGTCAGATGAAACCAAAATATAACTTTTTGGTAAAAACTCAACTTGTCGTGTTTGGAGGACAAAGAATGCTGAGTTGCATCCAAAGAACACCATACCTACTGTGAAGCATGGGGGTGGAAACATCATGCTTTGGGGCTGTTTTTCTGCAAAGGGACCAGGACGACTGATCCGTGTAAAGGAAAGAATGAATGGGGCCATGTATCGTGAGATTTTGAGTGAAAACCTCCTTCCATCAGCAAGGGCATTGAAGATGAAACGTGGCAGGGTCTTTTAGCATGACAATGATCCCAAACTCACCGCTCGGGCAACGAAGGAGTGGCTTCGTAAGAAGCATTTCAAGGTCCTGGAGTGGCCTAGCCAGTCTCCAGATCTCAACCCCATAGAAAATCTTTGGAGGGAGTTGAAAGTCCGTGTTGCCCAGCGACAGCCCCAAAACATCACTGCTCTAGAGGAGATCTGCATGGAGGAATGGGCCAAAATACCAGCAACAGTGTGTGAAAACCTTGTGAAGACTTACAGAAAACGTTTGACCTGTGTCATTGCCAACAAAGGGTATATAACAAAGTATTGAGAAACTTTTGTTATTGACCAAATACTTATTTTCCAGCATCATTTGCAAATAAATTCATTAAAAATCCTACAATGTGATTTTCTGGATTTTATTTTCTCATTTTGTCTGTCATAATTGATGTGTACCTATGATAAAAATTACAGGCCTCTCTCATCTTTTTAAGTGGGAGAACTTGCACAATTGGTGGCTGACTAAATACTTTTTTCCCCCACTGTAACTATTTGTTCTGCACTTTTGAAATGTACAGCAACAGAATTCAGAACAAACATAGGCCGTTCTTACAGTGTTCTCCCTGTACACCAAGTCAGAACCGTAGGATAAATAAAGGGGGCATATAAGCAGACAATGAAAGCTCTTACAATATTCAATGATTACATTTCTCTAAAATAGGTTATAGGCTACATGTGCACCACCAAGTCAGAACAGTAAGCTAAACTATGAGGGGAAAATGGACCAAATTATTAGGGTGAGGCACATGGGCTACTAACAGCTTACTACACAACATACACTTAGTATTACTTTCTTAGCTGCAGTATACATATCTCCCTGGCATATTACATCATTTATGCAGTAGCGTACAATGCATTTTTGGACTCACCTTGTTGTTCTGTGCTCAATTGAACAGGAAGGTGGCGCGGTGGTCCTTCGTGGGCAAATTTAGTCATCAAACTTTGTCATCAAAGTCTGGCATTCTCTGAATTTATGGTGCTTTCAAGACAACTGGGAACTCAGAAAAAAACAAGGTCGAATCATGACGTTAGTGACTTTCAGGTCGGAGCTCTAGAAAGAGGCCCAAGTTCCCGACTTAGAATTACAAGTTGGATGACCGTTCAAAACGTATTTTCCCAGTCGGAGCTCGTTTTTTTCAGAGTTCCCAGTTGTCTCGAACTCACTGAAGTCTGAGATTTCCAAGTTCCGAGTTTCCAGTTGTTTTGAAAGCGACAGAAGTCATGCTGGATTAACAGCATGGCCAATGTATTCAACCTTTTCTGGCCCATGATGTTGCATGTGAATGTTTATCCTTTTAAGCTTGGAAAAGAGACCCTTAAACCCAGACTTGGACCACACATCCACTCCACGGTATAGCAGGCTAGTGATCGCTTTGCAATGCTTGAAGTTAGCCACTGATTCCTTCTAAACCACTCATTGTTGAATTTGCAATTTCCAACTTGTTGTGTAATGTTTATGTCCAATGGCCGATGAGCACCGATACGTTTTATCTATAATTTCCCTCCATAATTTCTCTTCATGTGAAAAGGTTTGAAAAGGATTTGCCAGTAGATTGTCGACTTGATTCATGATGATGACTGCTAGCGCTTCTTAGTATGATGTTGATAGGATCAGTCCAATCAAAGCTACTGTAGATATAACGTGATTTGACGTCATTTTATCTGTGGCCAATGACCTTGAGCCTTCTGGGATGGGCATTTCTAATGTAATTCTATGGCAGCACCCAAGGAGCTTGAATTTTCGAGCTCTCCCCTTAGATTTTACGGTGACGTAGAGTCTCCATGAGTGACAGAACACTGAGCCAATCACGGCGCAACTAGAGAACATTACCAACCCCTACGCTCCGTATTTTCTTCTGGCTTGCCCCACCACCACAGAAAGCACTGAGCTAGGCTGAAACACCTGCATTTTGGAGCTGCCTTACTCAAGAAAGCAAAAAAGAGACAATGTTTGTATGCGGCTTTATTAACTAATTTTTTTATATATTTTTTTACATTGTTTGCAAACTGATATCTGACATGTGTTAATGCAAAAATAACAAGCAAAACAGGCTCTTTTTTTAAAGCTAAACTGGTGGGGCTCAAAACAGCTCAAAACACCTGCCCTGAATGAAGGGTCGCCTCTGAGCAGTGTGATTTTGAAATCATGTTTAACTCTCTGCAGGTTGTCGCTCTGTGCAGTCGAAGAGGAAGGCTGTGTTTCTCTGGTCTCAGCTCTGAGGTCAAACCCCTCACACCTGAGAGAGCTGGACCTGAGCTACAATCACCCAGGAGACTCAGGAGTCAGACTGCTCTCTGCTGGACTGGAGGATCCACACTGGAGACTGGAGAAACTCAAGTATGTAGAGGGTTTGTGTCAATCTGTGTTGATGATTGACTTACTGTAATAGAGCTTGAGACCACCTGAGTTGAGGGACAAGGACTGGATTGATCACAGTAGACCACCTGAGTGGAGGGACAAGTACAGGATTGATCAGAGTAGACCACTTGAGTGGAGGGACAAGGACTGGATTGATCACAGTAGACCACCTGAGTGGAGGGACTAGGACTGGATTGATCACAGTAGACCACCTGAGTGGAGGGACAAGTACTGGATTGATCAGAGTAGACCACCTGAGTGGAGGGACAAGGACTGGATTGATCAGAGTAGACCACCTGAGTTGAGGGACAAGGACTGGATTGATCAGAGTAGCATAGTAATAGGAAAACATTGTAATACTTTATTACAATCAAGTTCATAGGATCATGTGGATAAGATGTGAGGTGGCCTACAAGTCTATGACTCAACCTGAGCATGAGTAGGCTATGTGATTCAACCTGAGCATCAGTAGGCTATGTGATTCAACCTGAGCATCAGTAGGCTATGTGATTCAACCTGAGCATCAGTAGGCTACGTGATTCATCAGTAGGTTATGTGATTCAACCTGAGCATCAGTAGGCTATGTGATTCAACCTGAGCATCAGTAGGCTATGTGATTCAACCTGAGCATCAGTAGGCTACGTGAATCATCAGTAGGTTATATGATTCAACCTGAGCATCAGTAGGCTATGTGATTCAACCTGAGCATCAGTAGGCTATGTGATTCAACCTGAGCATCAGTAGGCTATGTGATTCATCAGTAGGCTATGTGATTCAACCTGAGCATCAGTAGGCTATGTGATTCAACCTGAGCATCAGTAGGCTATGTGATTCAACCTGAGCATCAGTAGGCTATGTGATTCAACCTGAGCATCAGTAGACTATGTGATTCAACCTGAGCATCAGTAGGCCATGTGATTCAACCTGAGCATCAGTAGGCTATGTGATTCAACCTGAGCATCAGTAGACTATGTGATTCAACCTGAGCATCAGTAGGCTATGTGATTCAACCTGAGCATCAGTAGGCTATGTGATCAACCTGAGTATCAGTAGGCTATGTGATTCAACCTGAGCATCAATAGGCTATGTGATTCAACCTGAGCATCAGTAGGCTATGTGATTCAACCTGAGTATCAGTAGGCTATGTGATTCAACCTGAGCATCAGTAGGCTATGTGATTCAACCTGAGCATCAGTAGGCTATGTGATCAACCTGAGCATCAGTAGGCTACGTGATTCATCAGTAGGCTATGTGATCAACCTGAGCATCAGTAGGCTACGTGATTCATCAGTAGGCTATGTGATCAACCTGAGCATCAGTAGGCTATGTGATTCAACCTGAGCATCAGTAGGCTATGTGATTCAACCTGAGCATCAGTAGGAAGCCAGGGTTGTGGGTTCGATTCCCACGGGGGGCCAGTATAAAAAAAAAAAGATGTATTCACTAACTGTAAGTCGCTCTGGATAAGAGCATCTGCTAAATGACTAAAATGTAAATGTAAATGTAGGAATAAACAAGCTCTGTGTTATAATGATAGGCTTTGAGCGTCATTACGCACTAGAAGGTGACACACTGCACAAAAGTGATACTCTGCAAACGTGAATTCCTGCTAACAGGGAACATTAGCCCAATACACATGGTCAAAGACGCACATCATAGTGATACAGTCATATAGGACCCAGCCCACTTTAAGATACAGTCTGCAACAAAATGGGACATAAGATAGAACATTTAAAAACACTAAACTTCCTGATCAGTCTGAGCATGTGCCCCATTGCTGAGCCGGCTGGCATGGCAAGTTGCAGGTGAATAAACTACAGTGGCCTGAAGGGGACACAGATTCAGGTTCATTACTTAGAATCCAGAAGAACACGATAAGACCAACCTAATAATGCAGCAACAGCTGTGCTCTAGTTCAGGCTAGTTATTTCAGTTGGAGGCTAAAGAACGTGCTACAACAAGCAGCCTGTTCTATTCCAAAGGTGTAGGGGACAGGATGAGCACCCCTTGGAACACAACTATCTCATCTGGTTCCCCAAATTCCCCCTCACTACCTGTCTTTGTCGCCGGCAGCCCTACCCAGCAGCGAACGACAACCTGCCCCCGTTAGAGTGAGTGCAATACAGATACTTGTAGGCTATGGAACCCAACGTTCATCAAAGCACCAGCTCTCCTCAATCACCTGCCTGAACTCTCGGATCGGCCTTATAACATTTTCTCAGAGACCCAGGCAGAGTTGGCAAGGAGGCACCGGCATAGAGCAGTTTGTTCATGATTTGGTGAAGTCATTCCTTGCAAGCTGCAATCACAGCGTCAACACAATACTGTAGGAAATGTTTGGGTTAGTTTGGGTTAGTTTTGATAATTATCAGGTTAGTTATGATAATTGATAGTATTCAGGTTAGTTATGATAATTGATAATTGTCAGGTTAGTTATGATCGTTTACAGTTATCAGGTTAGTTATGATCATTGATAGTTATCAGGTTAGTTAGGATAATTGATAGCTAGCAGGTTAGTTATGATAATTGATAGTTATCAGGTTAGTTATGATAATTGATAGTTATCTGGTTAGTTATGATAATTGATAATTATCAGGTTAGTTATGATAATTGATAGTTATCAGGTTAGTTATGATAATTGATAGTTATCTGGTTAGTTATGATAATTGATAGTTATCTGGTTAGTTATGATAATTGATAGTTATCAGGTTAGGTATGATAATTGATAGTTATCTGGTTGGTTATGATAATTGATAGTTATCTGGTTAGTTATCAGGTTATGTATGATTATTGATAGTTATCAGGTTAGTTATGATAATTGATAATTATCAGGTTAGTTATGATAATTGATAGTTATCAGGCTAGTTACAGTATGATAAATGATAGTTATCAGGTTAGTGAGAGAGATTTCCATTTACTAACTGTCTGTTCTTCTGCTCCCCCTACAGTGTGAAACCTGGTGGAGTGAACACAATCAAACCTTGGCCTAGAAAATGTGAGTGTTAACTGCTGGGAAGAATTAGCTTGTCATTACTCAGTCTTTTTTATAGTAAGGGGTTAGAAAATAATGACATCATTTTTCAGAGCTTGCTTGATAAGTGAGCTATGTATGTGTGGTTACACTGATAGGACTTCACTCTGTGGTTATGTTTTGCTGTGTGTTTGTGTTTTAAATGACCATACAGTATAACATATCATCATTCAGCAAGTCTTAAAGAACCTTTCCTTGGTCCTTTAATAACTAAAAACATTAACATTCTGATGTGGCCCTTTTAATACCTAGAAACATTAACATTCTGATGTGGCCCTTTAATACCTAGAAACATTAACATTCTGATGTGGCCCTTTAATACCTAGAAACATTAACATTCTGATGTGTTCCTTTAATACCTAGAAACATTAACATTCTGATGTGGCCCTTTAATACCTAGAAACATTAACATTCTGATGTGGCCCTTTAATACCTAGAAACATTAACATTCTGATGTGGCCCTTTAATACCTAGAAACATTAACATTCTGATGTGGCCCTTTAATACCTAGAAACAATAACATTCTGATGTGGCCCTTTAATACCTAGAAACATTAACATTCTGATGTGGCCCTTTAATACCTAGAAACAATAACATTCTGATGTGACCCTTTAATACCTAGAAACAATAACATTCTGATGTGTTCCTTTAATACCTAGAAACATTAACATTCTGATGTGGCCCTTTAATACCTAGAAACATTAACATTCTGATGTGGCCCTTTAATACCTAGAAACATTAACATTCTGATGTGGCCCTTTAATACCTAGAAACATTAACATTCTGATGTGGCCCTTTAATACCTAGAAACATTAACATTCTGATGTGGCCCTTTAATACCTAGAAACATTAACATTCTGATGTGGCCCTTTAATACCTAGAAACATTAACATTCTGATGTGGCCCTTTAATACCTAGAAACATTAACATTCTGATGTGGCCCTTTAATACCTAGAAACATTAACATTCTGATGTGGCCCTTTAATACCTAGAAACATTAACATTCTGATGTGGTCCTTTAATACCTAGAAACATTAACATTCTGATGTGGCCCTTTAATACCTAGAAACATTAACATTCTGATGTGTCCCTTTAATACCTAGAAACATTAACATTCTGATGTGGCCCTTTAATACCTAGAAACATTAACATTCTGATGTGGCCCTTTAATACCTAGAAACATTAACATTCTGATGTGGCCCTTTAATACCTAGAAACATTAACATTCTGATGTGGCCCTTTAATACCTAGAAACATTAACATTCTGATGTGGCCCTTTAATACCTAGAAACATTAACATTCTGATGTGGCCCTTTAATACCTAGAAACATTAACATTCTGATGTGGCCCTTTAATACCTAGAAACAATAACATTCTGATGTGACCCTTTAATACCTAGAAACAATAACATTCTGATGTGTTCCTTTAATACCTAGAAACATTAACATTCTGATGTGGCCCTTTAATACCTAGAAACATTAACATTCTGATGTGGCCCTTTAATACCTAGAAACATTAACATTCTGATGTGGCCCTTTAATACCTAGAAACATTAACATTCTGATGTGGCCCTTTAATACCTAGAAACATTAACATTCTGATGTGGCCCTTTAATACCTAGAAACATTAACATTCTGATGTGGCCCTTTAATACCTAGAAACATTAACATTCTGATGTGGCCCTTTAATACCTAGAAACATTAACATTCTGATGTGGCCCTTTAATACCTAGAAACATTAACATTCTGATGTGGCCCTTTAATACCTAGAAACATTAACATTCTGATGTGGTCCTTTAATACCTAGAAACATTAACATTCTGATGTGGCCCTTTAATACCTAGAAACATTAACATTCTGATGTGTCCCTTTAATACCTAGAAACATTAACATTCTGATGTGGCCCTTTAATACCTAGAAACATTAACATTCTGATGTGGCCCTTTAATACCTAGAAACATTAACATTCTGATGTGGCCCTTTAATACCTAGAAACATTAACATTCTGATGTGGCCCTTTAATACCTAGAAACATTAACATTCTGATGTGGCCCTTTAATACCTAGAAACATTAACATTCTGATGTGGCCCTTTAATACCTAGAAACATTAACATTCTGATGTGGCCCTTTAATACCTAGAAACAATAACATTCTGATGTGGCCCTTTAATACCTAGAAACAATAACATTCTGATGTGATATGAAGATGATTTGTAATATACCTGGTCTTCTCCATCAGATGCCTGTGATCTCACACTGGACCCAAACACAGTAAACATAAAGCTCTCTCTTTCTGAGGAGAACAGAAAGGTGACACGTAGCGAAGAGGCTCAGCCGTATCCTGATCACCCAGAGAGATTTGAGGACTGTGAACAGGTGCTGTGTAGAGAGGGTCTGACTGGGCACTGTTACTGGGAGGTAGAGTGGAGTGGAGGGGCTGATATAGGAGTGACATATAAAGGAATCAGCAGGAGAGGATGGGGGGATGATGACTGTGTGCTTGGACAGAATGACAAATCCTGGAGTCTGAGCTGCTTTAACAACCGTTACACTGCCTGGCACAATGACAATCACACTAACATAGACGTCCCCTCCTCCAGCTCCCACAGAGTAGGAGTGTATCTGGACTGGCCAGCCGGCACTCTGTCCTTCTACAGAGTCTCCTCTGACACACTGACCCACCTGAACACATTCCACTCCACATTCACTGAGCCCCTCTATCCAGGGTTTCAGCTTTGGGATGACTCCTCTTCAATGTCTCTATGTCATGTGGTCCCTGTGCCAAACACATGATGTTTCACTGTAATCATGGTCATATTCAGTAAGACACACTGGAAGAAGAATTGATATGAACTCTCTAGTCACTAGTTAACAGATGATTATTATATCTAAATAGTCATGATTATACACCACTGAAGTTAATAGACATTGTAAAATAGTAATTCATAGAATGAATCACCACTGTTGTTAAAGGTTCTCATTTAGAATTCATTGATCTTGTTGTTATTGCTTTTTCATTTGTGTTTGTAAATATTCCTGTCTGTAAAATGTTTATTTGTCAAATTGTTGACCAAACAATCCTGCTTCTGTATAAACACAATTACACTGAATGGAATTTACATGTCACAGATTTGACTAATGAAGGTTAATAAAACAGATGACAGAAGAGCAGTTCTAAATGTTTTATTTTTTATAAGAATATGACATTAAGGCTCCTCAGAGGAGGAAGGGGAGGACCATCCTCCTCAGTGAACATCATAAAAATGGTAAAACATTTTAAAAGTTAGCCTTTTTAGATCAAACTATACTAAATATATTAATGTCACCAAATAATTGATTAAATCACAATGAAGGTCTACAGTAGCCTCAACAGCACTCTGTAGGGTAGCACCAGGGTGTAGCCGGAGGACAGCTAGCTTCCGTCCTCCTCTGGGTACATTGACTTCAATACAAAACCTGGGAGGCTAATGGTTCTTACCCCCTTACATAGACTTACACAGTAATTATGACAACGTCCAGAGGACGTCATCCAACCAGAGCCTGTTAATTGAAGTGCATTCCAGGTGACTACCTCATGAAGCTGGTTGAGAGAATGCCAACATTTGACTAGTACTGCCAGTCAAAAGTTTCAACACACCTACTCATTCAACACACCTACTCATGTTTTACTATTTGTTACATTGTAGAATAATAGTGAAGACATCAAAACAATGAAATAACATATATGGAATCATATAGTAACCAAAAAAGTATTAAACAAATCAAAATATATTTTAAATTTGAGATTCTTCAAATAGCCACCCTTTGCCTTGATGACTGCTTTGCACATTCTTGGCATTCTCTCAAACAGCTTCTTGAGGAAGTCACCTGGAATGCATTTCAAATAACAGGTGTGCCTTCTTAAAAGTTAATTTATTTCCTTCTTAATGTGTTTGAGCCAATCAGTTGTGTTGTGACAAGGTAGGGGGGGTATACAGAAGATATCCCTATTTGGTAAAAGACCAAGTCCATATTATGGCAAGAACAGCTCAAATAAGCAAAGAGAAACGACAGTCCATCATTACTTCAAGACATGAAGGTCAGTCAATACGGAACATTTCAAGAACTTTGAAAGTTTCTTCAAGTGCAGTCGCAAAAACCATCAAGCGCTATGATGAAACTGGCTCTCATGAGGACCGCCACAGGAATGGAACACCCAGAGTTACCTCTGCTGCAGAGGATAAGTTCATTAGAGTTACCAGCCTCAGAAGTTGCAGACCAAATAAATGCTTCACAGAGTTCAAGTAACAGATACATCTCAACATCAACTGTTAAGAGGGGACTGTGCGAATCAGGCCTTCATGGTCAAAGTTCTGCAAAGAAATCACTACTAAAGGACACCAATAAGAAGAAGAGACCTGCTTGGGCCAAAAAACACGAGAAATGTACATTGGACCGGTGGAAATTTGTCCTTTGGTCTGGAGTCAAAATTAGAGATTTTTGGTTCCAACCGCCGTGTCTTTGTGAGAAGCAGTGTGGGTGAACAGATGATCTCTGCATGTGTAATTCCCACCGTAAAGCATGGAGGAGGAGGTGTTATGGTGTGGGGGTGCTTTGCTGGTGACACTGTCTGTGATTTATTTAGAATTCAAGGCATACTTAGCCAGCATGGCTACCACAGCATTCTGCAGCGATACGCCATCCCATCTGGTTTGGGCTTAGTGGGACTATAATTTATTTTTCAACAGGACAATGACTCAACACACCTCCAGGCTGTGTAAGGCTATTTGACCAAGAAGGAGAGTGATTGAGTGCTGCATCAGATGACCTGGCCTCCACAATCTCCCGACCTCAACCCAATTGAGATGGTTTGAGATGAGTCGGACGGCAGAGTGAAGGAAAAGCAGCCAACAAGTGCTCAGCATATGTGGGAACTCCTTCAAGACTGTTGGAAAAGCATTCCAGGTGAAGCTCGTTGAGAGAATGCCAAGAGTGTGCAAAGCTGTCATCAAGGCACAAGGTGGCTATTTGAAGAATCTCAAATAAAATATATTTTGATTTGTTGAACACTTTTTTTGGTTACTACATGATTCCATATGCGTTATTTCATAGTTTTGATGTCTTCACTATTATTCTACAATGTAAAGAAATTGTAAAAATTAAGAAAAACCCTTGAATGAGTAGCTGTGTCAACTTTTGACTGGTACTGTATTCAGACCCCTTGACTTTTTCCACGTTTTGTTACATTACAGACATTTTCTAAAATATATATATTTTTTTATATCCTAAGCAATACACAATACCCCATAATGACAAAGCAAAAATAAGTTATTTTTTGGGGCAAATTTATTAAAATAAAAACATACCTAATTTACATAATTATTCAGAACCTTTGCTATGACACTCGAAATTGAGCTCAGGTGCATCCTGTTTACATTGATCATCCTTGAGATGTTTCTACAACTTGATTGGAGTCCACCTGTGGTAAATTCAATTGATTGGACATGATTTGGAAAGGCACACACCGGTCTATACAATGTCCCACAGTTGACAGTGCATGAGGTCGAAGGAATTGTCCGTAGAGCTCTGAGACATAATTGTGTCGAGGCACAGATCTAGGGAAGGGTACCAAAAAATGTCTGCAGCATTGAAGGTCCCCAAGAACAAAGTGACCTCCATCATTCTTAAATGGAAGAAGTTTGGAACCACCAAGATTCTTCCTAGAGCTTGCCGCCCGGTCAAACTGAGCAATCGGGGGAGAAGGGCCTTGGTCAGGGAGGTGACCAAGAACATTTACATTTACATTTTACATTTTAGTCATTTAGCAGACGCTCTTATCCAGAGCGACTTACAGGAGCAATTAGGGTTAAGTGCCTTGCTCAAGGGCACATTTACGTCATTTAGCAGACGCTCTAGTCCGACTCACAAATTGATGCATTCACCCTATAGCCAGTGGGATAACCACTTTACAATTATTAATTTTTTTTTTGGGGGGGGGGGTAGAAGGATTACTTTATCCTATCCCAGGTATTCCTTAAAGAGGTGGGGTTTCAAATGTCTCCGGAAGGTGGTGAGCGACTCCGCTGTGTGTGGGGGGGGGGGGGAAGAAGGATTACTTTATCCTATCCCAGGTATTCCTTAAAGAGGTGGGGTTTCAAATGTCTCCGGAAGGTGGTGAGCGACCCCGCTGTGTGTGGGGGGGGGGGGGGGGGGGGTAGAAGGATTACTTTATCCTATCCCAGGTATTCCTTAAAGAGGTGGGGTTTCAAATGTCTCCGGAAGGTGGTGAGTGACTCCGCTGTGGGGTGGGGGGGTGGGGGGGGGGGGGGGGGGGGGGGGTAGAAGGACTACTTTATCCTATCCCAGGTATTCCTTAAAGAGGTGGGGTTTCAAATGTCTCCGGAAGGTGGTGAGCGACTCCGCTGTGTGTGTGTGGGGGGGGGGGGGGGGGGGGGGGGGGGTAGAAGGATTGCTTTATCCTATCCCAGGTATTCCTTAAAGAGGTGGGGTTTCAAATGTCTCCGGAAGGTGGTGAGTGACTCCGCTGTCCTGGCGTCGTGAGGGAGCTTGTTCCACCATTGTGGTGCCAGAGCAGCGAACAGTTTTGACTGGGCTGAGCGGGAACTATGCTTCCGCAGAGGAAGGGGAGCCAGCAGGCCAGAGGTGGATGAACGCAATGCCCTCGTTTGGGTGTAGGGACTGATCAGAGCCCGAAGGTACAGAGGTGCCGTTCCCCTCGCTGCTCCAAAGGCAAGCACCATGGTCTTGTAACGGATGCGAGCTTCAACTGGAAGCCAGTGGAGTGTGCGGAGGAGGGGGGTGACGTGAGAGAACTTGGGAAGGTTGAACACCAGACGGGCTGCGGCATTCTGGATGAGTTGTAGGGGTTTAATGGCACATGCAGGGAGGCCAGCCAACAGCGAGTTGCAGTAATCCAGACGGGAGATGACAAGTGCCTGGATTAGGACCTGTGCCGCTTCCTGTGTAAGGCAGGGTCGTACTCTCCGAATGTTGTAGAGCATGAACCTGCAGGAGCGGGTCACCGCCTTGATGTTAGCGGAGAACGACAGGGTGTTGTCCAGGGTCACGCCAAGGCTCTTCGCACTCTGGGAGGAGGACACAACGGAGTTGTCAACCGTGATGGCGAGATCATGGAACGGGCAGTCCTTCCCCGGGAGGAAGAGCAGCTCCGTCTTGCCAGGGTTCAGCTTGAGGTGGTGATCCGTCATCCATACTGATATGTCTGCCAGACATGCAGAGATGCGATTCGCCACCTGGTTATCAGAAGGGGGAAAGTAGAAGATTAGTTGTGTATCGTCAGCGTAGCAATGATAGGAGAGGCCGTGTGAGGATATGACAGAGCCAAGTGACTTGGTGTATAGGGAGAAAAGGAGAGGGCCTAGAACTGAGCCCTGGGGGACACCAGTGGTGAGAGCACGTGGTGCGGAGACAGCTTCTCGCCACGCCACTTGGTAGGAGCGACCGGTCAGGTAGGACGCAATCCAGGAGTGAGCCGCGCCGGAGATGCCCAGCTCGGAGAGGGTGGAGAGGAGGATCTGATGGTTCACAGTATCAAAGGCAGCAGACAGGTCTAGAAGGACAAGAGCAGAGGAGAGAGAGTTAGCTTTAGCAGTGCGGAGAGTCTCCGTGACACAGAGAAGAGCAGTCTCAGTTGAATGACCAGTCCTGAAACCTGATTGGTTTGGATCAAGAAGGTCATTCTGAGAGAGATAGCAAGAGAGTTGGCTAAAGACGGCACGCTCAATAGTTTTGGAAAGAAAAGAAAGAAGGGATACTGGTCTGTAGTTGTTGACATCAGTGGGGTCGAGTGTTGGTTTTTTGAGAAGGGGAGCAACTCTCGCTCTCTTGAAGACGGAAGGGACATGGCCAGCGGTCAAGGATGAGTTGATCAGCGAGGTGAGGTAGGGGAGAAGGTCACCGGAGATGGTCTGGAGAAGGAAGGAGGGGATGGGGTCAAGCGGGCAGGTTGTTGGGCGGCCTGCAGTCACAAGTCGCAGGATTTTATCTGGAGGGAGAGGGGAGAAAGAAGTCAAAGCATAGGGTAGGGCAGTGTGAGCAGGACCAGCAGTATCATTAGACTTAACAAACGAGGATCGGATGTCGTCAACCTTCTTTTCAAAGTGGTTGACGAAGTCATCCACAGAGAGAGGAGGGGGGGGGGATTCAGGAGTGAGGAAAATGTGGCAAAGAGCTTCCTAGGGTTAGAGGCAGATGCTTGGAATTTAGAGTGGTAGAAGGTGGCCTTAGCAGCAGAAACAGATGAAGAAAATGTAGAGAGGAGGGAGTGAAAAGATGCCAGGTCGGCAGTGAGTTTAGTTTACTTCCATTTCCGCTCCGCTGCCCAGAGCTCAGTTCTGTGAGCTCGCAATGAGTCATCAAGCCACGGAGCTGGAGGGGAGGACCGAGCCGGCCGGGAGGATAGGGGACACAGAGAGTCAAAGGATGCAGAAAGGGAGGAGAGGAGGGTTGAGGAGGCAGAATCAGGAGATTGGAGGGAGAAGGATTGAGCAGAGGGAAGAGATGATAGGATGGAAGAGGAGAGAGTAGTGGGAGAGAGAGAGCGAAGGTTGCGGCGGCGCATTACCATCTGTGTAGGGGCAGAGTGAGTAGTGTGGGAGGAGAGCGAGAGAGAAAAGGAAACAAAGTAGTGGTCGGAGACATGGAGGGGAGTTGCAGTGAGATTAGTAGAGGAGCAGCATCTAGTGAAGATGAGGTCAAGCGTATTGCCTGCCTTGTGAGTAGGGGGGGACGGTGAGAGGGTGAGGTCAAAAGAGGAGAGGAGTGGAAAGAAGGAGGCAGAGAGAAATGAGTCAAATGTGGACATAGGGAGGTTGAAATCCCCCAAAACTGTGAGGGGTGAGCCATCCTCAGGAAAGGAACTTATCAAGGCGTCAAGCTCATTGATGAACTCTCCAAGGGAACCTGGAGGGCGATAGATGACAAGGATATTAAGCTTAAATGGGCTAGTGACTGTGACAGCATGGAATTCAAATGAGGAGATAGACAGATGGGTTAGGGGAAAAATTGAGAATGTCCACTTGGGAGAGATGAGGATTCCTGTACCACCACCCCTCTGACCAGATGTTCTCGGGGTATGCGAGAACACATGGTCAGACGAGGAGAGAGCAGTAGGAGTAGCAGTGTTTTCAGTGGTGATCCATGTTTCCGTCAGCGCCAGGAAGTCGAGGGACTGGAGGTTGGCATAGGCTGGGATGAAGTCAGCTTTGTTGGCAGCAGAACGGCACTTCCAGAGGCTGCCTGCGACCTGGAACTCCAGGTGTGGGGTGCGTGCAGGGACCACCAGGTTAGAGAGGCAGCAGCCACGCGGTGTGGTGCGTTTGTGTAGCCTGTGCAGAGAGGAGAGAACAGGGATAGGCAGAGGCATAGTTGACAGGCTGTAGCAAATGGCTACAAAAATGCAGAGGATATCGGAATGAAATGAGCTAAGCATCTGGGAGAGGAGAGAGCAGGGCCTTCCTCACCAAAAACTTCTACCTCAGAAACTAAAATTGTTTCACTGAACCACCCGAACAAAAACTCTCCCAACTTCCACCTTTAGAAATCAGAATTGTTGTGAACCACAGCGGTTCAATGTTTAAAGGAATAGACTCAACCCACTTTATTCAGCTAGCTAACTATGACACCATAGCTAACTAGCATGCTAGCATCCAATAACAATAACACACAGTTTAGCACCAACACACCTGCATTAGGTGCTTCTACACCTGCATTACTAGCTGTTTGGGGTTTTAGGCTGGGTTTCTGTACAGCACTTCGAGATATTAGCTGATGTAAGAAGGGCTATATAAAATAAAATTGATTGAACACTTGGTCACAACAAACCACCAATAGTGTGTTAACTAGCTAACTAGCATGCTAGCATCCAGTAACACACAGTTTAGCACCAACACTTGGTCACAACAAACCACCAATAGTGTGATAACACACTAAACAGATCATTCGTGTCTGTGTCAAGTTCCTTTCATGACGCAGCAATGATTAAACGTTGGCTAGCTAGGACAAGTATATTGTATTTAGCTACTACAGTACAGTTAGCTGGTCGTGTTGGGTAGCTAGCAATGGCCACTGTGTTGACTTTGTTTGAAGAACGGCTAGCTAGCTAGCTTCGTGCTACACCCGGCACACAATGGCTACTGTGTTGACTCTGACTCTGTTCGAAAAACGGCTAGTTAGCTCGCTTCGTGCTACAGCCGTCACGGCCGAAGACACTGCCAAGACACACCAATAGTGTGTTAACACACTAAACAGATCATTCGTGTCTGTGTCAAGTTCCTTTCATGACGCAGCAATGATTAAACGTTGGCTAGCTAGGACAAGTATATTGTATTTAGCTACTACAGTACAGTTAGCTGGTCGTGTTGGGTAGCTAGCAATGGCCACTGTGTTGACTTTGTTTGAAGAACGGCTAGCTAGCTAGCTTCGTGCTACACCCGGCACACAATGGCTACTGTGTTGACTCTGACTCTGTTCGAAAAACGGCTAGTTAGCTCGCTTCGTGCTACAGCCGGCACGGCCGAAGACACTGCCAACCTACAGTAACTACCGTGTCTAGTTCCTTTCATAACGCATAACGCAGCAAAAATTAAACGTTGGCTAGCAGCACATTAACATTGGAAACAGCTCTCCACCGTTACTAAACGTTACCAGTAGCTACCCGCTAGCTAGCTAGCCTCGTGCTTCGATACTAACCTACAATTACCTACGGAAACCTACAATAACAACAATACTAACCTACAATAACTACAATACCTAACTACAACTAACTACCTACCTACGATCTAATACATGTTTAAGCTTTACTCAACACCATATGAGAAGCTTACCTCCTGCTTACCTCCTGCTAGAGAAAAACACAACCTCTCCCGATGGTGTCCTCTGCAAAACATGATTTAGTACTTGGTGGCAAAACCCTTGTTGGCAATCACAGAGGTCAGACGTTTCTTGTAGTTGGCCACCAGGTTTGCACACTTCTCAGGAGGGATTTTGTTCCCGATGGTCACTCTGACAGAGCTCTAGAGGTCCTCTGTGGATATAGGAGAACCTTCCAGAAGGACAATCATCTCTGCAGCACTCCACCAATCAGCCCTTTATGGTAGAGTGGCCAGACGGAAGCCACTCCTCAGTAAAAGGCACATGACAGCCCGCTTGGAGTTTTCCAAAAGGCACCTAGACTCCCAGACCATGAGAAACAAGATTCTCTGGTCTGATGAAACCAAGATTGAACTCTTTGGCCTGAATGCCAAGCGTCACGTCTGGTGGAAACCTGTCACCATCTCTACAGTGAAGCATGGTGGTGGCAGCATCATGCAGTGGGGATATTTTTCAGCGGCAGGGACTAGGAGACTAGTCAGGATCGAGGCAAAGATGAACAGAGCGAAATACAGATCCTTGATGAAAACCTGCTCAGGACCTCAGACTGGGGCGAAGTTTCACCTTCCAACAGGACAACGACCCTATGCACACAGCCAAGACAACGCAGGAGTGGCTTCTGGAAAAGTCTCTGAATGTCCTTGAGCGGCCCAGCCAGAGCCATACAGAGACTGAGAGAGACATCAGCTAACAGTTTGCCCTGATCAAGGCCCTTCTCCTTGATTTGCTCAGTTTGGTCAAGCAGCCAGCTCTAGGAAGTGTTTTAGTGGTTCCAAACTTCTTCCATTTAAGAATGATGGAGGCCATTGTGTTCTTGGGGACCTTCAAAGCTGCAGAAATGTTTTGGTACCCTTCCCCAGATCTGTGCCTTGACACAATCCTTTGTCGGAGTTCTACGGACAATTCCTTCGACCTCATGGCCTGGTTTTTGCTCTGACATGCACTGTCAACTGTGGGACCTTATATAGACAAGTGTGTGCCTTTCCAAATCATGTCCAATCAATTGAATTTACCACAGGTGGACTCCAACCAAGTTGTAGAAACATCTCAAGGATGAAGAATGGAAACAGGATGCACCTGAGCTCAATCTCGAGTCTCATAGCAAAGGGTCTGAATACTTATGTGAATAAGGTTTTTCTGTTTTTTATTTTTAATAAATTCGCAAAAATGTCAAAAAACCTGTTTTTGCCTTGCCATTATGGGGTATTGTGTGTAGATTGATGAAGAAAAAAAACCCAATGTAATCCATTGTAGAATAAGGCTGGAACGTAACAACATGTGGAACAAGTCAAGGGGTCTGAATACTTTCCAAATGCACTGTATAGTGTGCACTATAAAAGGGAAATCCTCAAAGATCTGTGGAGAATGTGAGAATGTAACAGACTGTAGTCTGGTTGGGAGGTTGGGAGTTCAACGTTATATCAATCATTTATTTATGAAGCCCTTTTACATCAGCAGTTCCATGTGGGGAGATATAGAGGGAAATGTCTGACATGATGAATGATGCAGGGTGATTTCTGATACTACTGATCATCATTACTGTATGAAATACTATGGGGTTTAATAATGATCCAGGGTGATTTATGATACTACTTATGATCATTACTGTATGAAATACTATGGGGTTTAATAACAAACAAAAATACGTTGTGGAAATATTGTACTTGTAAATTGTTAGACTCCAACCAGACCCAGAGAGTAGAGTCTCCAGTACCCAGCTGTCAGAGACTCCAACCAGACCCAGAGAGTAGAGTCTCCAGTACCCAGCTGTCAGAGACTCCAACCAGACCCAGAGAGTAGAGTCTCCAGTACCCAGCTGTCAGAGACTCCAACCAGACCCAGAGAGTAGAGTCTCCAGTACCCAGCTGTCAGAGACTCCAACCAGACCCAGAGAGTAGAGTCTCCAGTACCCAGCTGTCAGAGACTCCAACCAGACCCAGAGAGTAGAGTCTCCAGTACCCAGCTGTCAGAGACTCCAACCAGACCCAGAGAGTAGAGTCTCCAGTACCCAGCTGTCAGAGACTCCAACCAGACCCAGAGAGTAGAGTCTCCAGTACCCAGCTGTCAGAGACTCCAACCAGACCCAGAGAGTAGAGTCTCCAGTACCCAGCTGTCAGAGACTCCAACCAGACCCAGAGAGTATAGTCTCCAGTACCCAGCTTTCAGAGACTCCAACCAGACCCAGAGAGTAGAGTCTCCAGTACCCAGCTGTCAGAGACTCCAACCAGACCCAGAGAGTAGAGTCTCCAGTACCCAGCTGTCAGAGACTCCAACCAGACCCAGAGAGTAGAGTCTCTAGTACCCAGCTGTCAGAGACTCCAACCAGACCCAGAGAGTAGAGTCTCCAGTACCCAGCTGTCAGAGACTCCAACCAGACCCAGAGAGTAGAGTCTCCAGTACCCAGCTGTCAGAGACTCCAACCAGACCCAGAGAGTAGAGTCTCCAGTACTCAGCTGTCAGAGACTCCAACCAGACCCAGAGAGTAGAGTCTACAGTACCCAGCTGTCAGAGACTCCAACCAGACCCAGAGAGTAGAGTCTCTAGTACCCAGCTGTCTCTATGAAGAGTAACTGGTTCATTGTCAGTCTCCACGTTTTATCAGCAGAACGACGCCCTTTGATTAAAGGTTAGTATGAGTGAGACAATACTTTCAACAGTACTTTTTATTGTTCAGAGGGTTTTGAGTTCACTTCCTGGGTCGGGGAGAAAGGGACAGAACTCACTCTGTTATATCAGTCCCTGTTGCTTACTCTGCTCTGTTAAAAAGTTCATTATGACATCACATTCATTGAGAAATAGCAGTGAACGATCACATTGTTCTTTCAGCTCTCTGCCAGAGGATCAGTCCAGGTGTGCAGTGTGTCAGCAGGTGCTGAGGGATCCAGTCTCTATCACCTGTGGACACAGGTTCTGCAGACAGTGCATCACCAGATACTGGGAGAAACCTGCTCCTTCAGGAGACTATGACTGTCCTCAGTGTAGAAAGAGATCCAGAACACGGCCTGTACTACAGCATCTGAGTGAAACCAATGATGCCAGATCTAAACCCTAGCCCAGGTGTAGGCAACCCTGTTCCTGGAGAGCCACAGGGTATGCATCAATACAAGGAGACACACATCAATACAAGGAGACACATCAACATAAGGAGAAACATTAATACAAGGAGACACATCAATACAAGGAGACCCATCAATACAAGGAGACACATTAATACAAGGAGACACATTAATACAAGGAGACACATCAATACAAGGAGACCCATCAATACAAGGAGAAACATTAATACTAGGAGACACATTAATACAAGGAGACACATTAATACAAGGAGACACATTAATACAAGGAGATACATCAATACAAGGAGACACATCAATACAAGGAGACACATCAATACAAGGAGACACTTTAATACAAGGAGACACATTAATACAAGGAGGCACATTAATACAAGGAGACACATCAATACAAGGAGACCCATCAATACAAGGAGACACATTAATACAAGGAGACACATCAATACAAGGAGACACATCAATACAAGGAGACACATTAATACAAGGAGACACATCAATACAAGGAGACACATCAATACAAGGAGACACATTAATACAAGGAGACACATCAATACAAGGAGACACATCAATACAAGGAGACACATCAATACAAGGAGACACATCAATACAAGGAGCCACATCAATACAAGGAGAAACATCAATACAAGGAGAAACATCAATACAAACACAATAAAATGCTAAACTACAGAACATGATCATAAAACACAATCATCCCTTAGTGCTTCCCCCACTAATGCTTTAAATTCCCTAAAGGGAACCAGGCATTCAAGCCTGAACCTCCCCTGCAACACATTCAAGCCTGAACCCCCCTGCAACACATTCAAGCCTGAACCTCCCCTGCAACACATTCAAGCCTGAACCTCCCCTGCAACACATTCAAGCCTGAACCTCCCCTGCAACACATTCAAGCCTGAACCTCCCCTGCAACACATTCAAGCCTGAGCCTCCCCTGCAACACATTCAAGCCTGAACCTCCCCTGCAACACATTCAAGCCTGAACCTCCCCTGCAACACATTCAAGCCTGAACCTCCCCTGCAACACATTCAAGCCTGAACCTCCCTTGCAACATATTCCACCCCTGTAGAACATACAAACTTAAAGCATCTCTCCCTAAATCAGAAGCCACCATTGGAAGCACTATCCAATCATCAAATCAAATCAAATCACATTTTATTGGCCACATGCGCCGAATACAACAGGTGCAGACATTACAGTGAAATGCTTACTTACAGCCCCTAACCAACAGTGCATTTATTTTTTATAAAAAAGTAATATAAAACAACAACAAAAAAGTGTTGAGAAAAAAAGAGCAGAAGTAAAATAAAATAACAGTAGGGAGGCTATATATACAGGGGGGTACCGGTGCAGAGTCAATGTGCGGGGGCACCGGCTAGTTGAGGTAGTTGAAGTAATATGTACATGTGGGTAGAGTTAAAGTGACCATGCATAAATAATTAACAGAGTAGCAGCAGCGTAAAAAGGTGGGGTGGGGGGTGGGGGTGGGAGGGCAGTGCAAATAGTCCGGGTAGCCATGATTAGCTGTTCAGGAGTCTTATGGCTTGGGGGTAGAAGCTGTTGAGAAGTCTTTTGGACCTAGACTTGGCACTCCGGTACCGCTTGACGTGCGGTACCAGAGAGAACAGTCTATGACTAGGGTGGCTGGAGTCTTTGAAAATTTTGAGGGCCTTCCTCTGACACCGCCTGGTATAGAGGTCCTGGATGGCAGGAAGCTTGGCCCCAGTGATGTACTGTGCCGTACGCACTACCCTCTCTAGTGCCTTGCGGTTGGAGGCCAAGCAGTTGCCATACCAGGCGGTGTTGCAACCAGTCAGGATGCTCTCGATGGTGCAGCTGTAGAATTTTTTGAGGATCTGAGGACCCATGCCAAATCTTTTCAGTCTCCTGAGGGGGAATAGGCTTTGTCGTGCCCTCTTCACGACTGTCTTGGTGTGTTTGGACCATGAAAGTTCGTTGGTGATGTGGACACCAAGGAACTTGTAGTCCACAATCATCTCCTTTGTCTTGGTCACGTTGAGGGAGAGGTTGTTATCCTGGCACCACACGGCCAGGTCTCTGACCTCCTCTCTATAGGCTGTCTCATCATTGTTGGTGATCAGGCCTACCACTGTTGTGTCGTCGGCAAACTTAATGTTGGTGTTGGAGTCGTGCCTGTCCATGCAGTCATGGGTGAACAGGGAGAACAGGAGGGGACTGAGCACGCACCCCTGAGGGGCCCCCGTGTTGAGGTTCATTGTGGCAGATGTGTTGTTACCTACCCTTACCACCTGGGGGCGGCCCGTCAGGAAGTCCAGGATCCAGTTGCAGAGGGAGGTGTTTAGTCCCAGGATCCTTAGCTTAGTGATGAGCTTAGAGGGCACTATGGTGTTGAATGCTGAGCTGTAGTCAATGAATAGCATTCTCACGTAGGTGTTCCTCTTGTCCAGGTAGGAAAGGGCAGTGTGGAGTGCAATAGAGATTGCATCATCTGTGGATCTTTTGGGGCGGTATGCAAATTGGAGTGGGTCTAGGGTTTCTGGGATAATGGTGTTGATGTGAGCCATGACCAGCCTTAAAAAGCACTTCATGGCTACAGACGTCAGTGCTACGGGTCGGTAGTCATTTAGGCAGGTTATCTTAGTGTCCTTGGGCACGGGGACTATGGCGGTCTGCTTGAAATATGTTGGTATTACAGACTCAGTCAGGGACATGTTGAAAATGTCAGTGAAGACACTTGCCAGTTGGTCAGCACATGCTCGGAGTACACATCCTGGTAAGCCGTCTGGCCCTGCGGCCTTGTGAATGTTGATCTGCTTAAAAGTCTTACTCACATCGGCTACGGAGAGCGTGATCACATAGTCCTCCGGAACAGCTGGTGCTCTCATGCATGCTTCAGTGTTGCTTGCCTCGAAGCGAGCATAGAAGTGGTTTAGCTCGTCTGGAAGTCTTGTGTCACTGGGCAGCTCGCGGCTGTGCTTCCCTTTGTAGTCTGTAATAGTTTTCAAGCCCTGCCACATCCGACGAGCGTCGGAGCCGGTGTAGTACGATTCAATCTTAGCCCTGTATTGACTCTTTGCCTGTTTGATGGTTCGTCGGAGGGCATAGCGAGATTTCTTATAAGCGTCCGGGTTAGAGTCCCGCTCCTTGAAAGCGGCAGCTCTACCCTTTAGCTCAGTGCGGATGTTTCCTGTAATCCATGGCTTCTGGTTGGGGTATGTACGTACGGTCACTGTGAGGATGACATCATCGATGCACTTATTGATGAAGCCAGTGATTGATGTGGTGTACTCCTCAATGCTATCTGAAGAATCCCGGAACATGTTCCAGTCTGTGCTAGCAAAACAGTCCTGTAGCTTAGAATCTGCGTCATCTGACCACTTTTTTATTAACCGAGTCACTGGTGCTTCCTGCTTTAGTTTTTGCTTATAAGCAGGAATCAGGAGGATAGAGTTATGGTCAGATTTGCCAAATGGAGGGCGAGGGAGAGCTTTGTATGCTTCTCTGTGTGTGGAGTAAAGGTGGTCTAGAGTTTTTTTTCCTCTGGTTGCACATTTAACATGCTGGTAGAAATTAGGTAGAACGGATTTAAGTTTCCCTGTATTAAAGTCCCCGGCCACTAGGAGCGCTGCCTCTGGATGAGCGTTTTCCTGTTGATTTATGGCCTTATACAGCTCATTCAGTGCAATCTTAGTGCCAGCATTGGTTTGTGGTGGTAAATAGACAGCTATGAAAAATATAGATGAAAACTCTATTGGTAAATAGTGTGGTCTACAGCTTATCATAAGATACTCTACCTCAGGCGAGCAAAACCTTCCTTAGTATTTGATTTTGTGCACCAGCTGTTGTTTACAAATATACACAGACCGCCACCCCTTGTCTTACCGGAGTCAGCCGTTCTATCCTGCCGATGTAGCGTATAGCCCGCTAGCTGTATGTTGTCCATTTCGTCGTTCAGCCACGACTCCGTGAAACATAAGATGTTACAGTTTTTAATGTCCCATTGGTAGGATAACCGTAATCTTAAATCATCCAATTTGTTCTCCAATGATTGAACGTTGGCTAATAGGATTGATGGGAGCGGCAGTTTACTCGCTCGCCGTCGGATCCTTACAAGGCACCCCGACCTACGTCCACGATATCTCCGTCTCTTCCTCACGCGAATGACGGGGATTTGGGCCATGTCGGGTGTCTGTATGATATCCTTCTCGGCCGCCTCGTTGAAGAAAAAATCTTCGTCCAATACGAGGTGAGTAATCGCTGTCCTGATATCCAGAAGCTCTTTTTGGTTATAAGAGACTATGGCAGAAACATTATGTACAAAATAAATTACAAATAACGCGGAAAAACACACCTAATAGTACAATTGGTTAGAGGGCTGTAAAACGGCAGCCATCTTCTCCGGCGCCATTACTATGATCTTAACTAGTAATTAGTGAGGTAGAACAGAGTAATCTCCAATATTAACTGGTAGAACAGAGTCATCTCCAGTATTAACTGGTAGAACAGAGTCATCTCCAATATTAACTGGTAGAACAGAGTCATCTCCAATATTAACTGGTAGAACAGAGTCATCTCCAATATTAACTGGTAGAACAGAGTCATCTCCAGTATTAACTGGTAGAACAGAGTCATCTCCAATATTAACTGGTAGAACAGAGTCATCTCCAATATTAACTGGTAGAACAGAGTCATCTCCAATATGAACTGGTAGAACAGAGTCATCTCCAGTATTAACTGGTAGAACAGAGTCATCTGCAATATTAACTGGTAGAACAGAGTCATCTCCAATATTAACTGGTAGAACAGAGTCATTTCCAGTATTAACTGGTAGAACAGAGTCATCTCCAATATTAACTGGTAGAACAGAGTCATCTCCAGTATTAACTGGTAGAACAGAGTCATCTCCAATATTAACTGGTAGAACAGAGTCATCTCCAATATTAACTGGTAGAACAGAGTCATCTCCAATATTAACTGGTAGAACAGAGTCATCTCCAATATTTACTGGTAGAACAGAGTCATCTCCAATATTAACTGGTAGAACAGAGTCATCTCCAATATTAACTGGTAGAACAGAGTCATCTCCAGTATTAACTGGTAGAACAGAGTCATCTCCAATATGAACTGGTAGAACAGAGTCATCTCCAATATTAACTGGTAGAACAGAGTCATCTCCAATATTAACTGGTAGAACAGAGTCATCTCCAGTATTAACTGGTAGAACAGAGTCATCTCCAATATTAACTGGTAGAACAGAGTCATCTCCAGTATTAACTGGTAGAACAGAGTCATCTCCAATATTAACTGGTAGAACAGAGTCATCTCCAATATTAACTGGTAGAACAGAGTCATCTCCAATATTAACTGGTAGAACAGAGTCATCTCCAATATTAACTGGTAGAACAGAGTCATCTCCAGTATTAACTGGTAGAACAGAGTCATCTCCAATATGAACTGGTAGAACAGAGTCATCTCCAATATTAACTGGTAGAACAGAGTCATCTCCAATATTAACTGGTAGAACAGAGTCATCTCCAATATTAACTGGTAGAACAGAGTCATCTCCAATATTAACTTGTAGAACAGAGGCATCTCCAATATTAACTGGTATAACAGAGTCATCTCCAATATTAACTGGTAGAACAGAGTCATCTCCAGTATTAAAAATCAAATCAAATCAAATTTTATTGGTCACATGCGCCGAATACAACAGGTGCAGACATTACAGTGAAATGCTTACTTACAGCCCTTAACCAACAGTGCATTTATTTTTAACAAAAAAAGTAAAAATAAAACAACAACAAAAAAAGTGTTGAGAAAAAAAAGAGCAGAAGTAAAATAAAGTGACAGTAGGGAGGCTATATATACAGGGGGGTACCGTTGCAGAGTCAATGTGCGGGGGCACCGTCTAGTTGAGGTAGTTGAGGTAATATATACATGTGGGTAGAGTTAAAGTGACTATGCATAAATAATTAACAGAGTAGCAGCAGCGTAAAAAGGATGGGGTGGGGGGGAAGTGCAAATAGTCCGGGTAGCCATGATTAGCTGTTCAGGAGTCTTATGGCTTGGGGGTAGAAGCTGTTGAGAAGTATTTTGGACCTAGACTTGGCACTCCGGTACCGCTTGCCGTGCGGTAGCAGAGAGAACAGTCTATGACTAGGGTGGCTGGAGTCTTTGACAATTTTGAGGGCCTTCCTCTGACACCGCCTGGTATAGAGGTCCTGGATGGCAGGAAGCTAGGCCCCAGTGATGTACTGGGCCGTACGCACTACCCTCTGTAGTGCCTTGCGGTCGGAGGCCAAGCAGTTGCATACCAGGCGGTGATGCAACCAGTCAGGATGCTCTCGATGGTGCAGCTGTAGAATTTTTTGAGGATCTGAGGACCCATGCCAAATCTTTTCAGTCTCCTAAGGGGGAATAGGCTTTGTCGTGCCCTCTTCACGACTGTCTTGGTGTGTTTGGACCATGATAGTTCGTTGGTGATGTGGACACCAAGGAACTTGAAGCTCTCAACCTGTTCCACTACAGCCCCGTCGATGAGAATGGGGGTGTGCTCAGTCCTCTTTTTTTTCCTGTAGTCCACAATCATCTCCTTTGTCTTGGTCACGTTGAGGGAGAGGTTGTTGTCCTGGCACCACACGGCCAGGTCTCTGACCTCCTCCCTATAGGCTGTCTCATCATTGTCGGTGATCAGGCCTACCACTGTTGTGTCATCGGCAAACTTAATGATGGTGTTGGAGTCGTGCCTGGCCATGCAGTCATGGGTGAACAGAGAGTACAGGAGGGGACTGAGCACGCACCCCTGAGGGGCCCCTGTGTTGAGGATCAGTGTGGCAGATGTGTTGTTACCTACCCTTCCACCTGGGGGCGGACCGTCAGGAAGTCCAGGATCCAGTTGCAGAGGGAGGTGTTTAGTCCCAGGATCCTTAGCTTAGTGATGAGCTTAGAGGGCACTATGGTGTTGAATGCTGAGCTGTAGTCAATGAATAGCATTCTCACGTAGGTGTTCCTCTTGTCCAGGTGGGAAAGGGCAGTGTGGAGTGCAATAGACATTGCATCATCTGTGGATCTGTTGGGGCGGTATGCAAATTGGAGTGGGTCTAGGGTTTCTGGGATAATGGTGTTGATGTGAGCCATGACCAGCCATAAAAAGCACTTCATGGCTACAGACGTCAGTGCTACGGGTCGGTAGTCATTTAGGCAGGTTATCTTAGTGTCCTTGGGCACGGGGACTATGGTGGTCTGCTTGAAACATGTTGGTATTACAGACTCAGTCAGGGACATGTTGAAAATGTCAGTGAAGACACTTGCCAGTTGGTCAGCACATGCTCGGAGTACACGTCCTGGTAAGCCGTCTGGCCCTGCGGCCTTGTGAATGTTGATCTGCTTAAAAGTCTTACTCACATCGGCTACGGAGAGCGTGATCACATAGTCCTCCGGAACAGCTGGTGCTCTCATGCATGCTTCAGTGTTGCTTGCCTCGAAGCGAGCATAGAAGTGGTTTAGCTCGTCTGGAAGTCTTGTGTCACTGGGCAGCTCGCGGCTGTGCTTCCCTTTGTAGTCTGTAATAGTTTTCAATCCCTGCCACATCCGACGAGCGTCGGAGCCAGTGTAGTACGATTCAATCTTAGCCCTGTATTGACTCTTTGCCTGTTTGATGGTTCGTCGGAGGGCATAGCGAGATTTCTTATAAGCGTCCGGGTTAGAGTCCCGCTCCTTGAAAGCGGCAGCTCTACCCTTTAGCTCAGTGCGGATGTTTCCTGTAATCCATGGCTTCTGGTTGGGGTATGTACGCACGGTCACTGTGAGGATGACATCATCGATGCACTTATTGATGAAGCCAGTGATTGATGTGGTGTACTCCTCAACGCTATCTGAAGAATCCCGGAACATGTTCCAGTCTGTGCTAGCAAAACAGTCCTGTAGCTTAGAATCTGCGTCATCTGACCACTTTTTTATTAACCGAGTCACTGGTGCTTCCTGCTTTAGTTTTTGCTTATAAGCAGGAATCAGGAGGATAGAGTTATGGTCAGATTTGCCAAATTGAGGGCGAGGGAGAGCTTTGTATGCTTCTCTGTGTGTGGAGTAAAGGTGGTCTAGAGTTTTTTTTCCTCTGGTTGCACATTTAACATGCTGGTAGAAATTAGGTAGAACGGATTTAAGTTTCCCTGCATTAAAGTCCCCGGCCACTAGGAGCGCTGCCTCTGGATGAGCGTTTTCCTGTTAATTTATGGCCTTATACAGCTCATTCAGTGCAATCTTAGTGCCAGCATTGGTTTGTGGTGGTAGATAGACAGCTATGAAAAATATAGATGAAAACTCTATTGGTAAATAGTGTGGTCTACAGCTTATCATAAGATACTCTACCTCAGGCGAGCAAAACCTTCCTTAGTATTTGATTTTGTGCACCAGCTGTTGTTTACAAATATACACAGACCGCCACCCCTTGTCTTACCGGAGTCAGCCGTTCTATCCTGCCGATGTAGCGTATAGCCCGCTAGCTGTATGTTGTCCATTTCGTCGTTCAGCCACGACTCCGTGAAACATAAGATGTTACAGTTTTTAATGTCCCATTGGTAGGATAACCGTAATCTTAAATCATCCAATTTGTTCTCCAATGATTGAACGTTGGCTAATAGGATTGATGGGAGCGGCAGTTTACTCGCTCGCCGTCGGATCCTTACAAGGCACCCCGACCTACGTCCACGATATCTCCGTCTCTTCCTCACGCGAATGACGGGGATTTGGGCCATGTCGGGTGTCTGTATGATATCCTTCTCGGCCGCCTCGTTGAAGAAAAAATATTCGTCCAATACGAGGTGAGTAATCGCTGTCCTGATATCCAGAAGCTCTTTTTGGTTATAAGAGACGATGGCAGAAACATTATGTACAAAATAAATTACAAATAACGCGGAAAAACACACCTAATAGTACAATTGGTACGAGGGCTGTAAAACGGCAGCCATCTTCTCCGGCGCCATTACTATAATCTTAACTAGTAATTAGTGAGGTAGAACAGAGTAATCTCCAATATTAACTGGTTGTGACACTCTGGCTCCGGGACTTTTATATTTGAGCCAGGGTGTATTTGTTTTGTTGGGGTTTGGTTTGGTTATGTTGGGTATTTGGGTGTATTTCTATGTTTGCAGTTCTGTGGGGTTTAATTCTAGGTTTGGTCGATGACTCCCAATCGGAGGTAACGAGTGTCAGCTGTCGGCTCGTTATCTCTGATTGGGAGCCATATTTATTCTGATTGTTTTCCTGTGGGAATTGTGGGTTTTTGTTCCGTGTTCAGTCGTTGTAACTGTGGACTTCACGAGTCGTCTTTTGTTTTGTATTTTTGTGCTTTATCAATTAAAGTCATGTTCGCCACAAACGCTGCGCTTTGGTCCGCTTCCTTTCAAGACGGTCGTGACAGAAAAACCCACCACAAAAGGACCAAGCAGCGTGTCAAGCGGCAACAGGATTTATGGACGCCTATCAAGGATTCATGGACATGGGAGGAGATACTGGATGGAAAGGGTCCTTGGGCACAACCGGGAGAATATCGCCGCCCTCGTGAAGAGCTGGAGGCAGCTAAAGCCGAGAGGAGGTGGTATGAGGAGGCAGCACGGAGTCGAGGCTGGAAGCCCGTGGGTACTACCCAAAAATTTCTTGGGGGGGGGGCTAAAAGGGAGTGTGGCGAAGTCAGGTAGGAGACCTGCGCCTACTCCCTGGACTGACCGTGGAGAGCGAGAGTACGGGCAGACACCGTGTTACGCAGTAGAGCGCATGGTGTCTCCTGTACGCGTGCATAGCCCGGTTCGGTACATTCCAGCTCCACGTATCGGCCGGGCTAGATTGAGCATTGAGCCGGATGTCATGAAGCCGGCCCAACGCATCAGGCCACCAGTGCGTCTCCTCGGGCCGGCTTACATGGCACCAGCCTTACGCATGGTGTCCCCGGTTCGCCCACATAGCCCGGTGCGGGTTATTCCTCCTTCCCGTACTGGTCGGGCGACGGGGAGTACACAACCAGGTAAGGTTGGGCAGGCTCAGTGCTCAAGGGAGCCAGTACGCCTGCACGGTCCGGTATTTCCGGCGCCACCTCCCCATTCCAGCCCAGTACCACCAGTGCCTACACCACGCACCAAGCCTCCTGTGTGTCCCCAGAGTCCTGTGCGTCCTGTTGCTGCTCCCCGCACTAGCCCTGAGATGCGTGTCCTCAGCCCGGGACCACCAGTTCCGGCACCACGCACTAGGCCTTATGTGCGTCCCCAGGGTCCAGCATGCCCTGTTGCTACTCCCCGCACTAGCCCTGAGATGCGTGTCCTCAGCCCGGGACCACCAGTTCCGGCACCACGCACTAGGCCTTATGTGCGTCCCCAGGGTCCAGCATGCCCTGTTCCTTCTCCCCGCACTAGCCCTGAGATGCGTGTCCTCAGCCCGGGACCACCAGTTCCGGCACCACGCACCAGGCCTATAGTGCGTCTCGGCCGGCCAGAGTCTGCCGTCTGCCCAACGGCGCCTGAACTGCCCGTCTGCCCAACGGCGCCTGAACTGCCCGTCTGCCCAACGGCGCCTGAACTGCCCGTCTGCCCAACGGCGCTTGAACTGCCCGTCTGCCCAACGGCGCCTGAACTGCCCGTCTGCCCAACGGCGCTTGAACTGCCCGTCTGCCCAACGGCGCCTGAACTGCCTGTCTGCCCAACGCCGTCTGAACTGTCCGTCTGCCAAGCGCTGCATAAGCCGCCCGTCTGCCATGAGCCTTCAGAGCCGTCCGCCAGACTGGAGCCGCTAGAGCCTTCCGCCAGACAGGATCAGCCAGAGCCTTCCGCCAGACAGGATCAGCCAGAGCCTTCCGCCAGACAGGAGCCGCTAGAGCCTTCCGCCAGACAGGATCAGCCAGAGCCTTCCGCCAGACAGGATCAGCCAGAGCCTTCCGCCAGACCGGAGCCGCTAGAGCCTTCCGCCAGACAGGATCAGCCAGAGCCTTCCGCCAGACAGGATCAGCCAGAGCCTTCCGCCAGACAGGAGCCGCTAGAGCCTTCCGCCAGACAGGATCAGCCAGAGCCTTCCGCCAGACAGGATCAGCCAGAGCCTTCCGCCAGACAGGAGCCGCTAGAGCCTTCCGCCAGACAGGATCAGCCAGAGCCTTCCGCCAGACAGGATCAGCCAGAGCCTTCCGCCAGACAGGATCAGCCAGAGCCTTCCGCCAGACAGGATCAGCCAGAGCCTTCCGCCAGACAGGATCAGCCAGAGCCTTCTGCCAGACAGGATCAGCCAGAGCCTTCAGCCAGCCATGAGCAGCCAGAGCCTTCGGCCAGCCATGAGCAGCCAGATCCGTCGGCCAGCCATGAGCAGCCAGATCCGTCGGCCAGCCATGAGCAGCCAGATCCGTCGGCCAGCCATGAGCAGCCAGATCCGTCAGCCAGCCATGAGCAGCCAGATCCGTCAGCCAGCCATGAGCAGCCAGATCCTTCAGCCAGCCATGAGCCGTCCAGCCAGGATCCGCCAGAGCCGTCCAGCCAGGATCCGCCAGAGCCAGCCAGCCAGGATCCGCCATTGAGTCCGGTGCTGTCCCTTAGCCCGGTGCTGCCCCTTATCCTGGTGCTGCCCCTTAATCCGGTACTGCCCCTTAGTCCGGTGCTGCCCCTTAGTCCGGTGCTGCCCGTTAGTCCGGTGCCGCCCCTTAATCCAGTGGGGTGTAGTTGGGGGGTGGTCATATGGAGGAGGCTACGGAAGCGGATAGTGACTAAGGTGGGGTGGGGACCACGACCAGGGCCAGAGCCGCCACCGTGGACAGACGCCCACCCAGACCCTCCCATAGACTGTATGCTGGTGCGCCCGGAGTTCGCACCTTTAGGGGGGGGTACTGTGACACTCTGGCTCCGGGACTTTTATATTTGAGCCAGGGTGTATTTGTTTTGTTGGGGTTTGGTTTGGTTATGTTGGGTATTTGGGTGTATTTCTATGTTTGCAGTTCTGTGGGGTTTAATTCTAGGTTTGGTCGATGACTCCCAATCGGAGGTAACGAGTGTCAGCTGTCGGCTCGTTATCTCTGATTGGGAGCCATACTTATTCTGATTGTTTTCCTGTGGGAATTGTGGGTTTTTGTTCCGTGTTCAGTCGTTGTAACTGTGGACTTCACGAGTCGTCTTTTGTTTTGTATTTTTGTGCTTTATCAATTAAAGTCATGTTCGCCACAAACGCTGCGCTTTGGTCCGCTTCCTTTCAAGACGGTCGTGACACTGGTAGAACAGAGTCATCTCCAGTATTAACTGGTAGAACAGAGTCATCTCCAATATTAACTGGTAGAACAGAGTCATCTCCAATATTAACTGGTAGAACAGAGTCATCTCCAATATTAACTGGTAGAACAGAGTCATATCCAATATTAACTGGTAGAACAGAGTCATCTCCAATATTAACTGGTAGAACAGAGTCATCTCCAATATTAACTGGTAGAACAGAGTCATCTCCAATATTAACTGGTAGAACAGAGTCATCTCCAATATTAACTGGTAGAACAGAGTCATCTCCAATATTAACTGGTAGAACAGAGTCATCTCCAGTATTAACTGGTAGAACAGAGTCATCTCCAATATTAACTGGTAGAACAGAGTCATCTCCAATATTAACTGGTAGAACAGAGTCATCTCCAATATTAACTGGTAGAACAGAGTCATCTCCAATATTAACTGGTAGAACAGAGTCATCTCCAGTATTAACTGGTAGAACAGAGTCATCTCCAATATTAACTGGTAGAACAGAGTCATCTCCAAGAAGAACAAGGGAAGGATCTAGTGGTACAGTCATATTAGTGACCTGTGATAACATCTGGATAATATCTTCCCAATAATTGCCTAGTTCAGGGCAGGACAGTATCCACCTCCGTTTTACACCTTGGGCAAAATGATGAATATGTAGAATTGATCTTTTACAGTCTCTCTGGTGTAAAGGAGACCCTATGTAAAATATTGAATTGCATCAACTTGAGCCTTGTGTTAAATGGAAGACGCTGAGCATCTATAAAGAGCTTTCCCCATTTCTCATCCTCAACAATGAGACCAAGGTCATCATGCCACTTCAAATCAAATACAATACAATGGTCTTTGGCACATGCGCCGAAATGCTTACTTACAAGCCCTTAACCAACAATTCAGTTTTAAGAAAAATAAGTGTTAAGTAAAAAACAACAGTAGCGAGGCTATATACAGGGGGTACCGGTACAGAGTCAATGTGTAATAACAGTAGCGAGGCTATATACAGGGGGTACCGGTACAGAGTCAATGTGTAATAACAGTAGCGAGGCTATATACAGGGGGTACCGGTACAGAGTCAATGTGTAATAACAGTAGCGAGGCTATATACAGGGGGTACCGGTACAGAGTCAATGTGTAATAACAGTAGCGAGGCTATATACAGGGGGTACCGGTACAGAGTCAATGTGTAATAACAGTAGCGAGGCTATATACAGGGGGTACCGGTACAGAGTCAATGTGTAATAACAGTAGGGAGGCTATATACAGGGGGTACCGGTACAGAGTCAATGTGTAATAACAGTAGGGAGGCTATGTACAGGGGGTACCGGTACAGAGTCAATGTATAATAACAGTAGCGAGGCTATATACAGGGGGTACCGGTACAGAGTCAATGTGTAATAACAGTAGCGAGGCTATATACAGGGGGTACCGGTACAGAGTAAATTTGCGGCGGCACAGGTTAGTTAAGGTAGTTGAGGTATTATGTACATGTAGGTAGAGCTAACGTGACTATGCATAGATAATAAACAGAGAGTAGCAGCAGCGTAAAAGAGGGGGTGGTGGGGGGGAACAGTGCAAATAGTCCAGGTAGCCATTTGATTAGCTGTTCAGGAGTCTTATGGCTTGGGGGTAGAAGCTGTTAAGAAGCCTTTTGGACCTAGACTTGGCACTCCGGTACCGCTTGCCATGCGGTAGCAGAGAGAACAGTCTATGACTAGGGTGGCTGGAGACTTTGACAATTTTTAGGGCCTTCCTCTGACACCGCCTGGTATAGAGGTCCTGGATAGCAGGAAAGCTTGGCCCCAGCGATGTACTGGGCCTTATGCACTACCCTCTGTAATGCCTTGCGGTCGGAGGCCGAGCAGTTGTCATACCAGGAAGTGATGCAACCAGTCAGGATGCTCTCGATGATGCAGCTGTAGAACTTTTTGAGGATCTGAGGACCCATGCCAAATCTTTTCAGTCTCCTGATGGGGAATAGGCTTTGTCGTACCCTCTTCATGACTGTCTTGGTGTGTTTGGACCATGATAGTTTGTTGGTGATGTGGACACCAAGGAACTTGAAGCACTCAACCTGCTCCACTACAGCCCCGTCGATGAAAATGGAGGCATGCTCGGTTTCTTTTTCCTGTAGTCCACAATCATCTCCTTTGTCTTGATTATGTTGAGGGAGAGGTTGTTATCCTGGCACCACATTTAGCTTGTCTGGTAGGCTCGTGTCACTGTGCAGCTCGCGGCTGTGCTACCCTTTGTAGTCTGTAATAGTTTGCAAGCCCTGCCACATCCGACGAGCGTCGGAGCCGGTTAAGTACGATTCAATCTTAGTCCTGTATTGACGCTTTGCCTGTTTGATGGTTCGCCAATGTAACAGGGGACAGACACTCTTCCTCCACCACTATAAGGTATAGATGCCAATGTAACAGGGGACAGACACTCTTCGTCCACCACTATAAGGTATAGATGCCAATGTAACAGGGGACAGACACTCTTCCTCCACTACTATAAGGTATAGATGCAAATGTAACAGGGGACAGACACTCTTCCTTCACTACTATAAGGTATAGATGCCAATGTAACAGGGGTAAGACACTCTTCCTCCACTACTATAAGGTATAGATGCCAATGTAACAGGGGACAGACACTCTTCCTCCACTACTATAAGGTATAGATGCCAATGTAACAGGGGACAGACACTCTTCCTCCACTACTATAAGGTATGGATGCCAATGTAACAGGGGACAGACACTCTTCCTCCACCACTATAAGGTATAGATGCCAATGTAACAGGGGACAGACACTCTTCCTCCACTACTATAAGGTATAGATGCCAATGTAACAGGGGACAGACACTCTTCCTCCACCACTATAAGGTATAGATGCCAATGAAACAGGGGACAGACACTCTTCCTCCACTACTATAAGGTATAGATGCCAATGTAACAGGGGACAGACACTCTTCCTCCACTACTATAAGGTATAGATGCCAATGTAACAGGGGACAGACACTCTTCCTCCACCACTATAAGGTATAGATGCCAATGTAACAGGGGACAGACACTCTTCCTCCACTACTATAAGGTATAGATGCCAATGTAACAGGGGACAGACACTCTTCCTCCACCACTATAAGGTATAGATGCCAATGTAACAGGGGACAGACACTCTTCCTCCACCACTATAAGGTATAGATGCCAATGTAACAGGGGACAGACACCCTTCCTCCACTACTATAAGGTATAGATGCCAATGTAACAGGGGACAGACACCCTTCCTCCACTACTATAGGGTATAGATGCCAATGTTACAGGGGACAGACACTCTTCCTCCACTACTATAAGGTATAGATGCCAATGTAACAGGGGACAGACACTCTTCCTCCACTACTATAAGGTATAGATGCCAATGTAACAGGGGACATACACTCTTCCTCCACTACTATAAGGTATAGATGCCAATGTAACAGGGGACAGACACTCTTCCTCCACCACTATAAGGTATAGATGCCAATGTAACAGGGGACAGACACTCTTCCTCCACTACTATAAGGTATAGATGCCAATGTAACAGGGGACAGACACTCTTCCTCCACCACTATAAGGTATAGATGCCAATGTAACAGGGGACAGACACTCTTCCTCCACCACTATAAGGTATAGATGCCAATGTAACAGGGGACAGACACTCTTCCTCCACCACTATAAGGTATAGATGCCAATGTAACAGGGGACAGACACTCTTCCTCCACCACTATAAGGTATAGATGCCAATGTAACAGGGGACAGACACTCTTCCTCCACTACTATAAGGTATAGATGCCAATGTAACAGGGGACAGACACTCTTCCTCCACCACTATAAGGTATAGATGCCAATGTAACAGGGGACAGACACTCTTCCTCCACTACTATAAGGTATAGATGCCAATGTAACAGGGGACAGACACTCTTCCTCCATCACTATAAGGTATAGATGCCAATGTAACAGGGGACAGACACTCTTCCTCCACTACTATAAGGTATAGATGCCAATGTAAAAGGGGACAGACACTCTTCCTCCACTACTATAAGGTATAGGTGCCAATGTAACAGGGGACAGACACTCTTCCTCCACTACTATAAGGTATAGATGCCAATGTAACAGGGGACAGACACTCTTCCTCCACCACTATAAGGTATAGATGCCAATGTAACAGGGGACAGACACTCTTCCTCCACCACTATAAGGTATAGATGCCAATGTAACAGGGGACAGACACCCTTCCTCCACTACTATAAGGTATAGATGCCAATGTAACAGGGGACAGACACCCTTCCTCCACTACTATAGGGTATAGATGCCAATGTTACAGGGGACAGACACTCTTCCTCCACTACTATAAGGTATAGATGCCAATGTAACAGGGGACAGACACTCTTCCTCCACTACTATAAGGTATAGATGCCAATGTAACAGGGGACATACACTCTTCCTCCACTACTATAAGGTATAGATGCCAATGTAACAGGGGACAGACACTCTCCCTCCACCACTATAAGGTATAGATGCCAATGTAACAGGGGACAGACACTCTTCCTCCACTACTATAAGGTATAGATGCCAATGTAACAGGGGACAGACACTCTTCCTCCACCACTATAAGGTATAGATGCCAATGTAACAGGGGACAGACACTCTTCCTCCACCACTATAAGGTATAGATGCCAATGTAACAGGGGACAGACACTCTTCCTCCACCACTATAAGGTATAGATGCCAATGTAACAGGGGACAGACACTCTTCCTCCACCACTATAAGGTATAGATGCCAATGTAACAGGGGACAGACACTCTTCCTCCACTACTATAAGGTATAGATGCCAATGTAACAGGGGACAGACACTCTTCCTCCACCACTATAAGGTATAGATGCCAATGTAACAGGGGACAGACACTCTTCCTCCACTACTATAAGGTATAGATGCCAATGTAACAGGGGACAGACACTCTTCCTCCATCACTATAAGGTATAGATGCCAATGTAACAGGGGACAGACACTCTTCCTCCACTACTATAAGGTATAGATGCCAATGTAAAAGGGGACAGACACTCTTCCTCCACTACTATAAGGTATAGGTGCCAATGTAACAGGGGACAGACACTCTTCCTCCACTACTATAAGGTATAGATGCCAATGTAACAGGGGACAGACACTCTTCCTCCACCACTATAAGGTATAGATGCCAATGTAACAGGGGACAGACACTCTTCCTCCACTACTATAAGGTATAGATGCCAATATAACAGGGGACAGACACTCTTCCTCCACCACTATAAGGTATAGATGCCAATGTAACAGGGGACAGACACTCTTCCTCCACTACTATAAGGTATAGATGCCAATGTAACAGGGGACAGACACTCTTCCTCCACTACTATAAGGTATAGATGCCAATGTAACAGGGGACAGACACTCTTCCTCCACCACTATAAGGTATAGATGCCAATGTAACAGGGGACAGACACTCTTCCTCCACTACTATAAGGTATAGATGCCAATGTAACAGGGGACAGACACTCTTCCTCCACCACTATAAGGTATAGATGCCAATGTAACAGGGGACAGACACTCTTCCTCCACCACTATAAGGTATAGATGCCAATGTAACAGGGGACAGACACTCTTCCTCCACTACTATAATGTATAATTGCCAATGTAACAGGGGACAGACACTCTTCCTCCACCACTATAAGGTATAGATGCCAATGTAACAGGGGACAGACACTCTTCCTCCACTACTATAAGGTATAGATGCCAATGTAACAGGGGACAGACACTCTTCCTCCACTACTATAAGGTATAGATGCCAATGTAACAGGGGACAGACACTCTTCCTCCACCACTATAAGGTATAGATGCCAATGTAACAGGGGACAGACACTCTTCCTCCACTACTATAAGGTATAGATGCCAATGTAACAGGGGACAGACACTCTTCCTCCACCACTATAAGGTATAGATGCCAATGTAACAGGGGACAGACACTCTTCCTCCACTACCATAAGGTATAGATGCCAATGTAACAGGGGACAGACACTCTTCCTCCATCACTATAAGGTATAGATGCCAATGTAACAGGGGACAGACACTCTTCCTCCACTACTATAAGGTATAGATGCCAATGTAAAAGGGGACAGACACTCTTCCTCCACTACTATAAGGTATAGATGCCAATGTAACAGGGGACAGACACTCTTCCTCCACTACTATAAGGTATAGATGCCAATGTAACAGGGGACAGACACTCTTCCTCCACCACTATAAGGTATAGATGCCAATGTAACAGGGGACAGACACTCTTCCTCCACTACTATAAGGTATAGATGCCAATGTAACAGGGGACAGACACTCTTCCTCCACCACTATAAGGTATAGATGCCAATGTAACAGGGGACAGACACTCTTCCTCCACTACTATAAGGTATAGATGCCAATGTAACAGGGGACAGACACTCTTCCTCCACTACTATAAGGTATAGATGCCAATGTAACAGGGGAAAGACACTATTCCTCCACCACTATAAGGTATAGATGCCAATGTAACAGGGGACAGACACTCTTCCTCCACCACTATAAGGTATAGATGCCAATGTAACAGGGGACAGACACTCTTCCTCCACTACTATAAGGTATAGATGCCAATGTAACAGGGGACAGACACTCTTCCTCCACCACTATAAGGTATAGATGCCAATGTAACAGGGGACAGACACTCTTCCTCCACTACTATAAGGTATAGATGCCAATGTAACAGGGGACAGACACTCTTCCCCCACCACTATAAGGTATAGATGCCAATGTAACAGGGGACAGACACTCTTCCTCCACCACTATAAGGTATAGATGCCAATGTAACAGGGGACAGACACTCTTCCTCCACTACTATAAGGTATAGATGCCAATGTAACAGGGGACAGACACTCTTCCTCCACCACTATAAGGTATAGATGCCAATGTAACAGGGGACAGACACTCTTCCTCCACTACTATAAGGTATAGATGCCAATGTAACAGGGTACAGACACTCTTCCTCCACTACTATAAGGTATAGATGCCAATGTAACAGGGGACAGACACTCTTCCTCCACCACTATAAGGTATATATGCCAATGTAACAGGGGACAGACACTCTTCCTCCACTACTATAAGGTATAGATGCCAATGTAACAGGGGACAGACACTCTTCCTCCACCACTATAAGGTATAGATGCCAATGTAACAGGGGACAGACACTCTTCCTCCACTACTATAAGGTATAGATGCCAATGTAACAGGGGACAGACACTCTTCCTCCACTACTATAAGGTATAGATGCCAATGTAACAGGGGACAGACACTCTTCCTCCACCACTATAAGGTATAGATGCCAATGTAACAGGGGACAGACACTCTTCCTCCACTACTATAAGGTATAGATGCCAATGTAACAGGGGACAGACACTCTTCCTCCACCACTATAAGGTATAGATGCCAATGTAACAGGGGACAGACACTCTTCCTCCACCACTATAAGGTATAGATGCCAATGTAACAGGGGACAGACACTCTTCCTCCACTACTATAATGTATAATTGCCAATGTAACAGGGGACAGACACTCTTCCTCCACCACTATAAGGTATAGATGCCAATGTAACAGGGGACAGACACTCTTCCTCCACTACTATAAGGTATAGATGCCAATGTAACAGGGGACAGACACTCTTCCTCCACTACTATAAGGTATAGATGCCAATGTAACAGGGGACAGACACTCTTCCTCCACCACTATAAGGTATAGATGCCAATGTAACAGGGGACAGACACTCTTCCTCCACTACTATAAGGTATAGATGCCAATGTAACAGGGGACAGACACTCTTCCTCCACCACTATAAGGTATAGATGCCAATGTAACAGGGGACAGACACTCTTCCTCCACTACCATAAGGTATAGATGCCAATGTAACAGGGGACAGACACTCTTCCTCCATCACTATAAGGTATAGATGCCAATGTAACAGGGGACAGACACTCTTCCTCCACTACTATAAGGTATAGATGCCAATGTAAAAGGGGACAGACACTCTTCCTCCACTACTATAAGGTATAGATGCCAATGTAACAGGGGACAGACACTCTTCCTCCACTACTATAAGGTATAGATGCCAATGTAACAGGGGACAGACACTCTTCCTCCACCACTATAAGGTATAGATGCCAATGTAACAGGGGACAGACACTCTTCCTCCACTACTATAAGGTATAGATGCCAATGTAACAGGGGACAGACACTCTTCCTCCACCACTATAAGGTATAGATGCCAATGTAACAGGGGACAGACACTCTTCCTCCACTACTATAAGGTATATATGCCAATGTAACAGGGGACAGACACTCTTCCTCCACTACTATAAGGTATAGATGCCAATGTAACAGGGGAAAGACACTATTCCTCCACCACTATAAGGTATAGATGCCAATGTAACAGGGGACAGACACTCTTCCTCCACCACTATAAGGTATAGATGCCAATGTAACAGGGGACAGACACTCTTCCTCCACTACTATAAGGTATAGATGCCAATGTAACAGGGGACAGACACTCTTCCTCCACCACTATAAGGTATAGATGCCAATGTAACAGGGGACAGACACTCTTCCTCCACTACTATAAGGTATAGATGCCAATGTAACAGGGGACAGACACTCTTCCCCCACCACTATAAGGTATAGATGCCAATGTAACAGGGGACAGACACTCTTCCTCCACCACTATAAGGTATAGATGCCAATGTAACAGGGGACAGACACTCTTCCTCCACTACTATAAGGTATAGATGCCAATGTAACAGGGGACAGACACTCTTCCTCCACCACTATAAGGTATAGATGCCAATGTAACAGGGGACAGACACTCTTCCTCCACTACTATAAGGTATAGATGCCAATGTAACAGGGTACAGACACTCTTCCTCCACTACTATAAGGTATAAATGCCAATGTAACAGGGGACAGACACTCTTCCTCCACCACTATAAGGTATATATGCCAATGTAACAGGGGACAGACACTCTTCCTCCACTACTATAAGGTATAGATGCCAATGTAACAGGGGACAGACACTCTTCCTCCACAACTATAAGGTATAGATGCCAATGTAACAGGGGACAGACACTCTTCCTCCACTACTATAAGGTATAGATGCCAATGTAACAGGGGACAGACACCCTTCCTCCACTACTATAAGGTATAGATGCCAATGAAACAGGGGACAGACACTCTTCCTCCACTACTATAAGGTATAGATGCCAATGTAACAGGGGACAGACACTCTTCCTCCACTACTATAAGGTATAGATGCCAATGTAACAGGGGACAGACACTCTTCCTCCACTACTATAAGGTATAGATGCCAATGTAACAGGGGACAGACACTCTTCCTCCACTACTATAAGGTATAGATGCCAATGTAACAGGGGACAGACACTCTTCCTCCACCACTATAAGGTATAGATGCCAATGTAACAGGGGACAGACACTCTTCCTCCACTACTATAAGGTATAGATGCCAATGTAACAGGGGACAGACACTCTTCCTCCACCACTATAAGGTATAGATGCCAATGTAACAGGGGACAGACACTCTTCCTCCACTACTATAAGGTATAGATGCCAGTGTAACAGGGGACAGACACTCTTCCTCCACCACTATAAGGTATAGATGCCAATGTAACAGGGGACAGACACTCTTCCTCCACCACTATAAGGTATAGATGCCAATGTAACAGGGGACAGACACCCTTCCTCCACTACTATAAGGTATAGATGCCAATGTAACAGGGGACAGACACCCTTCCTCCACTACTATAGGGTATAGATGCCAATGTTACAGGGGACAGACACTCTTCCTCCACTACTATAAGGTATAGATGCCAATGTAACAGGGGACAGACACTCTTCCTCCACTACTATAAGGTATAGATGCCAATGTAACAGGGGACATACACTCTTCCTCCACTACTATAAGGTATAGATGCCAATGTAACAGGGGACAGACACTCTTCCTCCACCACTATAAGGTATAGATGCCAATGTAACAGGGGACAGACACTCTTCCTCCACTACTATAAGGTATAGATGCCAATGTAACAGGGGACAGACACTCTTCCTCCACCACTATAAGGTATAGATGCCAATGTAACAGGGGACAGACACTCTTCCTCCACCACTATAAGGTATAGATGCCAATGTAACAGGGGACAGACACTCTTCCTCCACCACTATAAGGTATAGATGCCAATGTAACAGGGGACAGACACTCTTCCTCCACCACTATAAGGTATAGATGCCAATGTAACAGGGGACAGACACTCTTCCTCCACTACTATAAGGTATAGATGCCAATGTAACAGGGGACAGACACTCTTCCTCCACCACTATAAGGTATAGATGCCAATGTAACAGGGGACAGACACTCTTCCTCCACTACTATAAGGTATAGATGCCAATGTAACAGGGGACAGACACTCTTCCTCCACTACTATAAGGTATAGATGCCAATGTAACAGGGGACAGACACTCTTCCTCCACTACTATAAGGTATAGATGCCAATGTAAAAGGGGACAGACACTCTTCCTCCACTACTATAAGGTATAGGTGCCAATGTAACAGGGGACAGACACTCTTCCTCCACTACTATAAGGTATAGATGCCAATGTAACAGGGGACAGACACTCTTCCTCCACCACTATAAGGTATAGATGCCAATGTAACAGGGGACAGACACTCTTCCTCCACTACTATAAGGTATAGATGCCAATGTAACAGGGGACAGACACTCTTCCTCCACCACTATAAGGTATAGATGCCAATGTAACAGGGGACAGACACTCTTCCTCCACTACTATAAGGTATAGATGACAATGTAACAGGGGACAGACACTCTTCCTCCACTACTATAAGGTATAGATGCCAATGTAACAGGGGACAGACACTCTTCCTCCACCACTATAAGGTATAGATGCCAATGTAACAGGGGACAGACACTCTTCCTCCACTACTATAAGGTATAGATGCCAATGTAACAGGGGACAGACACTCTTCCTCCACCACTATAAGGTATAGATGCCAATGTAACAGGGGACAGACACTCTTCCTCCACCACTATAAGGTATAGATGCCAATGTAACAGGGGACAGACACTCTTCCTCCACTACTATAATGTATAATTGCCAATGTAACAGGGGACAGACACTCTTCCTCCACCACTATAAGGTATAGATGCCAATGTAACAGGGGACAGACACTCTTCCTCCACTACTATAAGGTATAGATGCCAATGTAACAGGGGACAGACACTCTTCCTCCACTACTATAAGGTATAGATGCCAATGTAACAGGGGACAGACACTCTTCCTCCACCACTATAAGGTATAGATGCCAATGTAACAGGGGACAGACACTCTTCCTCCACTACTATAAGGTATAGATGCCAATGTAACAGGGGACAGACACTCTTCCTCCACCACTATAAGGTATAGATGCCAATGTAACAGGGGACAGACACTCTTCCTCCACTACCATAAGGTATAGATGCCAATGTAACAGGGGACAGACACTCTTCCTCAATCACTATAAGGTATAGATGCCAATGTAACAGGGGACAGACACTCTTCCTCCACTACTATAAGGTATAGATGCCAATGTAAAAGGGGACAGACACTCTTCCTCCACTACTATAAGGTATAGATGCCAATGTAACAGGGGACAGACACTCTTCCTCCACTACTATAAGGTATAGATGCCAATGTAACAGGGGACAGACACTCTTCCTCCACCACTATAAGGTATAGATGCCAATGTAACAGGGGACAGACACTCTTCCTCCACTACTATAAGGTATAGATGCCAATGTAACAGGGGACAGACACTCTTCCTCCACCACTATAAGGTATAGATGCCAATGTAACAGGGGACAGACACTCTTCCTCCACTACTATAAGGTATAGATGCCAATGTAACAGGGGACAGACACTCTTCCTCCACTACTATAAGGTATAGATGCCAATGTAACAGGGGAAAGACACTATTCCTCCACCACTATAAGGTATAGATGCCAATGTAACAGGGGACAGACACTCTTCCTCCACCACTATAAGGTATAGATGCCAATGTAACAGGGGACAGACACTCTTCCTCCACTACTATAAGGTATAGATGCCAATGTAACAGGGGACAGACACTCTTCCTCCACCACTATAAGGTATAGATGCCAATGTAACAGTGGACAGACACTCTTCCTCCACTACTATAAGGTATAGATGCCAATGTAACAGGGGACAGACACTCTTCCCCCACCACTATAAGGTATAGATGCCAATGTAACAGGGGACAGACACTCTTCCTCCACCACTATAAGGTATAGATGCCAATGTAACAGGGGACAGACACTCTTCCTCCACTACTATAAGGTATAGATGCCAATGTAACAGGGGACAGACACTCTTCCTCCACCACTATAAGGTATAGATGCCAATGTAACAGGGGACAGACACTCTTCCTCCACTACTATAAGGTATAGATGCCAATGTAACAGGGTACAGACACTCTTCCTCCACTACTATAAGGTATAGATGCCAATGTAACAGGGGACAGACACTCTTCCTCCACCACTATAAGGTATATATGCCAATGTAACAGGGGACAGACACTCTTCCTCCACTACTATAAGGTATAGATGCCAATGTAACAGGGGACAGACACTCTTCCTCCACAACTATAAGGTATAGATGCCAATGTAACAGGGGACAGACACTCTTCCTCCACTACTATAAGGTATAGATGCCAATGTAACAGGGGACAGACACCCTTCCTCCACTACTATAAGGTATAGATGCCAATGAAACAGGGGACAGACACTCTTCCTCCACTACTATAAGGTATAGATGCCAATGTAACAGGGGACAGACACTCTTCCTCCACTACTATAAGGTATAGATGCCAATGTAACAGGGGACAGACACTCTTCCTCCACTACTATAAGGTATAGATGCCAATGTAACAGGGGACAGACACTCTTCCTCCACTACTATAAGGTATAGATGCCAATGTAACAGGGGACAGACACTCTTCCTCCACCACTATAAGGTATAGATGCCAATGTAACAGGGGACAGACACTCTTCCTCCACTACTATAAGGTATAGATGCCAATGTAACAGGGGACAGACACTCTTCCTCCACCACTATAAGGTATAGATGCCAATGTAACAGGGGACAGACACTCTTCCTCCACTACTATAAGGTATAGATGCCAGTGTAACAGGGGACAGACACTCTTCCTCCACCACTATAAGGTATAGATGCCAATGTAACAGGGGACAGACACTCTTCCTCCACCACTATAAGGTATAGATGCCAATGTAACAGGGGACAGACACTCTTCCTCCACTACTATAAGGTATAGATGCCAATGTAACAGAGGACAGACACCCTTCCTCCACTACTATAAGGTATAGATGCCAATGAAACAGGGGACAGACACTCTTCCTCCACTACTATAAGGTATAGATGCCAATGTAACAGGGGACAGACACTCTTCCTCCACTACTATAAGGTATAGATGCCAATGTAACAGGGGACAGACACTCTTCCTCCACTACTATAAGGTATAGATGCCAATGTAACAGGGGACAGACACTCTTCCTCCACTACTATAAGGTATAGATGCCAATGTAACAGGGGACAGACACTCTTCCTCCACCACTATAAGGTATAGATATCAATGTAACAGGGGACAGACACTCTTCCTCCACTACTATAAGGTATAGATGCCAATGTAACAGGGGACAGACACTCTTCCTCCACTACTATAAGGTATAGATGCCAATGTAACAGGGGACAGACACTCTTCCTCCACCACTATAAGGTATAGATGCCAATGTAACAGGGGACAGACACTCTTCCTCCACTACTATAAGGTATAGATGCCAATGTAACAGGGGACAGACACTCTTCCTCCACTACTATAAGGTATAGATGCCAATGTAACAGGGGACAGACACTCTTCCTCCACCACTATAAGGTATAGATGCCAATGTAACAGGGGACAGACACTCTTCCTCCACCACTATAAGGTATAGATGCCAATGTAACAGGGGACAGACAGTCTTCCTCTGTCTGTCTCCAAGAGGGTGAACCTGTTGTTGTATTTAGCCATACAGCCTTTAACTGAGATGCCCAGTAATACAACTGGAGGTCAGGTAGAGCTCTCCTTATGCCCAGTAATACAACTGGAGGTCAGGTAGAGCTCTCCTTATGGCCCAGTAATACAACTGGAGGTCAGGTAGAGCTCTCCTTATGCCCAGTAATACAACTGGAGGTCAGGTAGAGCTCTCCTTATGGCCCAGTAATACAACTGGAGGTCAGGTAGAGCTCTCCTTATGGCCCAGTAATACAACTGGAGGTCAGGTAGAGCTCTCCTTATGGCCCAGTAATACAACTGGAGGTCAGGTAGAGCTCTCCTTATGCCCAGTAATACAACTGGAGGTCAGGTAGAGCTCTCCTTATGGCCAGTAATACAACTGGAGGTCAGGTAGAGCTGAGATGCCCAGTAATACAACTGGAGGTCAGGTAGAGCTCTCCTTATGAGTATGGTTAGCATAATGTTGTGAGTTTCACTCTGGGGGGTGTTTCCCTTTCCACAGAAATGAAGAAACCTTCCTATTAAGTTGTTTGAAAAAAACATTGGGAATAGGAAAGGGCAAGGTTTGAAAAAGGGACAAGAATTTTGGTAATATATTCATCTTTACACAATTGACCCACCCAACAAGAGAAATGGGTCAATCCCACCATCTATCCAATTCTTCCCCAACCTTTTTGAGAAGTGGAGTGTAGTTCAGTTGACACGTCTTCATCATTTCAGAAGCAATTTGCAATCCAAGATATGTCATTTTCCGAGGTCTCCATGAAAACGGCTGGTCTAAGATTGGGTTCTGCATAGCTGCCCTGTTAAAAGGCATAATTATAGTCTTCGATAGGTTGATTTTATATCCTGAAAAGGTCCCATATTCTTTCAGGATGTCAACTAATGCTCGGAGGGAAATTTCTGGTTTAGTGAGGTAAAGCAAAATGTAATCAGCATATAGAGAGACCAGATGTTGGCGCCCACCTATAGGAACAGCATGGATGGATGGATGAGATCTAGAAGCTTCTGCCAGTGGCTCTATAGGAACACCATGGATGGATGGATGAGATCTAGAAGCTTCTGCCAGTGGCTCTATAGGAACACCATGGATGGATGGATGGATGGATGAGATCTAGAAGCTTCTGCCAGTGGCTCTATAGGAACACCATGGATGGATGGATGAGATCTAGAAGCTTCTGCCAGTGGCTCTATAGGAACACCATGGATGGATGGATGAGATCTAGAAGCTTCTGCCAGTGGCTCTATAGGAACACCATGGATGGATGGATGAGATCTAGAAGCTTCTGCCAGTGGCTCTATAGGAACACCATGGATGGATGGATGAGATCTAGAAGCTTCTGCCAGTGGCTCTATAGGAACACCATGGATGGATGGATGAGATCTAGAAGCTTCTGCCAGTGGCTCTATAGGAACACCATGGATTGATGGATGAGATCTAGAAGCTTCTGCCAGTGGCTCTATAGGAACAGCATGGATGGATGGATGGATGAGATCTAGAAGCTTCTGCCAGTGGCTCTATAGGAACACCATGATGGATGGATGAGATCTAGAAGCTTCTGCCAGTGGCTCTATAGGAACACCATGATGGATGGATGAGATCTAGAAGCTTCTGCCAGTGGCTCTATAGGAACACCATGGATGGATGGATGAGATCTAGAAGCTTCTGCCAGTGGCTCTATAGGAACACCATGGATGGATGGATGGATGAGATCTAGAAGCTTCTGCCAGTGGCTCTATAGGAACACCATGGATGGATGGATGAGATCTAGAAGCTTCTGCCAGTGGCTCTATAGGAACACCATGATGGATGGATGAGATCTAGAAGATTCTGCCAGTGGCTCTATAGGAACACCATGATGGATGGATGAGATCTAGAAGCTTCTGCCAGTGGCTCTATAGGAACACCATGGATGGATGGATGAGATCTAGAAGCTTCTGCCAGTGGCTCTATAGGAACACCATGGATGGATGGATGGATGAGATCTAGAAGCTTCTGCCAGTGGCTCTATAGGAACAGCATGGATGGATGGATGAGATCTAGAAGCTTCTGCCAGTGGCTCTATAGGAACACCATGGATGGATGGATGAGATCTAGAAGCTTCTGCCAGTGGCTCTATAGGAACACCATGGATGGATGGATTGATGAGATCTAGAAGCTTCTGCCAGTGGCTCTATAGGAACACCATGGATGGATGGATGAGATCTAGAAGCTTCTGCCAGTGGCTCTATAGCCAAAGAAGAAAGGAGAGGACTAGCGGGGCAACCCTGTCTTGTGCCACGTGATCGGGAGAACTGGGAGGAAACATTTTCATTAGTCAGGATCTGAGCTACCGGACATTTGTACAGTAATCTAACCAGACCTCCATACTTAGGGCCAATATTCATCCTATCTAACCAGACCTACACCCTTAGGTCCAATATTCATCCTCTGTAAAACTTCACACAGGTAGTTCCATTCTATGCGGTCAAAAGCTTTTCCCGCATCTAATGAAGCTACAGGTTCTTGGTCATTCTCTACATAATGCATCATATTAAATAATCAGAGTGCTTAGAGTCAGTCAGGTGTGTCTCCTGAAGAAGAGCTACATCAACCTTATGCTGCTTTAGATCATTCAGAATGTGTTTGCGCTTGACTGGGCATTTAGTACCCTAACTGTCATTAATGTATAGTTATTAGGTTCTGAGATCTTTAAAGATAACAAGAGGGAAAAAGATAGAAACTAAATAAAATTATGAAAGTATAAAATAGTAACCATCTGGTGAGCTAATACCCTGACCCTACCACAAACCCACCAACCCCCTCCCCAACTGAGGGAGTTAATAAACCATACCCTTAGACGCTAGTCTTTAAGCTAGATGTACCTGCTATGCATAGCATCGCCCCAAAGAGGTTCATTCTAAATTATATGGATATGGCATTAGAAGTGCATTGACTGTTCCCTGTAACATGAATATATTGTTAGTCGAGTCACAAAATACAATTTGAATCAAAGCGACAA